>NC_089649.1:47511220-47842120 GCF_037042795.1 Molothrus aeneus | reverse complement strand
GGAAAGGAAAGGAAAGGAAAGGAAAGGGAAAAGGAAAGGAAAGGAAAGGAAAGGAAAAAGGAAAGGAAAGGAAAGGAAAGGAAAGGAAAGGAAAGGAAAGGAAAGGAAAGGAAAGGAAAGGAAGGAAAGGAAAGGAAAGGAAAGGAAAGGAAAGGAAAGGAAAGGAAAGGAAAGGGAAAGGAAAGGAAAGGAAAGGAAGGAAAGGAAAGGAAAGGAAAGGAAAGGAAAGGAAAGGAAAGGAAAGGAAAGAAAGGAAAGGAAAGAAAGGAAAGGAAAGGAAAGGAAAGGAAAGGAAAGGAAAGGAAAGGAAAGGAAAGGAAAGGAAAGGAAAGGAAAGGAAAGGAAAGGAAAGGAAAGGAAAGGAAAGGAAAGGAAAGGAAAGGAAAGGAAAACACATGACAACTTTCAAAAGCTTTTCAGGAAATCTCCCAAATGCATAAAAGCGATTAACACATAAATCAATTAGAATATGAAAACAGAAAGCGACAGGGCAAGGAAATTCTGGAAACCTTTATAAGGTGTTTAGCCATACATACATAGTCATCAAGTTTCACATTAATTTTTACCTAGAGGCAGAGTAATGGTCTTCCTCCTATGAACAAACCAGAACTATAACCCACTCAGAATATTAAAACATATCATTAAATTCCTACCAAAAGAAAATAGATACACCCAAGAAGAAAGAAATTTCAATTATATGCCCAGCTTGATACAAGATATTTACAAGGAAGCAAAACCAGAGCGTTTTCCTTCCTCTAGAACGTTTAATGAAATGAAGCAACTAGAAGAAAATCACACACAGCAGATAAATTGATATCATAGTCAGTAAAGATTTCCTTCTTTGTCATCATTTACCTTGTCTCAGCTTTAATGTATGTTTCCCATAAAAAAAGATTTAGAATAACTTCATTTTAAAAGATGTTAAAACAGCACATGTGTACTACTGCTATGAAATTCCAATGTATATAACAGTAAAAAAACATTAGAACATCAAGATTTGTTTTTTGGGATGACACCAACTGTGGATAGGTGATTTTTCTGACACACACAACCTGAGACAAAATTGAAAGCTACTTTTAAGAGCCTACAAATGGAAGAATGCTAAGTTATTTATTTTTCTAAATATATGTAAAATTATTTAAGAGAAGGCTGTCGACTTCAGCTAAAAGAAATGTTCTTTTAGCTTAAACATCATGTAGAATCATACTTCCACTAAGCACAGATTTTATATAATTACATCATCTGAAAAGTAATTTTAAGTTTGTTCTTAAGTGATAAATTGCTTGTTCTAAATGCCAGAACATGTAAGAGCTCAAACTAAATCAATTCCTTAAAAATACTTCCTAAATTAAATACCAAAGAGAAATAAAAAAAGAAAAAACAACCCCATGCACAACCTTCCCAATGAACAACCAACTCCAATATCCACACAAATTAAAACTACTGTCCAAATATTAAAAAATTAGACAGTAGATTTACTTGTTATACAAGTCCTAAGGTGTTTGCTTCTCTATTCTACACATTGTCATCACACATCCTGATAAAACACAAGAAGACTTTATAGCCTGCTTCATTCCTAGTTTCTTTCTTTTTTTATATCTCTTCCATTATAGGAGGTATAACAATAGTCCAACATAAGTAGTAGCATAGTACAGCAATAAGCACCTACATACAGCAAAAGTTTAAGAAAATTGCTACTACTTTTGTCACTTGTGAACAGTCCCCATTTCCTAGTGAAAAACCCCTCGCAGGAGTTGGACCCTTCTACTGAGGGAAGCATTCCTAAATACATATGTTTTCTCTTAATAACAAAAGTAAATTAATTTGAGCTGAGATTATTTGTTAGGAACCAATGTGGCTGTAAAACAGTGAACAGACACTACATGGTTTTTTTTCTTTCCAGAGATCTCAGAGCAACACAAAAATGTACAATGATCATAAAATCCACTGCAAACAAAATACACTTCGTATACATATTAACGACTCATTCTTTTCCATAACTTCCACCAAAATCTCAAACAGGAGACAATTTCACTCGAGGAACTGTTGCACTTCAGTAGGAAGGCAGCATCGCCCTCTGTGGGCTGACAGAAGTCACAGTTCATCTAGAGTACCATGTAGCATCAAAAAATCAAAATAATTAAAGTCAGCTGTAGACTCACAGGGATTTGTCCTTATTGTCTATGCAAATCCACATAGAAAACATGACCCAAAGCCACTGGATGATTTTGCCAAGACTAGTATGCAACAGAAAATGAATTAATTTTTTTTTTAATTATTCTGAAACAAGTAGTAATAAGTATGTAGTAATTGTTACTATTCTTTCTATTAAGTGTAGCAATACTGTCCTTCTGCTGTGAGGAAGGACAAACTTTACAGTCATGTACATCTGAACAGGACTAAATCCTTTTACATTGTCTAGATCACGTTACAGACTGGGTCTATTGACCACAGCTCGCATTTTGTTTAACATAAATTCATGGAAGTTTGGGTGAGATTCAGTATGTTCTATCAAAAACCATGTCACTGACTCAAAAAAAAACTGGCTGATCTACATGTTAAGTTTTAGTGTGGAAAAACAAAGCAAGCCCATCTGTTTCAGCAACAAACAGACAAGCATTGTTGATCTTTTCATCCACTTTCAGGACAGGCTTTTCTTCAGCAACCATCAAGCTGCAAAACAGCTCAATGGAAAAGCTGCATTCACAGCCTGGATGGGTTAGGAACGTGCTGCCCCAACAGACTGCAGCTACATGGACGCTGGTAACAACATTTGAAGATGTCACCAAAATATAATCAAGGCACCATTACAACACACATCAAGACATTATAAATAAAGGTCAAAGAAAAAAAAAAAGGTATCTTCAATATTTTTGTATTTAGTATTTTCTAGCATTTTTTACTTGCTTAAATGATCCTCGTTTTTTTTACAATATTGTTAGTCAGGCTTTGACACTGAATTCATACCAGACATACCAGTAGACAAAGCCATAACAGCAAAACATTTTTTTAAATTAGTTTAGCAATCATCTTCTGAAATCAAGAAAAAATACTTGACTTACATTTCGTAACTTTTAGAAATTATTGTGAATCATGATGACAGCTACCAAGTATCAATTAGATTCCCTTCTCATGTAAGCCAAAACAGACAGCAACTCCATCTAGAACTAGAGAAGGCTACACACCAGAAAGATAAGTTATTAACTAACACTAAAGGAGTTTCCACTATACTGTCTGATTTCATCCATGTGTGCTTAGATCCAAGTCACATGAGAATTTTCCTGTATGACATTATATTCCTAATCCTTTTAAAATATACACAGCAGTTCATAGAACTCAAGAGTGTGTGACAGAGAGAATATTAACTATAGAATGAGGGGAAAAAAGCCTAAATATTTCATAAGAAGACCACTGAAAAACATTTAAACAAAATTTAAACACCTGCAAGAAAACACAAGGAGCTACATAAATCATGAGTTAAAATTTCTGTCCAAGAATTGCCCAAAGTCAAATAGATACACATTCTTCAGAAGGGAACTAAATACCTTCTGATATGTAAGCTGTCATGTTAAGGTACTCCATCAATTTAAACATATGTATTAAAAATCTACTATTCTTTTTTAATGCCTTTTGTTTTGCAGACTTACGAAGTAAGATAACTGCCATATTTCACTTCACAGGGCAGTTTCCATGACTCACCTCATGCTGTCCAAGACACTCCCTGTTAAAAAATAAAAAAATCAGAGATTTAGAAAATGCATATTTGTTTAGGGGACTTCAAATATTGAGAGTGCTTTTCACACAAAAATTAGTGCAATCTATTTTTTAAAAGTGTAAACTAAGAAAATCACCCATCTATAGCAGCTCAGTGCCTCCTCCTTTTCAACAGTTGTTTGGATTGCTGTGTTTTATAATGAAAACCTCAAAATTTGTTTCATGTGCAAATTAATTGTAGTTGTATATGAAATCAGTTACTTTTTAGAAAGTAACCTGCTTTTGTTCCAAATAGCATCTTCTTTTTCTCTACTAATACATCATATTTTTCAGTTATTTCAGAGGTCTAGTCTGAAGAAGAGTTATTTTTTAAAAAATATCCCTGATAACTTCTTGGACACAAAATAATTACCTTCCATATAAAACCTCCCTTTTTAATTTGCCTTTTTTTTTATTTTACTACTTACACTGGTATAGGAACCTCACAAGGAGGGCACGGGAGTGCAGTCTGAATGAAGGCCGGCTCAGATGGCTGTTCCCAAGGCCCTGCAGACTGATGCTGAGAGCAAAAGACACCAGCTGAATACAAAACATAAATGGAACTATCTGCCTGACCATAAATAAATGTACAATCTAAAGCCTTTCCAATTCTAAGAAATTCACTTTCTATTAACTAGCTTTTTACTAATGGAAATCTCCACATCCCATATAGACAAAAAAAATTACAGTTTTATCCTTAGCCTGGTTAGGAATAGGAAAATTAAATCCTGTGGCTCCTAGTGCTAAAAATTAAGCACCAAGCCAAATGAAAAAGACCAGTAAAACAGTTCTAACCAGTTAATAAAGGTAAAAATATTTCAATTACCATCATGCAGTGCATAACACATGTTATGTTAAAAACTGCCAATTTCTGACCTCTAACTTGTGCAAAATTTGATGGTTTTGTAAATACCACACTTAAATTTTTTTTTGGTTCTTATGCTAAAAGCAATTGCTTAAAGCTGAAATTAAATGTTTTTAATATAACTCCAACAAGAATCTTATCTTTTGAGCAATTCAAGTATGTGTGACAAAATTACCTAGATTGCAGCAAAGGAGCTAGAACCACTTAGCATCATGCTGAGCAATATGCCTACCTCTGTGCTTGATTATGTGTTTACTCTGAACTCCAAAAGCCCCAAAACAGAAGATTTAGGTCAAACTGATGCTCATTGTTCCAAACACAAATAATGCACCATTTTTCACTGTTTACTTACTGAGCCTGTTTGCTTCACAAGTGCTTCATCGTGGCAGGAAACGGGGCACAAATGGCCACAGGTTAAGGTTTTCCGGCAGGGCTGGCGACACGGAGGGCACCGCCCAAAATGACAGTAGTGTTTCTCCTGGGTAGGATGGTGACAGGTAGGTGGCCGACTACAGTAAAATCCAAGAATGAATCAATATGACAGCAGGAAATACAAAGTTACAGTCACTGGGCAAGAATGTTCAACATACAAAGAACTGAGTAATGAACAAACTGTTGGTGTTTTTTGTGATTTAGTTTACTTCTCACCTTCAGCAGGTGGTTAGTACTACAATACAATTAGAGAGGAATTCTAAGCAAAATTAAAAATCAAAGTTGGGTTTACATACTCAAACAGCTGTTTCAATCCTAATTCTACTCTGCACTACATAATCTTGCTACATCCCAGCAGAAAATATTCTTTTTCTTTTGCTAGTATAGTTTTCTAGATAAACTGCCTCAATGAGGTACTTCAAAACATACCAGAGATGACTTGAGGAAATGAGCTGGACTATAGAACTGGAAGAGCTTGGTGAGACAGAACCTCCCCCATGAAGCAGGCAAGCTGCTCATGAAACCTCTGTGTCAGAGAGGTATTGCTAACCTCCATCTGCATAGTCAAGGATTCAGAAGACTGAGAAGTAATAACTGTAATCAGATAATGAACAAATTTTGCCTTTCAAGGTATATTTTACCACTTTCTTTAAGAACACTTTAAACTCCACTTAAGAACAGGAAACAGACCCACTTTCTATACTGACCTGCACAGCTGCTTGCACTTGGGAGGTTTGATGGTGCGCTCTCTGCCACAGGGCACTTTGATGACAGTTTTTCCACAATTGCATTTCACATCTACAGTCTCCGGACATGGATTACAACTACCTAAAAATAAACATATTAACAATGTGACAAGCAAGTCAGACATAACCTCTTTATCACATTTATAAAAGAAGCCCAGTTATTTAGATCACACAACACCTAGATGTTTTCAATTTGTATTTCAGTCTTACATACCTATGAAGAAATGTCATCTTACATCCAAATTCAAAAAGGGGCACTGAAAAACTGGTACAATAAAGTTTTGCAGATTTTAGTATGATATTCATGTTCAGCCTATGTAAAATGAATGCTTCCTTGAAAACATCCTCCATCTCTATAGTTAGTAATCTGATGCATTTTTAAAAACTGTATCTGTAAAAGATCTATGTTTTAATTCATAACTCTCCCACACCATTTCTTCACCAAGTGCCAACTCCTAAGTTTTATTATTGAGTAATTTAACAGCAAGAATATGAATCTTCTAAAAAAAGCAAAGACAGGGGATTTTAGCTTACTAATCATGTTCCAATCTGAAGTTTTAAAGAAAACAACTGAAGATATTTACAGCAAAAATTTTTAATCAATTCTGACTTGTTAGCAGGATCTGAAAAGCAGCATTTCAAGAAGCAGATGTCTCACTGGCAAAAGGCTGCTGAAGAGAAAAGGATGGAAGCACTACAGTCTTCATTTTGCAAAGTAAATTAAATAACAATATAGTGTTCAGCATGCACAGAAACATAGAATCATTTGAGTTGGAAGAGATCTTAAAGATGATTTAGATCCAACCCCTCTGCCATGGGCGGGGACACACTTCACTAAACCCTACTGCTCAAAGCCCCACCCAACCTTGCCTCAAAACACTGCCAGGGATGGAGCATCCAAAAATCCTCTGGGCAACCAGTTCCAATGCCTCACCACCCTCAGAGTAAAAAAAATCTTTTCCTAATATCTAATCTAAACATATTCTCTTTTCACTTAAAAGCCAATCGCCCTTGTCTTGCCACTGCCTGTCCTTGTAAAAAGTCCCCCTCCATCTTTCTTGTAGGTTGCCTTAGGGACTGGAAGGCTGCCAAGTCTTCTCCAGGTTAAACAACCCCAATTCTCTCACCCTTTCCTCACAGGAGAGGTGCCCATACCTCTCACCATCTCAGTGGCCCTTCTCTGGACTCTCTCCAATAGGTCCACGTCCTTCCTGTGCTGGGACCCCAGAGTTGGATGCAGTGTTCCACTGAGGTCTCACCAGAGCAGAGCAGAGCAGAGGGGCAGAATCCCTTCCCTCTCCTGCTGCTCACGGGGCTCTGGATGCAGCCCAGGACACCTTTGGCTCTCTGGGCTGTGAGTGCCCATGGCTGGGTCAAGCCCAGCCTCTCACAGCACCCTCAAGTCCCTCTCAGCAGGGCTGCTCTGGATCTGTTCGTCCCTCAGTCTGTGTTGATACCAGGGATTGCCCCAACCCTAGGGTGCAGCAGCTTGTACCTGATGGGTAAAGCTCATGAGATTCCCAAGGCCCACTTCTCAAGCTTGTCCAGCTACTTTTGCAAAATAAATTGAAGGTCTAAAGCTATACTGCCCGGAGTGGCTATGTCTACAATTCACTTAAATATCCCATTAAGGAAGACAACTGGCTACATTCTCAAAAATACAGAAAGGCAGAGATCAGAGATTCAGAGAGTCTGAAGGTAAGGTGAGAGCACACTGTTCTCAAATCAAGAGATACAACGTACTACAGTAGGAAGAAAAACATTTCTATTCCCTGGCAACACACTGCAAATTTCAGCAAGCACAATAAATATTTCAGAAAAGAAGATAAGAAAAAAAAAAACCAAACCACAAACAGAATAGATTAAGTTACCTTTTTTCAGGGACTCCTGCTAAAGGCCAAGTGTTTATTATCACCAAACTCCAAAATTTCTGAGATTTGGTGCCTTTTAAAGGACCCCATCTGGGAAGCTATTTCCTATGAGGCATTATTTCCTTTAATATCAGTGGTCACTGTAATCTGACAGCTCATATGAAAATTACGCTGACCTGATATTACATTCTAAAAATAAAATAATTAATAATAACTTTGAGTAGGTATTAAAATATTGGTATATCGGGAGAGACATATATAAATATTTTTATATTAAAATAATTGCCTTTATGAGGAATACTTTCCTAATACTTTATTTTTATATTAGAAAATATAAATATTTTTATATTAAAATAATTGCCTTTATGAGGAATACTTTCCTAATACTTTATTTTTATATTAGAAAATATAAATATTTTTATATTAAAATAATTGCCTTTATTAGGAATACTTTCAAACATTTATGAAGATATTACAAACTGTACAAGACTGTATCTTGTTAAAACAGAATTTAGAAAAGAAAATAAATGTATCATCTGGTATCATTAGTGATTACCTTCATTATATGCAACTTTAGTGAGTAAATAGACAATTATGTTCTTTTGATAAGTTATTCTTCAAAGTGTATATATTTGTATTTACATTCTCCAGGATCACTTTTGTTTTCTTAAAGACATTGCTTTATTGTTTTCATGTTAATTACTAGAAATCTTTGTCACTTTTAGCCAGCAGCACCAAATACAATCATTCAACATAAAAGCTTATCCCATAATACAGCATAAGCTCTTTAGTTTTCCAATCAGAATTTTATTCTAGAATTTAGTTATCAACCAAACTAACATGGAAAAGCAATGTTACCAGTTTTCTTCTGACAGTTCACAAAAAATTACATATTTCCAAGATTTTAGAGAGCTACAGGGGATGGAGAAGAAAGGGAAGGGAAAGAGAATAGGGGACACAGTATACAGAGAAAAACCAAACTACTAGTTTGTGGTGACAGATTTAATAGCAAGTTAACAGGTACTACTACCACATTTACCTATCCTCTTCTCCTAAGAGTCACTGCTTCAGAAGGAAGACTGGCTGAGCAAGTTGTGATTTATTTCCTGAGTCATTGCAATTTATACTTCAGAATACTAAGGAAAATTACAGAGGCTACTTGGCTGCTGTTTCAGCAGGGCAGCAGCTTCTATGGGGAAAATTGCTGAGAGGGCAGACAATTTTCCAGTCATTCCAATTTAACCCCCTACCAAGCAAATGTCCAAGCAATCTGCCAGGTAATTTTGCCCATTTCCAGCATCTTTCTAACCAAGGTCACTGGATTCAGAAGCAAACTTTTTTGTTATCTTTCTCAGTCAGTAACAAGTTCTTATTTTCTTTTACCAGTAGGATACAGATATATATTCAAATTCCATCATTTTTTTTTCATTTTAAGCCCACTTGTATCACATGTTGCATTCTAGGATTTTTTAAAACTGTCCAGACTCAATCAGCAGCAGTCATTTCTTGTACGCATTTGGACTTTGTTATGCATATTCAGTGAACAGAATTATTGAGAAAAGGAGGTCAAGCCATGGTTTTTGTATTACTCAATTGAAAAGGAGACAGGAGCATTTTCAGAGGAAAAGTATTAAGCAAAATCACCACATAAAAATTCAGGTTGCCACTATGTAAGTCCTTAAGTTCTAACCAGCACTTTCAAAAACACTGCCCCCACAAAAAGCCCACATGCAACAATGGTGAGAATTCATTAAGTACTACACACAGTCATGCAAGCATGAAATTTGGCAAAAAATAAACAATATTCCATCACTACAGGGATTCTTCACCTGTTCTTACCTCTGTGGCAGCCTGAAGGGCATTTGTGATTTCTGCAGCCGAGAGTCCGCCCGCAGACTTGATCACAAGGTGGACAGTTTCCAGAACAGCACTATTAAAAAAAAACCCCATGAAGTCTAATAACTGGAGGCAGAAACTTTTGGTGTACACTTTCCCTCTTCTACTATCTCATTTTTCAATACTTATTTAAAAAAAAACTCAGTGCAACTTAGTCAAATTTCCTCAAAGTCATTCCAGAAAAAAGGCTACCTGTAAAGTGCTTTAAAAAAAATTCTTATTATGAAATAACAAGAAAACACACATTTGAATGCATCATTTCAATACATTAAAAAGGCAGAGGGCTTCAAAACAGCATAAAGCTCAAAATATTATAATATTTTAACTACAAATAATTTCAGAAGATAGGACATCTAACAGTTCACCTCATTATTCTGCAATTTCTTCCACTTTTATGTTCTATTGTCCCCAGCACAAGAAGGTCTAACCATTTTTAATACACCTTTTACCTCTGTAGTAAAGGCAGATAACTTCAAGACCAGTTACCTATTTTCTATTCTTAAATAAATCAGTAACCTGAAAGAATCAAAACATTTCATAAAACCATCACAATAGTGGATGTCGTATCAGGAGAGAACATCATCTTTTCTATTAACTTGAAAAGCACCCTCCTTCCAACAAGAAACCTGTATTTTCCACCATGGAGGTGTCAACATTGCATTTACTTGTTTTGTAATCTTTTCACATAAAATAAATTTACTACAACAATAATATTCAAAAATACTTAAGAGTAAAACTGTATTTTTTCATGCCTATTTGTGCTAAGTAGTCCAACTTTCACAAAGTATAAATTCAAAAATAAGAGGCAACTTTCAGGCTCTCTTGAGTGAATAGACTAAAAAGATACTTCTGATACTTTTGACTTCAAATAAGAAGTAAAACAAATCTCTAATTCCCAACTGTCAGACCACTGCTGCTTGCACTGCTGTGCACATGAGATGGAATGCTGGGCTGTGAAAAATAAAGAGTGTGTCCCTGACAAAATTTGAAGTGTTTCCCAGCTCTTCCTACAAAGCCGGGAAATAAATTGAATTAACTGCTGCCGAAAGCATAAAGCATCAGTGACTACTCAAGAATCTGACAGCAAAACTGCCTTCAGGAACTATAGAGTTGTTAAAATCCCCTCCCTGCTTATAAGGCCAGTGAGTGTTACTAGATGTCATCCTTTTCAGAGAATTCTAGTACATTGAAAACTAGTTTCAGTGACATAGAAGAAAACTCCTCTTGCTACACAGTAACATGAGGCGGAGCAACAAGTTGATGTGATTTTATCTAGACTTTTTTCACAAGTCAGCTAAACAAGGCGTTTGAGACAGATCATCTCTGGGCTCTTACCTTCCTGCGGCACTGGTGCTTCTGACAGTCGCGGATTTTAGTGCACTTGGTTTCACACAGATATGGCTTATGGCACGGCATGCGCTTGGTGTGCTTCCCACAGCGACACTGCTTTTCAACCTCCTGGGCACCAGGACAGGCAGGAAAAGCAGAGTGTTTTTCATATAAGAAGAAAAAAAAGGAAAATAGAATGTTCTACTACTATCTGTAAAGGAAAGTTCAAGGAACTTGCCAGAACACTGCATACACAAGGCAAGTGTGTCCTGCAAGATGATAAGTGCAACTGCATAACAAATTCATACAGAAATGTACCTCTCCTGCACATGAAAGTAGATTCACCTCTAGTGTATACAGATAACTTAAGAAGATGAGCAGTATTATCTGACCTTCATCATGGCTGTCATGTGTTGATTACTATCACCTAGACTTTGTAGCCAAAGCTGGTTCAGGAAGAGACAGCTGAGACCTGACAGAGCAATAGCTTTGGAGGCCAGACCACAGAAGCTCCAGAGATATCTAGAGCACAGTAAATTTCTTATTGTTAATTCTCTTACAGAAGAAAATAGTGTTATGTTATACCACCTTCCATCTCACTAATGGAGGAATATCATAGAAAGATAAAGCCAGAAAGAAGCTAGAAAAGATGGGGGGAAAATTGTCTTTTAGGGCATAATAATTAAAAAAAACCAAAAAAACAAACAAAACCAAGCTAAAGCAACACACTCATCCAAAGGTGCAGGCTCAACTCAATACAGTGCTCAACAACTAACTCAGTTGTGTTGGGGTGGGAGGGGAGTAATGAAAGAACATATTGCTTTTAATAAATAAAGTGACAGATTTTGTGGTATATATGATTTCATTTTCCTTAGGTGACTTGCATGGTTCCAAGCACATAGTTGAAGAGCCCAAACAAAATGTGAACTGGACAAAGTAAGACTAACCTGTCTGCATATTTCACAGGGACCCCGATGACAGCGCTGTGAACATTTATGGATTCCACATTCCAGAACTTTGTCACAACTATCACCACAGGTGGGCACATCTTCTGTACAAGGCAATGTAAACTCTAGATGAAGAGAGAAAAGTACAAATAAACATTTAGGGAACAAAAAAAAGACAAAATATTTAGGAAAAAATACAATGTACAGTACGTTCAAATGACAGTTGTCTTTTAAAAGTTTTTTTAAAAGCTTCCTTAGATTTACTTAGTTATTCACACCAAAAATTAAACCCCTGGTGCTAAATAAACCTTTGAAAGCTATGCAAAAAAAGTTAATGTACTGTCATGGTTGACAGTAAGAACTTTTTATGGACCCTGCCCTGCAGAATTAGCCTAAACTACTGACTGTGAAAGACTGGAGGACTTTTTATTCAATTTATCATTAAAAAAAAAATTAGCTTACTTGTTTTTCCACATGGACAGGACCTTTTCCCAGAACGAGGACAGTCTCCACAGGGACCAGCATGACAAACTTGTTCACATGTGTGATTGCCACATGGCAAACACTTGCCACACACCTGAGAAATTCAGAGAAATCAGTGAATGCAATGAAATAGAACTACATACCAAGCCAAAGCAAGCCAAGGGTAAAAAGCAGGAGTGAAATGCTTCTGGATGGAATTTCACTTTTTCTGAATTTTGTTAATAAATGTTGTATTTGCCGGATTCACTAAATAAAACTGATCGTCCCTGCAGTGATCCTGCCTGGAAGGCCACAGTACAGTGAGGAGTTAGTGGTTCACAAAACCTCAGTAGTTGCAGGTGTGTGCTGGGCTGCACCTACAGCTCAGCCTTCAGGCCTGCATTGTGCTGCACATACACTTTGGCCACAGGATAAACTTACTGTAGCAGAAGAGATTGGAGACACCTCTCACTTGGTAGCAGTGATTATGCTGTCTGCATGTCTTTGCTTTTATCTAAAAGTGCAGCAAGAAGTTCTCATCTGAATAGCCTTTGTGTTTGACTGTAGAAATGATGATCAAGGATGCTTTCCACTTGTAAGAAGATCTTACAATAACCTTCAACAACCAAAGTGGGGTCTGCACTGTATGCTGCACATCTATCATGGCCCATTCAATGCTGCACAGTTTGGGGTTCCAGAGATCTAAAGGGACATGCTAGTCTTTAGATTATACTCCTTTTCACTACAGTGTTAGCTGAAATAAACTGCATTTTAACTGATACTTCACAGAGGCCAAGTACCTTCCTTACTGGGATCAGAATGGCCAAGTACCCCCTGATACAGCCTCCCCTCCACCACTTAATTTTTTAAATTATTTTTATTTTTTCCAGTCTATCAATCCATAGCCTTGGTCTTAAACACAGGCTGTAAATATACTTCAAAGAATTAATCACAAAGCTTTCATTCTGCTACAGTCCTAAAATAAAGCACGAAACTCTTGTCTGCTAAGATGTGGTTTCATTCTTACTTTTGAAGGCAACAGCTGAAATTTCAACCTCAAGAACAAGAAAAAGGATATACAAAGTTAAATTCACTGCTAGTGTGACCCCAGAACAATTCCACAACAGTATCATTTGAACTATTGTAAAAAATTAATGGACCCACCAATTAAATCCCTTCTCAAACAATGCTGTTTATATTTTTGATTTGTACACTTCCAAAAGTTATTTTTTTTTCTTACTGCATACGTTTTTCCAATCCTTAATAGATCAAGTAATCAAATTTTATAAAGGTGAGAAATCTGTTTAAAAGGATAGCTTCAACATACCTGATCACACTGCCACTGAGGGCTTGCACAAAGCCTCTCTGCTGTCTGTCTCCCACAGATACACTGTTGTTTACTGACACGTGGACAAGGCAGACAATCTCCTGTATGCAATTGCAAAGTGACACTGAGAGTAGGAATTGCAAAAGAATGATGCATCTTAACAACAGAAACAGCTACTGCTCTGAAATTTTAAAAAGGTTGGTCTACCTGCATGACAGGGATTCTCACAAACATGTTGTCCACACAGCAGTGTTCGCCCGCACGGCAGGCGGCAAGACCACTCCTTGGCACTGCACCGTCGGGGCACTGCTTTGGCCTTCTTACAGTGACACGTCGTTGTGACCATCTTTGGGCAAGGTGGACATGGTCCTAATGACAGGAAAAACAGTATCTTGCTAATGACAGGAAAACAGTATCTTGTTAATGACCATTCAGCAAATGCAGCCTTGACTACATCGCTTCTATTCTGAGAATTTTAAATATACTTAAGAGATGTAAAGTTGAACTGTGTAATAGGTATCTAAATACAGGTCACACAACCAAGAAACACAAAGGATTTACCTGGATGACAAAGCAGCAAACATTTATGACCACAGGAAGGTTTGAACTCCCTCTCACATATTTGACCACAGGAGTGAGGTACCAGCCATGGGTCCACCTCTGGATTCTCCACTTTTCCACAATAACAGTAATACCTACTGGGAGTTTCAGAGCGTTTGTATTCAAACCTACATTTTGGACTAAAACAAGGGGAAAAGGAGTGAAAACAAAAACAACTTCTTAAAACAATTAAAAAAAAAAAGCAGTTTTATCATTTTGGCTTCCCAAGACTGGTTCAATGCTACCAATTAACATTTTTACAACTACTATAATGAATAACAAAAAAACACAGAAGAAAGGTCTTTCTATATGTCAGATATTACAACACATTAGACATTAGAATGTCTAAGGAATTGCTTTGCTAATGCAATTTCTTTTCTCTAAGAATACATATAGACAAAAATAAGCACAGCAAAAATCAGAACAGTTTTTATGTCAAGTAATATCAAAAGAATCTATGCAACAGTTAACCTACTTAAATAGAACTAATTAAAAAAAAAGGATTAAAAACCAGGGGTTTACTAGTAGCAGTCTATTAGTCATGTAAAACAAAGTTTAGCAATGCTAGTAAAACCAAGCATACTAATTAGAATTTTATATGAAAAAATTTAGGTTCAAGATGTACACCTTCATTGTTCACCCCTGATGTTGAGAGAAATTAAAAAAATAATCACTGTTAAAGGTAGACAGACACCAGAGGCCTGGGATTTATAAAGTGCCACAGGCCCAACAGGCCCCACAGAAGGCATGAACAAGGGAAGCAACACGAGGAAGGAGAAACAAAGCAATTCACATTGCTGGCTACACTGAGAAAAGACAACAGACAAGAAAGACCCCCTCAGAGAAGAATGGAAAGACTCTGAAAGACCCATGCACTCATTTTTATCAATTAAAACATCAATTTGCCCTGATATGATATATTACAGACCATGAACCATTTGTCTATAGTGATAGCATAGTTTTAGCATGTCCTTACACGTAAAATAAAATACCATTTGCCTGAAGAGGCATTATCAACTAGAGATGCTGCCAGGCAACAATTGACACTTTATTTCATAAACAAAACTGCTTAGGAAACTGTATTCACGTAGCCACATTATTACCTCCTTCTTTATACCATCTCAAGGAAAACTGCAAGACCTAATTTAATGTTTGGATTATAATGAGACTAAAAAAAATAAATAAATCCCTACATCTTGCTATTTGACAATATTTTTTAAACTTATTTCATGGTGCCAACTTTAAAAGTGAAAGATATGTAAAGCCATTCAGAAATAAATGTCAGAAGTTGAGACACATGACAGATAAGTTACCTTCTCAGAGGTTAAAACAAATTTGATGCAGCAAGGTTTTAGTAACAGTGTGAAATTTTTCTGAATCATGTTAACAAAAGCTTACATAATTTTAAAAAGCAAAGAAAAGTCAGCCTTCTGAACAGTTTGTTGTCGTTGTTGTTGTGCACATGATGTACAAGTACCATTCCTTCTAAAGGAACACCAGTTTGCCTGGTTTTCCCAACAGAAATAACTTTGTAAATGTACCACGAGGAGCTCACCATGGCCAGGGATAGTCTTTCTTCCCAAAATCATCATCTGTCAGAGGAGAAGATACAAGGAAGAGGCTGTCCTTGGCCCACTTTTGGATACACACCAGATGAAATATACAAAAGCATCCACAACAGCTCCAGACCTAAAGAGCAGACATCAAGCACCAATTGCTTTAAATTAGGTTTCTGTTTCCACTGATGAAAATCCGTAACATCTGAAGAAATACTTCCCTTCCAAAATGGTTTTTCAAAGATAGATTATACCCACTGTTAGATCAATACATAGATTCATACCTGTTACAGATTCATACCTGTAATCTTTTTCCCAACTCCCGTGGGAAGGTTTGCCAAGGCTGACGGAGCCCAAAATACTCAGATAATCAGAGAAATGTTGATTTAAACAGTGTTGGAGGTCATGTAGCACAAACTGATGCCCAAAGGACTATTGCCAGCTTAGCTCTGTTCAGACACAGAGCTAAGCAAAGCTGGAAGGCCCTGAGAGATGGGGACTCCATAACCATTGTGAGGAAGCTACTCCAACTGTCATATTGCCTTCCTAGAACCCAATCTGCACCTCCCAAGGCTCATTTTGTGCCACTCTTATTAAACCACCTGGCACCATAAAGATGACTTTGGCTTTACCCAAAACTGTAACAATTTGGTAAGAAAAGTGCAGAAGAAAATTTTAACTGTTTTTTTAATAACTTTAGACAATGTTATGAAATAATACTGTGAAAATGCAGATATTTTCTCCAGTAACTTACAGACGACAGTGCCAATGACTAAGTTTCTATAACTATAGTAACTAACTTCCCAAAACTAAAGCTAAGCAGGAGACATTATATAAACAAACAGACTTGGCCAAAATTATACAGATTCAAGATAATTAGCAAACCACTGAGTTATAAAAGAAGGCTTTCAAGTTACCAAATCATCTCACTTCTGCTAAGGTAAGATTAACTCTATCAAGAGTCACAGAAATATGAAGCTAAACTCATTGAGGTCTGAAAGAATATGGATTAAATATGTTAAGAATTCATACAAAATATATTGCATTTCTTTTTAGAAAGAAGTTACTGACTATAGTTTCATTAGGTACTTGTAGTCTGTGTATGTCTATAATAAGAAATTTAAATATTTTCAGAAATTATTTATTATTATTATGTAGTTATTTTTATTATTATTATTTCATTTCTTCTTCATGTCAAACACACAGTTGATGCCTCAGGTTTTAGCTTTTATATTTTCCAGATTCTGTACTGCTTTGTGTGGAGCTCTGAGCTTCATATTAAGGGATGGTGAGCTCTCTTCACAAAGTAGCTTAGACAAAACAATTCCTTCTCTAGCTGGGGACCCAAGGACAGCCAATCCAAATCTCAGGCCCAAGAGCACAAACAACGGTGGAATAAAGAGAGAAAAACAAGGAGGATGGGACTTCATACCCTAAAGCTGTAATTGGACAATTAACTCCAATATGCAAATGTTCCAGAACTTATAAAAATGAGAGACCTCGTGACCGGTTGTCCCTTTTTTGTGACCATTTTGGGCTCATCTTGGGTGTAGCCCTGGCTGGGCTCTTGTACTGCCCAAGGTGTGTCCATTGAGGCTTTTTAATAAATACCTACTTTATTCCTTAACTCTGTCTAGACTCTGTTCTAGGTCATCCTTCACAAGGCATCACAGTTATACATGTTTTTGGTTCATGTACCTCTAATAGAAAAAGGAAAAAATATTTGTCCTGAAATCTTTCCCTCATAAAATGTACCTATATGAAATAGGACAAACTTCTCTGACACACACACTTCTTTTTCACCTGATCAGCACTAAGGGCAGTGAAGTTTATCTTAGTTTCCCTGCTGTAAATCTAACAATAATATCTCCTAATGTTTTAGTATTTCATGTTTTGCTTTGCTGCTCCATAGCTTACTGAATACACAATTTCAAGCACTGGCATTCAAGCACTTATCCTTGTCACCTGCTACTACCTAAAACTTAAAAATAGCTATTTTACACAATGATAACAAACATATGACAAAAAAAAAAGACATATTCTGATTTCAAGCTACACATATAACCACTTACATCTTCCAGTGTTTCAAAACCCAAAGATGCCAAATTTGCATTTAGTTCTTTTACCATTTTAAAGCTATCAATCCCAAGAATAACCTCAATAATATAATACAAGTTATTCAGACAGTAACATTTGTTTTGCCCTAAAAGATTACTGTAAAGTACTTACAGCTTGGTTCCTTTTAACTGAAGCAATGCAGATGAGACATGTCATGGCCCCTGACTGAAAAGCCTCATTCATGTACTGTCTCGTACGTTCCAGTTCACTTGCATCTCCATCTTTAATGGAAAAAGATTTTTAAAGCAATTAGTAACATTTGATCTGTTATTTTGTAGATGTTGAAACTACTGCACAAGTATTTTTTCTGAATAAAGCCAGTCATGTATTATTAAAAAAGCCACACTTTAAACTTGTTAAAAGCTATACCATTGCTTCTGCACGAAAAGACAAGAAGTACACCCAGCATGCACTGCTGGGAAAGAACATTTTTAATGTAAGACATGATAGAGTGCCTTCCTTCCAACTAAAGTAAAATTCTATTATACAATGATACTACATTGCTTATGCTTTCAGACCAAAATAAAAGTCAATAAATGAAAAAAACATTACCAGTTTGACTGGTGTAAATGGTAAATGTTTTGTCCAAAATCTTCCCCTGTTTTGCTTCAGCATCTTCATCATCATCTTCAGATGAGGAGCTTAACTGGTCTTCAACTAGCTTTTTTGCTGCAGCCTGATTAGCCTTCTTAATTTCATCAAATTTCTTCAGTGAAGATAATTCTATTAAGAGAAAATACTAATGATGATTAATATCATGATAGCTAATTGTAAACACACATTCAGTTCTACATACTTTCACTTGTCCTTTTCTTTAAAGAGTTTGCTGATTTTATTTTTTTAAGAGTATTACATCACTACCATTTCAATACCACACAAGAAGAGCTAAATTGTATTTACTTCTTTACTGTGCATTATAATAAAATCCACAGCAGGAATTATTATCTATCAATTACTATTGACAAATCAAACCTAATATATCTGAATATAAGCAACTATAATGCTGCTTTATGAAAAGGATACTTAAAAAAATCCCAGACATCCCACACAAACACAACTGACACACGAGGAAGAGAAAAACAAAACACAACACGCAGTTTTGTTTATAAGAAATTTACAGCTGTTATAACTTGCAGGTACCATACAGGTATTTCTCCAGCATGTGGTATTTCTTAAATTATGACTTTCACTGATCCCCCTCAAATTCAACAAATCTTTACTGCAAGAGTGCGTTCACGCTATTGCACAGGAGATTTTTCTATTAGACCCAATATATTTACCAGGGTTTCATCAAGTTTAGCTTTAAGGCTTTTCTTAAGAAACTATGCTGCCACTGAAAAGAGCCGTCTTTGGCACTTCTCTGCTGTATTTGCCGAGGACGAACTTACACTCCCAGCTGCCGCGTACAGTGAGCACCCGCACCTTTCCCAGACCGGAGCGAAGTGTTTCCCTGACCAGCGCACCTAACGCTCTCTCTGCCGAGCAACTCCCCTGGCTGTTTCCAACCAGACAGAAACATTTCATCCATTACTTCACACTTTACTCTAATGCTTCAGGAAGACGGTGCACCCAGTGCACCCCGGCGAGGGCTTAGCCCCTCGCTCCTCGCCACTGCCCGAGGCCTCCGCGTCTCTCCCTGGCTGGAGCCTGCAGGCAGGACCCGGCACACGGCGAACACCGGCTCGACACCGCCGAGCAGCGCGGGAGGGGGGCCGGGGCCCGCCAGCCTCCCTTCCCCGCGCCGCCGGGGACAGCCCCGACCTCGCACCTGCAAGGGCTCCGGGCACCGCCGGCTCCCCAGCCCGGGGCCCGGCAGCACGGGTAGGGGGCGAAACGCGACACTCACCGCTGGCCCCGTCGCCGATGGGCCCGGCTGCCGCAGCGCGGGCACCGCCGCGGCCCCGAGCGGCCGGGGGCCGGGCGGCCGCACCAGAGCGAGCGGCGAGCCCGTCCCCGGGCCTGCCGCGGCCCCGGCCGCCCTGACGCCACTGAGCCTCCATTTGTCCCTCACCACAGAGCGAAGGACGGCGGTGGGACCAGACCCTCCGCCTCCCCCGCTGCCGGCACAGCCGCCCGGGGAGCGCTCCGCCCGGCCCAGCCCGGCCTGGCCGCTCCGCCCGGCCGTGGAGGCGGCGGCGCCGCCGGTGCTCCCGCGGCAGCGCGACTACAGCTCCCGGCGCTCCCCGCGTGGCGGGCGGGCCCGTGCCGGACACCGCCTCAGCCGGCCGGGCTCGGAGGCGGGGCTGTGGCTCTGTCCCCGGGTCACAGGGTGTCCCAGCTTGGAAAGGGTGTGAGATCACCGTCATTAACCTGGCGCTGCCACGTCCAACATTGAACCGTGTCCCCAAGTGCCACATCCATACGGCTTTTAAATACCTCAAGGAATGGTGACTCCAGCACTTCCCTGGGCAGCCTGTTCCAGTGCTTGACAACCGTTTCGGGTGAATTTTTTCCTAGTAACTGGGAAACCTAGTTACTAATCTAAGTAATCTAAACGAATCTAACCTCTCCTGGCGCAAATTTCCTCTCCTCCTGTCTCTTATTGCTTAGGAGAAGACACCGCGCCCCCTCCCCACACTACCGCCTCCCTTCAGGTGCTTGCACCAGCGATAAGGGCCCCTGAGCTTCCTTTTCTCCGCAGGGAATGTCGGGCAGCTGCTCCTGCGGCATGCGGTTCTTGCAGACATTTTCTGCGCAGCTCCTGTGACTCCTATAACTTCATAGCTCCTGGAGGGTGAGAGTTAAAAACCGACCACAAAGCCTGTTTAGAAACTTGACTGAAGCACATCCAGAAAGTTTTAGCGCACAGAAATATGTATTGAGGAACCCGTGTGCCTCCCAAGTTCTGACAAATAATGGCAGGTTGAAATAATTTTAATTTTATTGACCTTTCCTCATAGCACTTGCATTATGTCGTGTGCCAGGAGGAAACTTTGCATTTAGCCTTTTTTCAGCAAATACCTTCTCATGAAAGTCGTTATAGAAGATTTCCAACCATAAGTAGTCTGAAAATAGTAAGCAAACCACTGGAGATAAATTCTGGTTTTCTGTTTTATTTTGAAATTGTTTAAATCAAAGAGTTTTTATTCTCAAGAAAGAGGCAGGTAGTGAATACAATTCATGTCTTAGACTGAAGAATCAATACTGAAAAAAAAAGTTAACAGTAGATATCTGTCCTTTTTTTAATTAAATCTTCATATCACACATTTATCTAATAAAAAGTCTTAAGCACTTCAACAAAGTGCCTTCTAAGTGCCTAGTAGCCATATAGGATAAGTTGCTGCTGGCATACAGATTGCAAATTATATTCAAGACCTGAGCTGGAAGAATGTTGATTGCAAAGTCCAACTCTCAAAATATAGCTAAATACCAGAATAATCCTTGTTCTTGTGTACAGGGATAGAATCTTTACTGACAGGATGGCATACCTTTTCCCCTTATCATCTAATGAAGCCATTTATCATTCAAAGCACAGATCAACAGGGCATGAACAGCCATTTTGTGTTTATATTTACCCTTGTTGTTCTATATATATCTTATGCATTAGGTACTTCAGAAAATTTCATCCTTGCAGTAAATCAGGAGCTATTTCTAAATCTCTGGCATGCTGGAAAGCAGCAACATTACAAAATATAAAACAGCCAGAAAGGAATGCACTTTATAAAATACCCAATTTATATTATCTCCATCTCATTAAGCAGAGAATGCAAGTGTAGACAGATTATTGACAGTAACATGTACATATATATTTTTTGAGAGTGGCCGTCCAATTGCTCAGGGTAATCAAACATCCCTAAATAGAGAATTATCCATTCTCTCTTTACAGTTCCTTGCTTCACTCCCTTTCATCAAACTTTGACAATGTTATGTGTCTATGATCAAATTCTACTGAAAATACCCAGCTGCAAACACTCAGCTGAGACCATAACTAAGCAAAATATTTTTTTGCAAATGGAAAAAGAAAAAAGGATACATGGAGATAATGCATTTTAAAGCAGTTGAAAATTGATCTAACATATGAATCTACCAACTTTACTATCTCAGAAGTAATTATGAAAAAAAGAAATCCTCTATCAGTGGGAAAAAGCAGCCTCTTTAGTCATATTCTTCCCCCAACAGCATCTACAGAAGACACTGGAGGAAGAAATTGGCCTGTTGCCGTTGTGTCTTTCCTTTGCACTCTGCCAGCATAAACAAGTGTTACATTAGGGACATAAACATTTTTAATTACAAATCTTCAAAACTTGATAGTCCGTGTTCTGCAGCCACGTGATTACATGGAACAGAACAATTTTTAATGCATATTTTTATTTCTATATTGTTTGTTCTTATTGTGAAAAGAACACTAGATTATGAGCCGTCCATATCTTTCATATTGATGCTTGCATAAAATTGAGTTTTCTCCTCTCTGTATTCCAGCCTTTGTGTGTACTATCCTGAAAAAAGGTGTATTTCAATCTGCCCACTTATATTTCAAGAAATCAGCCAAGGTGGACCCATGAAGTAATAGTATTTTCCAAATCTTACAGCCTTCAGTAGTCGCATCTACATTGTAGATGAGAGTAGATAATATTAGTAGATATACCTAATTCTTTTTATAATATTGCATACTTAATTGATTTCATGCTAATCAATATATATTAAAATGTGCTCATTTATACACAAATTTAATATAAAGGTAATGACTTCAAATTGTTACCAAACCAAACCTTTCATTCTTTCCATAAGCAGACACAAAGAAATAGTTTTAAAACAACCAGCAAAACTTCCAGTATTTGCCAGTATATGACAATGTACATGCATCTGCCATAGAGCAGCGTTACAGAGTACAAAACACATTAGCAGATAATAACACGTGTTTGTGCAAGAGCAAAGTGTTATCTTCCATTCTCATTCTTGATTTCTCTTTTTCTGCCCCAAAACTGCCAAATATGCGCTACTTGTAGGAGATTAGTGACATTGTCTCAGCAAATAATTTTTTGTAATTAATAGTCAGTTATTACAAAGATTAGAAATCAATGTGTTCAGCCCCAGTCAGAATTTAACCCTCAGTCTTATTGGCAACTTCCATTGTTTTTATTCTGCTTTTGACAATCCAGGTTTATCTGTGGATGGATCTACTTCTTCTAATTCTGCAAATTCTTCCTCCATGACTGGCTTCAATATTTTCTCTATTTGTGTAAGTCTTTTTTTCACTTTCTGTTGTGCACCTTCATACTCAGCCAACAACCTGGCAAACTTTGTTTGCAACCTGTCCATAGCACGTTCCATGTAGGCAACCTTCTCTTCCAGATCTTTAGGATCACTTCCTAAATTTGCAATTTCAATGTCCAGCAACCCATCTTTCATTAGGATTTGCTTGCCTTTTTCTTCCAGCATAGCCTTTGCATCTGGATACTCTGTTAAAGCCTCCATGAGATCATCTTTAGACAGACAAAACAAGTCTGAGTATCCAATACTTTTAATATTGGCTGTTCTTCGATTGCCAGCTTTGCTACCCTTGATGTTAAGAATGCTGATTTCTCCGAAGTAGCTGCCATCACTTAGGACCACAAATTGGGTGATTCCATCATCAGCAACTACTGCCAGCTTGCCTTCTTTGATAATGTACATCTCTCGTCCAATATCTCCTTTTCTGCAAATATAATCTCCAGGACTGTATACTTGGGGCTGGAGTTTCAAAACCAGTTCAACCAGCAAACCCGCTTCACAGTCCGCAAAAATCCGAACTTTTTTTAGCGTTTCCAGGTGAACGTTGATTGCAATCTCTGCTCTTAGTTTATCAGGCAGATACTTCAAGACTTCCCTTTCATCCACAGCCTTTTTGTTTGTCCACAGGTAGTCAAACCACTTTATAACTCTTTTTTCCATGTCCTTACTCACATTCCGAAAGTGCATATACTGCTTGATAGCATCAATCCTTGCTTGGAACTCCGCCCTGGCAGCATTCATGTTGGAGATCATTGATCCCACGTTACCAACGATGGTAGCAAAGATCAGTACTCCAACCAAGAAGTCAACAACCACAAAGAAATACTCAGAATCTCTTACAGGAGGGGGAGTTTCACCAATAGTAGTCAGGGTCAGTGTTGACCAGTAGAGACTGTAGACATATTTTCTAGTCAGGCGGGCAAATTCAGGATCTGAGGTGTTGGGGTAGACCCACGTGTCAGCCCCAAATCCAATGGCTTTTGAGATGGAGTAGTACACACAGGCATTCCAGTGAATAATAATCACAATGTACATGACAAGGTTAGAGATCCTGAAGATATTTGGGTAGTTTGTTCTTGTTTCTGTTCTCTGGAAGAATTCAAACATCCGAGCTACTCTGAGTAGTCTGTTTATTCTTAGTTCTGGGTAATTCAATCCTAACTTAAAGTATAAGAGATCAGTTGGTAAGATTGACAGAAAATCTAGTTTGAATTGAAAAGATTTCTTGTATTTCTCTCGTAGCTTATGTTCTTCTTTCACCAGAAGACCTTGCTCCAGGTAACCTAAAATAAAATTGTAAATAATAAAAGAAGCTACAGGTTCAAATATGTTGAGTTTAAGGTCAGTCCAAATCTACTTTGAAAAATGTTTTGGGTACAAATTCCATATGGAACATAATTTCTCTTACTTTTTACTATTTAATTTCTTATTTCCAAATAGTCAGCTTAGTGCTATATGGTTCAGCTATGAAAGATAAACAATTCTAGATCTGAATATTTTCCTCCACTTTTCCACTATGGTGAACATCTGGAAAAAAACCCTCATCTTCCCCTCCAAAGAAACCTCCACAAGCTATAGAAAGGGTGATTAATGAGGAAAAGAATCTGAACACAGGAACTGCAGTTACATATTGAGTGTATCTACTTAATAGCTCCATAGGTTAATATTTTAAAATAAATAGTTGTAGCTGAAGTTAATGGGATGTCTTGCTTGCTCGATAGTCTTGAAAATCAAGCAAATACTTGAATCTCCCATTAATACAAAAACCAGATCTAGGTGCTTGTTTTTCAGAACCCCTGATCCTTTCTTGGCTGCAGTATGTTTTTTTGTCTTGTTGAGTCAGCTGCAGGCAGAACAGCTTGTACCTGCATATCTCAAACTTTATATGTCCTTTGAGTAATACATAAAATTTCATCAGAATTTCTCCTACTTTTACAGTAAGGCTGCAGTCTTTCAGAAATCTAATTCAGTGTCTTTTTTTCACTATTGCACCTCATCAAGGCTATTCAGATAAGAGAAGTACTGGACTTTTGATTTAAAAAAAACCAGCATAAATATGTAAAAAGGAATAATTAATCCTTGAGTATATTTACCTGTCCTTGTCCGTACAAACATATCAGCAACATAAATGGCATCAGAAACATAATCAATAATAAACCATGCCACTAAGTAATCATGCTGAAGCTCATCAAAACAGGCTCTGAATATGAAAAAACAAAAGTAAATTACCATAAAACAAAAATTAAATGCATGTATGAATCAATGATTATTTATTTATCTAGTCAGGGATATTATGATTTTCCAGAAGTTCTATGTAGTCACTAAAGGAATACATCACCTAGCAATAATCATGGTCCAGTTGTACATGACAGGCATTGTGATACAAAACAACCAGTTGTAATATATATTTCCTGCTGGATCAATGGTGAAAATATCTTTCTTCTTCCTAAGTGGAAAGCAGGGGGGAAAAAAGAAATTTAATGAGAGACTTGAAATACACATCTCATTTTTGAGGAATTAAGCATTCCAGAAATTATTATTGTCAAATAAGTGGTCTTTATCAAAGTTAAACTTCCTTGCTCAAGTGCATAGAAGATAGGAAGTTGGTACGACTTGGTGTGACACAAATTTAGAATCTAAATTTTGCTGACCAAAGTTAGCTTGGCAGTCTCACTTTACTCCATATTGGCACATGCCATTTTTAAATTATTTTTTCCTACCCAAATAATTCTCTTGTCTGATAATTTATTTTATCATTAAAAAAAAAAGATTATGTGACCATTAAGTTTTAGATAAATATAAATCATTAAATTAATCATGCCTTTCTCACAGGGAAAAGTCTGGCCCTGAGGAAGATAAAACATTGGCATAGTTTACATAAAGAAACCAAAGAACAGGAAATCATACAACACAGGTTTCTACTGCACTATCTTGAGTTTCTCTTCCTTAGCTAGAAAATTATGAATTTATCAAGCAGTCTATAAAGCAACAACGTTTAGAGCATAGAAGAGTTTACTGGCTTGTAGGTGCCTTTGTGTGTGGAAGAGGTTGCTTTATACTGGCACATGATTTGCTGCAGTGTGTTTTACAAGAAATATTAGATAATCAGAATCCAAAGGAGATATATCTTGATTAAGGTTTCAGATCACCTCCACGCATGCATATTTCTGTTGCCCACATATGAAGTTAAGTCAAAACAACTCTGCTTTAGGAAGAACAACAGCAGTCTTTACACTCATTCACTAAGGTATAAACATCTTTACAGGACATCTGTGAATGAATTTGTTCTTACATCAAAAGCAATTTTATTGCATAGCATAACTGGACCTAAACAAAAAATACTTACTCTTCTGTATTTTCTTTCTTCTTCAACTTATCTTTACTTTTATTTTTCTCCTTTTTTTCTTTGGTTTTTTGTGTTTCTCCATCCTTTTTCTTTTCTGGCTTGCTAAAAAATAGATTAACATTTTCCATTGTTAAGGACCAAGTAAAACATATGTAGAAAAAAACCTAAATCTCTTGGAAATAGTAATATTACTCTTCATCTTACCTCTTCTTTTCTTTTTTCCTTTTCTTCTCCTCTCTAAGAAAAATAAAAATATGATAGGGTCACGTGATGCATATCCTGTTTCTTCAACATCTCTTTATTAGAAGCATCTGAATTCAGTAAGGATAACATTGTACTTATGTGCTTAGCCTTCAAAAAAAGTGGTTTTCTTATTGCTTGTTATTTCGCCTAGAACTACTTTTGTTTTAAATCAATAGATACAATATCCATAACTTTGGTAATAAGGATCATCAACATCATAACTGATGTGCATGAAGTGAAATGTATGTGCAGTCTCTTTTGGGCTTACCTGAATGACATAACTGTTTCTAATGAAACAATTAGATATTTATTATAATTATTTATTTCTGCTTTTATAATCAAAATTCCAGTACTCTCATTTAATCAAATGGCAAAGATACTTACTCATCTTTATTACTATTATTGTTAATATTGTAGCATGCAAATACTCCAGGTAGATACTGTTGCCTGGGAAACAACAAAACAACAGAGTTATATATGATATCTGCTGAAATTTAAAAAAAAAAATCTCCTAAACATTTACAATAAGCAATATACTGTAATCTTAAAAACTTTGGTTTTTACTAAGAGTGAAGAAAATTATATGATAGCAAGTATATGTGCTTAGATAATCCTATGTAAATCATCAAACTAAGAAAAAAACCAAACCAACAAAAAATATATTTGACATACCTGTTTTCCCCTTCATGCATCATTCCATGGTCCTTACTGGTGTCATGCACTACCACACTGGGAACAATTGTATGGGAGTGATGGGTCTCAATCACTCCTACCTTCATGGTCAGGTTTAACTTGGGTAATTGAAGAAGACTGAATAAAAAAAGAATGAAGTCATTTCACCACTAGAATAAGTAGCTTTTTTTTTTCTTCCTCCAAGAATTAATCCTTTACATTCTTGTTTTCCTGAAGCCCCACAAGAATATTTGCAGTTTCCTGTCTCCCATGACATTCCCACCAGACAAGAAAATGACCTGACAACTCCTGCTAAAGGGAACGTTGTACACATCTTTAGGGAAGCATTAATTTAAGTTTTTCTCCTGAGTTTTGACACATACCTTAAAATATTTAAACTTAAATATTAAAACTAAATATTAAAAAATATTTAATTGTGTTTGAAACATCTACTGCTGTTTCTCTGGGTTTTGAACCAAAGTCTAGAAATACTGTCTCAAGATGGAGAAACAGATTCATGCACAGATGACATCCCAAAAACCAGACTAAAAAGTATCCCCTGGTTGTAGGTCCAAAGAAATCTCAGTATATCTGGTAACAGAGACTTACACTCTGTTGAGATCAAAGAGTGGTTCTGTAAGTAAGAGGGTAAGATTAATGTAGTGGTTTCCTTACTCATATAACAGGTGGTATAAAAACACCTAAATAGAAGTGTTAGTGGCTCTTTATGTCTGATCTGTTCATCTCAAAGGAAAAAAAAAACCTGAAAATGTTTTATAGCTAATACAGTGCATTCTACTGCATAATTTTCTAGAACTGGTGTAATTAACTTCAGCTCTCCTTTTTCACCACTTATTCCTACAGTTATATCTTGGCATCAGTGAAACTGCCAGCTCTTTAGGCATGAATTCTACCAGTGTGATTTGCTCTTGCCAGGGCCATTTAGAGTGGATTATGAAGCAGATATTGTTACTGCTATCCACTGCAGTAACAATATCCCTGTATGTGTGAAATCAGAATATAGAGATCTCTGTAAGCCACAAGCTGGCAAATGAGTGTCTGTACCACTGATAAGTGAAGTTAAATGCCATAGGGATCAGTCTCAAAGCAGTTTATTCTGGCACACCGTGAAGGAGGAGCAGAATGATACAGCTGACATTGCTGCCAGACTTGACTTCCCTTATTTGTCAGTGAAACTAAAAATATATATATACAGGAAATAGGAGGGGAAATTTCCTATACAGGAAATAGGAGGGGAAATCCACATTTCCAGCACTCATCAGACATGAATGACACATGGTGCAAAAAATAATACAGCAATATCACAGAATGACAGAATATTCTGATTTGGAAGAGACTCACAAGGACTACTGAGCCCAACCCTTAAGTGAATGGCCCATACAAGGATTAAATCCACAATCTTGGTGTTATAAACACCATGCTCTGAACAACTGAGATCTAACATTCTACACAATAGAAAGATAAAGATTGAAGATTAAGATGTGTTATTCCATGAATAGTCCTAAATATAGTCCAATATTACTGGTCAGTCTTTCAATGCTTGCCAGCATGGATCAGGTCTAAGATAAATAGACATAAAAATATTCTAAGTATCTAAGACATGATAAACTTCAGGTTAGATTCATCAGGAGACTAAAAGCTGTACCAGGGTTTCCAGTGACTTACTGCTTGTAAGTGAGAGGATTGAAATTACACCAGGTTCAATTAAGTGGCTTTATATCTGCTTACAGGTGCTCTGAAAGCTCTATTAACGCTGGCACACACAATTCCATCCTGATTAAACCTATATCCTCCACAGGACTACAGAAATAATGGTGCAAAATAAAGCTGTATCCAACTCAGCACCAGACAAGTTCAAATGCATTATTCTCAAGGAAATAATTTCTCCAACAGAGTGGGCTCTAAACCAGTCAGTTCATGTTAGCACTCACAGTACTAGCATCTCTACATAGGTATATATTTTTCATGTTTACTTTTGCTCTTTGAGTCTTTAGTGTCAAAAAAAAAAAAAGAAAGAAAAAAAATTGATATTGTGCTCTCCAGACATACTGATTTGCACTTATTCTAGAGTTTAAAGATGATGATAAGTATGATAAAATAGAACATGTCCAAAATCACACCAATCCAGAGTATGGAGCCTGGAGGCTGGGGAAAAAAAATCTGTATCTTCTACATTCCCATCTTCTTCAGGTTAATAGGATTTTCTTTGCATTTTTTCAAATAAACAAATTCCTCTGTATCTGTTGGTATCTGTTGTAAGCAGAGATACTGTGGGATACTGTGTGTTCTGGGTAAGCAGCCATGGCAGCCATGCATAGGATTTACTGGGAAAGAGGAGCTGACATTTGAGGCAAGACTGGACATTTTATATTACTGAGGCACTGAAAACATTAAGTGGCATAGAAATTGAAGTATTAACTACCCTGTAGTCTCAAAATACCAAGTTTGAATGCCAAGCTTAGGTAAGTGCTGCACCAGGTTCTTTTCCTGTCAGTCAGGATGTGTAGCACAAGATTATCTTCAAATTCCACTAGTCTAAAAGCAAATTATGGGGAGTTAAAGTTCCCAAGTCTAAGACACAGGAGTGCTAATGCAGCATGTGCCCAGTGCAAGTTGGACAGACACAGAAATTAAATCTAGTTTGGGGACTGTTGTTACTTTGTTACCGCATTTGCCCATACTGGGCACAGTAGAAAATATCACATTAAACTCACTGGGTCCAAATTAATCTTAGGGCATTTTCAAGCATTTCAAAATTTTTACTAAATTCTATCGCTATCATGTTACCTATTCTGTAGTCACACATATTTTTTTCTTTAATTGATACATTGCCACAACTTATTACAGTGCTTTTTAATAATGGTATGCATATTTTCACATTATCATATTTAGGTAGCAAATTCAAAAAGTAATAGATGCTTTCTATAGACATATTTTAGATTTCTACCATATGGTTTTTACTGTATCATCCCAAATAGTTTCCTTTTACTACTTGGATTTTTTAAAATGTAACTACTATGATAAACAACCAAGTTTTCAAGCATTATGAGCTGAAAATTAATTCTACTAATCACTATACATCAAAATCTTTAGGGCTGCAAGAAAATGAAGGATTGTGATGAATGGAAGACCAGCTTCTGTTGCTTCTGCTGTTTTATTTTACGTATTTCTCCCTTTTTTACTGGCCCACTACATTCACATGTCTAATCATTATTTTCATAGACAAAATGCTTTAAATAAGTATTCCCTGGAACAGATCTGGGCATCATATACAGATCTATTTTTTTTCTTTACAAAAAGCAGCAAAAAATCTTCATTAACATTGAAATTTGCAGCATGCTACAGCATGATCTGTCTTTTCTAACATGCTAAGAGTCCTCAGCAGTTCTGCAATAAGCAGTTTCAACAAGCAGTGTGCATGCTTACCTTAGGAATGCAATCTGCTGCTTCTGCTAGAAATTTCAGTCCTTTAAATCAGCCACATTTCCTTACTACATAAGCAGTATCACCATGAAAAGCTAAATATAATCAACATTTCATAAATAAATGGCTTATTGATTGATTTCACAAAGAGCCAGCCCCCTATGCAGTTCTCTGAATTATTCCCAAGGAAGGACATGGTTATTAGAGGCGGATTTCCTTGACCTAGTGATGGATTTTGAGATTTAGAGGGAGATGAAAGTGACAGTGGCAGTCAGTATTATCCTTCAACTCAGCAGAAGGTTATTAGCCCTATCTGCAAGCACAAGAAATGACAAATACTGGGGTGTGCTCTGTTTTGAAACTGAAAAAAAAATATTGTAAATAACTATGTATTCAGTATTGTCTGCTCAGTTGTTCTCTTAAATATTGAAGATGCTTTTTAGCAGTGGTAACAGGTTCTTTTACTGTAATAGATAAAACGCCATAAATGGAAATTTCCTTTTATGAAAGGAATAAAATTAAAATAAATTAAAAATTTATTTTCATGCATATACCATAGGGCTGAAGAAAAGGAAATAACATTTTAAATTACTTGAAGTTCTTAAATAATATAAGATAACATATTTTGATGCTTTAAAATCCAGTGAACTGTGGATACATTTTTAGTGGAAAATGCCTTGATGATGAAGTTATAAGACACTGAATTGATCTTCAACTACAGTATGGATTATGACTTTGCAAAATGGTGTAAGTAGTTGCATTCCTCCTCCATTAGAAATGTGCAAGAGTGCATGTGTAGTGGCTAGAGAGTCAAGAAAGGCCCCATGAGGATATACTTCAAAAGAGAACATGGTATTTGCATACCTCACCTTTCATATTTCACTGCTGGATACTATAAGAATAAGAAAATAATGTTCTCTGAAGTTTGAGTGATTAATTTTTCAATCTGGAATCTTGTACATGGCCCATTTTTTTAAAAGAAAAAAAGAAAAAAGCTCTTAAGCAGCAAAAAGAGGTAAATGTTGAAACTTGAATTTATATCTTTGTCACAACTGAGACATAGCTAAAGTTTTTACATTCTATGAATTACATTCTAACTTGGCTTCACAAAGAGCATAACTCAGGAAAGCAGTCCAGCCCCCGGGACTCCAGGATTATGATACATTTGTTTCTATAACCAAGGGCAGCAGGAAAAAATGTCATTAGCAATCATAGGAACCAACTTAAAATCTTGCAGCCCAGGTGACTGAGTTTATGGATTTAATCATAAAACAAAAGCTCAGCAAAGGTCAGCCTCCTGATGATGGAAGCAAATTAAACACTTCTGCTGCTGTGACTTTCCAGCCCTGAAGACAGTCATTCCATTTTCCAGAAGAGAGAACATGCATTGAAATTTAAAGAATAAAAATAATTTTAAATAAGATAGTAATGGGCAACAAGGAAATGTATAATCCTATGCACAATGGAAGCCACATACACCAGTCTTAGTAAGATATGCAACATGACAAAGAGATAAAGTGAATAATCCTCTAAATTCTGGGTTATGCTTTACTGTTGTCTTTGAAGAGCTGAAATGCATCTCTTATCCTAAGATCATAGATATGAAAGAATCTCAGATGGTTGCTGCATCCAACCAGTATTGAATCTTGATCAGATTTACCTCTGTCATTCTCCAGGGTTTTTCCCTGTCTTGCTGTCTGAAAGATATCAATGTTCAGTGCTGAGCAGTGATTCTGTGAATATGTGGTGGCACTAAATGTTTGGGACATATGCCTTGTTATGTGTCACAAAAAAATTGATACACCCTTTTAATCTGGTATAGAACTGCCAGTTTTCTTATAAAATAATAAGTCCTGCAAAGCAAAACTAACTTATTTTTTTCTTTATTGGTTTACCCTGGAATTCTTCAAAGCTCTCAAACAGAGGAAAATGAGTCCTGCTAAGCCTGGCCACTTCCTTGTCTGACAGTGGCCAGGACCTTACTAACCTGTGAAGAAGTTTGCAGAAAAAATTCTGGATAAGCTTAACACAGTGGTGTCAATTCTGCCCTCCTTTAAAAGCCAGTTACATAGCTGTCATTGACTTCACTGACAGTTATTATTAGTTGACTGTCGATATTTTTTCATGGATATTTTTTCTGTCATTCTGTATTCCAGTGAAGTAACCTTGACTGATGGGAGAATGACTGTACTAATGGATTATTGTTTTAGTAGGCCAACTATAATCTCTTTTTGCATCTTGCATTGTCATCATCTGTAATTCTTCTCAATCCTATTAATTCTACATATAGTTTCAGATACCCATAACCAAAACACTAGATACATTAAACATATGTATGACTTATAAATAAGCATGTTTTAATGGCACATTGCCTTTCAGCTTACTATGTTGAAGCTCTGTAAACAGACGAGTGTTTGGATTGGGATCACAGTTTTGACCAGCTTATATTCTGCAAATATTGTTCTGGTTTTTCTAGTGCTGATGTGATTTCAGCAATTAATGTCATGTTGGAAGTGCTGCAGCTGAGAAGACTCCACAGCTTCTGACTTATTTATGCTCTTGTGTAGAATTCAGTGTCATGAAGCTCAATTGGCCCCAATGAGGCTTGGTGACTAGAAAACCATCAGTGCCAACAGTGTCTCCGCCAGTAGGTGGTACTGTATTTTTAGAGTGATGGAGAGTGAAATAGATGCAATTTAAGATGTGTGTTATAAGTTGGATTCTAATGTGCAGATGAGGCTGGGATCACAAAGCACTGCAAGTGCTCTCAGGTGCAGAGCACAGCAACTGCACAGTGTGCTCAACCACTGTCCCACAGCCCAGTTACTGCATGACGATTCTGCACAGGGACTAGCACTTCGGAAATGTCAACACGGTGACTGGACATGCCTGGCAGTATTTTCTGTGCCATGAGATGAACCTGCAGGAAGATTATCCTTATGTCTTCCAGGTTCGGAGGGTGATTCTCCCCTGCGATGTCTAATTATTAGGCTGAAAACTGCAAGGAGCACAGGGACTGGATTATCAGAAAACTCGCTGGGAAACACTAGGTCTTCATTAAATTGTAAAATTCGGATAAAAAAACAGTGTAGTATTTTTTACTTTTTTATTTTTTTCAGACATCCATGGCATCTCTATTATATCTTCCCCTCCAAGTTTTATCTTCCTCCTTGACTTTTTCCACGGCTTTTGCGACATCTATCAGCTTAGTTTTGGAAACTTTCAGTACTTTGCAATATAGCTCATTTCCTCAAAGACCATTTCTTGAAGACACTAAAACTCCGGATTTTCTGCGTTTTGGGCGTTTTTTTCAATTGCATTTCATTTGATCCTCTCTCCTTTCCAGAGTGTTTGTAAGCCTTTCTTTTTGGGTTCGCAAGATTATGTTTCCCTTCCCGAAACCCATTCCCTTCCCTGCCCCTTTCGGGAAGGGAATGGGTTTCGGGAAGGGAAACAGAAGGGAAATCTTACGATTTCAATGGGGACCAAGAGAGGAATCTTTAGTGCATGTCCCTGCACTTGATAACATGCCATGCCTTTTGATGCCTTTGACTTTGGGAAAGATTTTTTCTTTTTTTTTTTTTCTTTTTTTAAGCATCCATGCCATGTCCCTCCTATCTTCTCCTGCAAGATTTTCCTCCTCCTTAGCTTTTGGCCCTGCTTTTGCAAGGTGTGTGAGCTTAGTTTTGGCATGTTTTGCTATTTTGCAGTGCTCTGATATAATCCCGGTGCATTTTCTTATAGTCAATAAATGGCCCAAATTTCCAATTTTTTTTTTTTTTTCTCCTGCAATTGCAATTCCTTTGATGGTATCTCCATTGCAGCCTGTTTGGCAGTCCTTCTTTTCTCTTTTGGCCTTCAGCGGGGATCAATTTTGGCAAGCTTTGCTGCTGCATGTGCCTGTACCTATAGCGCTTATAGTGTATGGGAAAGATTTCTTTTTTGTATTTTTTTTTTTCCGCATCCATGCCATGTCCCTCCTATCTTCTCCTGCAAGTTTTTACTTCCTCCTTGCCTTTTTGCCCTGCTTTTGCAAGGTGTGTGAGCTTAGTTTTGGCATGTTTTGCTATTTTGCAGTGCTCTGATATAATCCCGGTGCATTTTCTTATAGTCACTAAATGGCCCAAATTTCCCAGGTTTTTTTTTTTTTCTCCTGCAATTGCAATTCCTTTGATGGTATCTCCATTGCAGCCTGTTTGGCAGTCCTTCTTTTCTCTTTTGGCCTTCAGCGGGGATCAATTTTGGCAAGCTTTGCTGCTGCATGTGCCTGCGCCTATAGCGTATGGGAAAAATTTCTTCCTTTTTCATTTATTTTTTTCAGCATTCATGCCATGTCTATTATCTCTTCCCCCCAAGCTGTTTCTTCCTCCTTGACTCTTTCCCCTCCTTTTGCAGCGTCTGTCAGCTTAGTTTTGGCATGTTTTGGTCCTTTGCCATGCAGCTCATTTCCTCAGAGACCATTTCTTGAAGACACTAAAACTCCTGATTTTCTGGTGTTTTTCGGCTTTTTTTCAATTGCATTTCATTTGATCCTATCTCCTTTCCAGAGTCTTTGTAAGCCTTTCTTTTTGGGTTCGCAAGATTCCGTTTCCTTCCCGAAAGGAAATGAAATTTCCTTTCGGGAAGGGAAACGGAATCTTGCGATTTCAATGGGCACCAAGAGAGGAATCTTTGGTGCATGTCCCGAGACTTGATGACATGCCATGCCTTTTGATGCCTTTGACTTTGGGAAAGATTTTTTCTTTTTTTTTTTTCTTTTTTTAAGCATCCATGCCATGTCCCTCCTATCTTCTCCTGCAAGTTTTTTCCTCCTCCTTAGCTTTTGGCCCTGCTTTTGCAAGGTGTGTGAGCTTAGTTTTGGCATGTTTTGCTATTTTGCAGTGCTCTGATATAATCCCGGTGCATTTTCTTATAGTCACTAAATGGCCCAAATTTCCCAGGTTTTTTTTTTTTCTCCTGCAATTGCAATTCCTTTGATGGTATCTCCATTGCAGCCTGTTTGGCAGTCCTTCTTTTCTCTTTTGGCCTTCAGCGGGGATCAATTTTGGCAAGCTTTGCTGCTGCATGTGCCTGTACCTATAGCGCTTATAGTGTATGGGAAAGATTTCTTTTTTTTTTTTTTTTTTTCAGCATCCATGCCATGTCCCTCCTATCTTCTCCTGCAAGTTTTTACTTCCTCCTTGCCTTTTTGCCCTGCTTTTGCAAGGTCTGTGAGCTTAGTTTTGGCATGTTTTGCTATTTTGCAGTGCTCTGATATAATCCCGGTGCATTTTCTTATAGTCTCTAAATGGCCCAAATTTCCAATTTTTTTTTTTTTCTCCTGCAATTGCAATTCCTTTGATGGTATCTCCATTGCAGCCTGTTTGGCAGTCCTTCTTTTCTCTTTTGGCCTTCAGCGGGGATCAATTTTGGCAAGCTTTGCTGCTGCATGTGCCTGCGCCTATAGCGTATGGGAAAAATTTCTTCCTTTTTTTTTTTATTTTTTTCAGCATTCATGCCATGACTATTATCTCTTCCCCCCAAGCTTTTTCTTCCTCCTTGACTCTTTCCCCTCCTTTTGCAGCGTCTGTCAGCTTAGTTTTGGCATGTTTTGGTCCTTTGCCATGCAGCTCATTTCCTCAGAGACCATTTCTTGAAGACACTAAAACTCCTGATTTTCTGGTGTTTTTCGGCTTTTTTTCAATTGCATTTCATTTGATCCTATCTCCTTTCCAGAGTCTTTGTAAGCCTTTCTTTTCTTTTGAAGTCTTGCGATTTCAATGGGCACCACGAGAGGAATCTTTGGTGCATGTCCCTGCACTTGATGACATGCCATGCCTTTTGATGCCTTTGACTTTGGGAAAGATTTTTTCTGTTTTTTATTTCTTTTTTTAAGCATCCATGCCATGTCCCTCCTATCTTCTCCTGCAAGTTTTTTCCTCCTCCTTAGCTTTTTGCCCTGCTTTTGCAAGGTGTGTGAGCTTAGTTTTGGCATGTTTTGCTATTTTGCAGTGCTCTGATATAATCCCGGTGCATTTTCTTATAGTCACTAAATGGCCCAAATTTCCAATTTTTTTTTTTTTTCTCCTGCAATTGCAATTCCTTTGATGGTATCTCCATTGCAGCCTGTTTGGCAGTCCTTCTTTTCTCTTTTGGCCTTCAGCGGGGATCAATTTTGGCAAGCTTTGCTGCTGCATGTGCCTGTACCTATAGCGCTTATAGTGTATGGGAAAGATTTCTTTTTTGTATTTTTTTTTTTCCGCATCCATGCCATGTCCCTCCTATCTTCTCCTGCAAGTTTTTACTTCCTCCTTGCCTTTTTGCCCTGCTTTTGCAAGGTCTGTGTGCTTAGTTTTGGCATGTTTTGCTATTTTGCAGTGCTCTGATATAATCCCGGTGCATTTTCTTATAGTCACTAAATGGCCCAAATTTCCCAGGTTTTTTTGTTTTTCTCCTACAATTGCAATTCCTTTGATGGTATCTCCATTGCAGCCTGTTTGGCAGTCCTTCTTTTCTCTTTTGGCCTTCAGCGGGGATCAATTTTGGCAAGCTTTGCTGCTGCATGTGCCTGCGCCTATAGCGTATGGGAAAAATTTCTTCCTTTTTCATTTATTTTTTTCAGCATTCATGCCATGTCTATTATCTCTTCCCCCCAAGCTGTTTCTTCCTCCTTGACTCTTTCCCCTCCTTTTGCAGCGTCTGTCAGCTTAGTTTTGGCATGTTTTGGTCCTTTGCCATGCAGCTCATTTCCTCAGAGACCATTTCTTGAAGACACTAAAACTCCTGATTTTCTGGTGTTTTTCGGCTTTTTTTCAATTGCATTTCATTTGATGCTATCTCCTTTCCAGAGTGTTTGTAAGCCTTTCTTTTTGGGTTCGCAAGATTCCGTTTCCTTCCCGAAAGGAAATGAAATTTCCTTTCGGGAAGGGAAACGGAATCTTGCGATTTCAATGGGCACCAAGAGAGGAATCTTTGGTGCATGTCCCGAGACTTGATGACATGCCATGCCTTTTGATGCCTTTGACTTTGGGAAAGATTTTTTCTTTTTTTTTTTTTTCTTTTTTTAAGCATCCATGCCATGTCCCTCCTATCTTCTCCTGCAAGATTTTCCTCCTCCTTAGCTTTTGGCCCTGCTTTTGCAAGGTGTGTGAGCTTAGTTTTGGCATGTTTTGCTATTTTGCAGTGCTCTGATATAATCCCGGTGCATTTTCTTATAGTCACTAAATGGCCCAAATTTCCAATTTTTTTTTTTTTTTCTCCTGCAATTGCAATTCCTTTGATGGTATCTCCATTGCAGCCTGTTTGGCAGTCCTTCTTTTCTCTTTTGGCCTTCAGCGGGGATCAATTTTGGCAAGCTTTGCTGCTGCATGTGCCTGTACCTATAGCGCTTATAGTGTATGGGAAAGATTTCTTTTTTGTATTTTTTTTTTTCCGCATCCATGCCATGTCCCTCCTATCTTCTCCTGCAAGTTTTTACTTCCTCCTTGCCTTTTTGCCCTGCTTTTGCAAGGTCTGTGTGCTTAGTTTTGGCATGTTTTGCTATTTTGCAGTGCTCTGATATAATCCCGGTGCATTTTCTTATAGTCACTAAATGGCCCAAATTTCCCAGGTTTTTTTTTTTTTCTCCTGCAATTGCAATTCCTTTGATGGTATCTCCATTGCAGCCTGTTTGGCAGTCCTTCTTTTCTCTTTTGGCCTTCAGCGGGGATCAATTTTGGCAAGCTTTGCTGCTGCATGTGCCTGCGCCTATAGCGTATGGGAAAAATTTCTTCCTTTTTCATTTATTATTTTCAGCATTCATGCCATGTCTATTATCTCTTCCCCCCAAGCTGTTTCTTCCTCCTTGACTCTTTCCCCTCCTTTTGCAGCGTCTGTCAGCTTAGTTTTGGCATGTTTTGGTCCTTTGCCATGCAGCTCATTTCCTCAGAGACCATTTTTTGAAGACACTAAAACTCCTGATTTTCTGGTGTTTTTCGGCTTTTTTTCAATTGCATTTCATTTGATCCTATCTCCTTTCCAGAGTCTTTGTAAGCCTTTCTTTTTGGATTCGCAAGATTCCGTTTCCTTCCCGAAAGGAAATGAAATTTCCTTTCGGGAAGGGAAACGGAATCTTGCGATTTCAATGGGCACCAAGAGAGGAATCTTTGGTGCATGTCCCGAGACTTGATGACATGCCATGCCTTTTGATGCCTTTGACTTTGGGAAAGATTTTTTCTTTTTTTTTTTTCTTTTTTTAAGCATCCATGCCATGTCCCTCCTATCTTCTCCTGCAAGTTTTTTCCTCCTACTTAGCTTTTGGCCGTGCTTTTGCAAGGTGTGTGAGCTTAGTTTTGGCATGTTTTGCTATTTTGCAGTGCTCTGATATAATCCCGGTGCATTTTCTTATAGTCACTAAATGGCCCAAATTTCCAATTTTTTTTTTTTTTTCTCCTGCAATTGCAATTCCTTTGATGGTATCTCCATTGCAGCCTGTTTGGCAGTCCTTCTTTTCTCTTTTGGCCTTCAGCGGGGATCAATTTTGGCAAGCTTTGCTGCTGCATGTGCCTGTACCTATAGCGCTTATAGTGTATGGGAAAGATTTCTTTTTTGTATTTTTTTTTTCCGCATCCATGCCATGTCCCTCCTATCTTCTCCTGCAAGTTTTTACTTCCTCCTTGCCTTTTTGCCCTGCTTTTGCAAGGTCTGTGTGCTTAGTTTTGGCATGTTTTGCTATTTTGCAGTGCTCTGATATAATCCCGGTGCATTTTCTTATAGTCACTAAATGGCCCAAATTTCCCAGGTTTTTTTTTTTTTCTCCTGCAATTGCAATTCCTTTGATGGTATCTCCATTGCAGCCTGTTTGGCAGTCCTTCTTTTCTCTTTTGGCCTTCAGCGGGGATCAATTTTGGCAAGCTTTGCTGCTGCATGTGCCTGCGCCTATAGCGTATGGGAAAAATTTCTTCCTTTTTTTTTTATTTTTTTCAGCATTCATGCCATGTCTATTATCTCTTCCCCCCAAGCTGTTTCTTCCTCCTTGACTCTTTCCCCTCCTTTTGCAGCGTCTGTCAGCTTAGTTTTGGCATGTTTTGGTCCTTTGCCATGCAGCTCATTTCCTCAGAGACCATTTCTTGAAGACACTAAAACTCCTGATTTTCTGGTGTTTTTCGGCTTTTTTTCAATTGCATTTCATTTGATGCTATCTCCTTTCCAGAGTGTTTGTAAGCCTTTCTTTTTGGGTTCGCAAGATTCCGTTTCCTTTCGGGAAGGGAAACGGAATCTTGCGATTTCAATGGGCACCAAGGGAGGAATCTTTGGTGCATGTCCCGAGACTTGATGACATGCCATGCCTTTTGATGCCTTTGACTTTGGGAAAGATTTTTTCTGTTTTTTATTTCGTTTTTTAAGCATCCATGCCATGTCCCTCCTATCTTCTCCTGCAAGTTTTTTCCTCCTCCTTAGCTTTTTGCCCTGCTTTTGCAAGGTGTGTGAGCTTAGTTTTGGCATGTTTTGCTATTTTGCAGTGCTCTGATATAATCCCGGTGCATTTTCTTATAGTCACTAAATGGCCCAAATTTCCAATTTTTTTTTTTTTTCTCCTGCAATTGCAATTCCTTTGATGGTATCTCCATTGCAGCCTGTTTGGCAGTCCTTCTTTTCTCTTTTGGCCTTCAGCGGGGATCAATTTTGGCAAGCATTTCTGCTGCATGTGCCTGTACCTATAGCGCTTATAGTGTATGGGAAAGATTTCTTTTTATTTTTTTTTTTTTCCGCATCCATGCCATGTCCCTCCTATCTTCTCCTGCAAGTTTTTACTTCCTCCTTGCCTTTTTGCCCTGCTTTTGCAAGGTGTGTGAGCTTAGTTTTGGCATGTTTTGCTATTTTGCAGTGCTCTGATATAATCCCGGTGCATTTTCTTATAGTCACTAAATGGCCCAAATTTCCCAGGTTTTTTTTTTTTTCTCCTGCAATTGCAATTCCTTTGATGGTATCTCCATTGCAGCCTGTTTGGCAGTCCTTCTTTTCTCTTTTGGCCTTCAGCGGGGATCAATTTTGGCAAGCTTTGCTGCTGCATGTGCCTGCGCCTATAGCGTATAGGAAAAATTTCTTCCTTTTTTTTTTTATTTTTTTCAGCATTCATGCCATGTCTATTATCTCTTCCCCCCAAGCTGTTTCTTCCTCCTTGACTCTTTCCCCTCCTTTTGCAGCGTCTGTCAGCTTAGTTTTGGCATGTTTTGGTCCTTTGCCAGGCAGCTCATTTCCTCAGAGACCATTTCTTGAAGACACTAAAACTCCTGATTTTCTGGTGTTTTTCGGCTTTTTTTCAATTGCATTTCATTTGATCCTATCTCCTTTCCAGAGTGTTTGTAAGCCTTTCTTTTTGGATTCGCAAGATTCCGTTTCCTTCCCGAAAGGAAATTTCATTTCCTTTCGGGAAGGGAAACGGAATCTTGCGATTTCAATGGGCACCAAGAGAGGAATCTTTGGTGCATGTCCCTGCACTTGATGACATGCCATGCCTTTTGATGCCTTTGACTTTGGGAAAGATTTTTTCTTTTTTTTTTTTCTTTTTTTAAGCATCCATGCCATGTCCCTCCTATCTTCTCCTGCAAGTTTTTTCCTCCTCCTTAGCTTTTTGCCCTGCTTTTGCAAGGTGTGTGAGCTTAGTTTTGGCATGTTTTGCTATTTTGCAGTGCTCTGATATAATCCCGGTGCATTTTCTTATAGTCTCTAAATGGCCCAAATTTCCAATTTTTTTTTTTTTCTCCTGCAATTGCAATTCCTTTGATGGTATCTCCATTGCAGCCTGTTTGGCAGTCCTTCTTTTCTCTTTTGGCCTTCAGCGGGGATCAATTTTGGCAAGCTTTGCTGCTGCATGTGCCTGCACCTATAGCGTATGGGAAAAATTTCTTCCTTTTTTTTTTTATTTTTTTCAGCATTCATGCCATGTCTATTATCTCTTCCCCCCAAGCTTTTTCTTCCTCCTTGACTCTTTCCCCTCCTTTTGCAGCGTCTGTCAGCTTAGTTTTGGCATGTTTTGGTCCTTTGCCATGCAGCTCATTTCCTCAGAGACCATTTCTTGAAGACACTAAAACTCCTGATTTTCTGGTGTTTTTCGGCTTTTTTTCAATTGCATTTCATTTGATCCTATCTCCTTTCCAGAGTGTTTGTAAGCCTTTCTTTTTGGGTTCGCAAGATTCCGTTTCCTTTCGGGAAGGGAAACGGAATCTTGCGATTTCAATGGGCACCAAGGGAGGAATCTTTGGTGCATGTCCCGAGACTTGATGACATGCCATGCCTTTTGATGCCTTTGACTTTGGGAAAGATTTTTTCTGTTTTTTATTTCTTTTTTTAAGCATCCATGCCATGTCCTTCCTATCTTCTCCTGCAAGTTTTTTCCTCCTCCTTAGCTTTTTGCCCTGCTTTTGCAAGGTGTGTGAGCTTAGTTTTGGCATGTTTTGCTATTTTGCAGTGCTCTGATATAATCCCGGTGCATTTTCTTATAGTCACTAAATGGCCCAAATTTCCAAGTTTTTTTTTTTTTCTCCTGCAATTGCAATTCCTTTGATGGTATCTCCATTGCAGCCTGTTTGGCAGTCCTTCTTTTCTCTTTTGGCCTTCAGCGGGGATCAATTTTGGCAAGCTTTGCTGCTGCATGTGCCTGCGCCTATAGCGTATGGGAAAAATTTCTTCCTTTTTCATTTATTTTTTTCAGCATTCATGCCATGTCTATTATCTCTTCCCCCCAAGCTGTTTCTTCCTCCTTGGCTCTTTCCCCTCCTTTTGCAGCGTCTGTCAGCTTAGTTTTGGCATGTTTTGGTCCTTTGCCATGCAGCTCATTTCCTCAGAGACCATTTCTTGAAGACACTAAAACTCCTGATTTTCTGGTGTTTTTCGGCTTTTTTTCAATTGCATTTCATTTGATCCTATCTCCTTTCCAGAGTGTTTGTAAGCCTTTCTTTTTGGATTCGCAAGATTCCGTTTCCTTCCCGAAAGGAAATGAAATTTCCTTTCGGGAAGGGAAACGGAATCTTGCGATTTCAATGGGCACCAAGAGAGGAATCTTTGGTGCATGTCCCGAGACTTGATGACATGCCATGCCTTTTGATGCCTTTGACTTTGGGAAAGATTTTTTCTTTTTTTTTTTTCTTTTTTTAAGCATCCATGCCATGTCCCTCCTATTTTCTCCTGCAAGTTTTTTCCTCCTCCTTAGCTTTTGGCCCTGCTTTTGCAAGGTGTGTGAGCTTAGTTTTGGCATGTTTTGCTATTTTGCAGTGCTCTGATATAATCCCGGTGCATTTTCTTATAGTCACTAAATGGCCCAAATTTCCAATTTTTTTTTTTTTTCTCCTGCAATTGCAATTCCTTTGATGGTATCTCCATTGCAGCCTGTTTGGCAGTCCTTCTTTTCTCTTTTGGCCTTCAGCGGGGATCAATTTTGGCAAGCTTTGCTGCTGCATGTGCCTGCGCCTATAGCGTATGGGAAAAATTTCTTCCTTTTTTTTTTATTTTTTTCAGCATTCATGCCATGTCTATTATCTCTTCCCCCCAAGCTGTTTCTTCCTCCTTGACTCTTTCCCCTCCTTTTGCAGCGTCTGTCAGCTTAGTTTTGGCATGTTTTGGTCCTTTGCCAGGCAGCTCATTTCCTCAGAGACCATTTCTTGAAGACACTAAAACTCCTGATTTTCTGGTGTTTTTCGGCTTTTTTTCAATTGCATTTCATTTGATCCTATCTCCTTTCCAGAGTGTTTGTAAGCCTTTCTTTTTGGATTCGCAAGATTCCGTTTCCTTCCCGAAAGGAAATTTCATTTCCTTTCGGGAAGGGAAACGGAATCTTGCGATTTCAATGGGCACCAAGAGAGGAATCTTTGGTGCATGTCCCTGCACTTGATGACATGCCATGCCTTTTGATGCCTTTGACTTTGGGAAAGATTTTTTCTTTTTTTTTTTTCTTTTTTTAAGCATCCATGCCATGTCCCTCCTATCTTCTCCTGCAAGTTTTTACTTCCTCCTTCCCTTTTTGCCGTGCTTTTGCAAGGTCTGTGTGCTTAGTTTTGGCATGTTTTGCTATTTTGCAGTGCTCTGATATAATCCCGGTGCATTTTCTTATAGTCACTAAATGGCCCAAATTTCCAATTTTTTTTTTTTTTCTCCTGCAATTGCAATTCCTTTGATGGTATCTCCATTGCAGCCTGTTTGGCAGTCCTTCTTTTCTCTTTTGGCCTTCAACGGGGATCAATTTTGGCAAGCTTTGCTGCTGCATGTGCCTGTACCTATAGCGCTTATAGTGTATGGGAAAGATTTCTTTTTTTTTTTTTTTTTTTTTCCGCATCCATGCCATGTCCCTCCTATCTTCTCCTGCAAGATTTTACTTCCTCCTTGCCTTTTTGCCCTGCTTTTGCAAGGTCTGTGAGCTTAGTTTTGGCATGTTTTGCTATTTTGCAGTGCTCTGATATAATCCCGGTGCATTTTCTTATAGTCACTAAATGGCCCAAATTTCCAATTTTTTTTTTTTTTTCTCCTGCAATTGCAATTCCTTTGATGGTATCTCCATTGCAGCCTGTTTGGCAGTCCTTCTTTTCTCTTTTGGCCTTCAGCGGGGATCAATTTTGGCAAGCTTTGCTGCTGCATGTGCCTGCGCCTATAGCGTATGGGAAAAATTTCTTCCTTTTTTTTTTTATTTTTTTCAGCATTCATGCCATGTCTATTATCTCTTCCCCCCAAGCTGTTTCTTCCTCCTTGACTCTTTCCCCTCCTTTTGCAGCGTCTGTCAGCTTAGTTTTGGCATGTTTTGGTCCTTTGCCATGCAGCTCATTTCCTCAGAGACCATTTCTTGAAGACACTAAAACTCCTGATTTTCTGGTGTTTTTCGGCTTTTTTTTCAATTGCATTTCATTTGATCCTATCTCCTTTCCAGAGTCTTTGTAAGCCTTTCTTTTTGGATTCGCAAGATTCCGTTTCCTTCCCGAAAGGAAATGAAATTTCCTTTCGGGAAGGGAAACGGAATCTTGCGATTTCAATGGGCACCAAGAGAGGAATCTTTGGTGCATGTCCCTGCACTTGATGACATGCCATGCCTTTTGATGCCTTTGACTTTGGGAAAGATTTTTTCTTTTTTTTTTTTCTTTTTTTAAGCATCCATGCCATGTCCCTCCTATCTTCTCCTGCAAGTTTTTTCCTCCTCCTTAGCTTTTGGCCGTGCTTTTGCAAGGTGTGTGAGCTTAGTTTTGGCATGTTTTGCTATTTTGCAGTGCTCTGATATAATCCCGGTGCATTTTCTTATAGTCACTAAATGGCCCAAATTTCCAATTTTTTTTTTTTTTCTCCTGCAATTGCAATTCCTTTGATGGTATCTCCATTGCAGCCTGTTTGGCAGTCCTTCTTTTCTCTTTTGGCCTTCAGCGGGGATCAATTTTGGCAAGCTTTGCTGCTGCATGTGCCTGTACCTATAGCGCTTATAGTGTATGGGAAAGATTTCTTTTTTGTATTTTTTTTTTTCCGCATCCATGCCATGTCCCTCCTATCTTCTCCTGCCAGATTTTACTTCCTCCTTGCCTTTTTGCCCTGCTTTTGCAAGGTGTGTGAGCTTAGTTTTGGCATGTTTTGCTATTTTGCAGTGCTCTGATATAATCCCGGTGCATTTTCTTATAGTCACTAAATGGCCCAAATTTCCCAGGTTTTTTTTTTTTTCTCCTGCAATTGCAATTCCTTTGATGGTATCTCCATTGCAGCCTGTTTGGCAGTCCTTCTTTTCTCTTTTGGCCTTCAGCAGGGATCAATTTTGGCAAGCTTTGCTGCTGCATGTGCCTGCACCTATAGCGTATGGGAAAAATTTCTTCCTTTTTTTTTTTATTTTTTTCAGCATTCATGCCATGTCTATTATCTCTTCCCCCCAAGCTTTTTCTTCCTCCTTGACTCTTTCCCCTCCTTTTGCAGCGTCTGTCAGCTTAGTTTTGGCATGTTTTGGTCCTTTGCCATGCAGCTCATTTCCTCAGAGACCATTTCTTGAAGACACTAAAACTCCTGATTTTCTGGTGTTTTTCGGCTTTTTTTCAATTGCATTTCATTTGATCCTATCTCCTTTCCAGAGTCTTTGTAAGCCTTTCTTTTTGGATTCGCAAGATTCCGTTTCCTTCCCGAAAGGAAATTTCATTTCCTTTCGGGAATGGAAACGGAATCTTGCGATTTCAATGGGCACCAAGAGAGGAATCTTTGGTGCATGTCCCTGCACTTGATGACATGCCATGCCTTTTGATGCCTTTGACTTTGGGAAAGATTTTTTCTTTTTTTTTTTTTTCTTTTTTTAAGCATCCATGCCATGTCCCTCCTATCTTCTCCTGCAAGTTTTTTCCTCCTCCTTAGCTTTTTGCCCTGCTTTTGCAAGGTGTGTGAGCTTAGTTTTGGCATGTTTTGCTATTTTGCAGTGCTCTGATATAATCCCGGTGCATTTTCTTATAGTCACTAAATGGCCCAAATTTCCAATTTTTTTTTTTTTTTCTCCTGCAATTGCAATTCCTTTGATGGTATCTCCATTGCAGCCTGTTTGGCAGTCCTTCTTTTCTCTTTTGGCCTTCAGCGGGGATCAATTTTGGCAAGCTTTGCTGCTGCATGTGCCTGTACCTATAGCGCTTATAGTGTATGGGAAAGATTTCTTTTTTATTTTTTTATTTTTTTTTCTGCATCCTTGCCGTGTCCCTCCTATCTTCTCCTGCAAGTTTTTACTTCCTCCTTAGCTTTTTGCCCTGCTTTTGCAAGGTGTGTGAGCTTAGTTTTGGCATGTTTTGCTATTTTGCAGTGCTCTGATATAATCCCGGTGCATTTTCTTATAGTCACTAAATGGCCCAAATTTCCAATTTTTTTTTTTTTCTCCTGCAATTGCAATTCCTTTGATGGTATCTCCATTGCAGCCTGTTTGGCAGTCCTTCTTTTCTCTTTTGGCCTTCAGCGGGGATCAATTTTGGCAAGCTTTGCTGCTGCATGTGCCTGCGCCTATAGCGTATGGGAAAAATTTCTTCCTTTTTTTTTTTATTTTTTTCAGCATTCATGCCATGTCTATTATCTCTTCCCCCCAAGCTGTTTCTTCCTCCTTGACTCTTTCCCCTCCTTTTGCAGCGTCTGTCAGCTTAGTTTTGGCATGTTTTGGTCCTTTGCCATGCAGCTCATTTCCTCAGAGACCATTTCTTGAAGACACTAAAACTCCTGATTTTCTGGTGTTTTTCGGCTTTTTTTCAATTGCATTTCATTTGATCCTATCTCCTTTCCAGAGTCTTTGTAAGCCTTTCTTTTTGGGTTCGCAAGATTCCGTTTCCTTCCCGAAAGGAAATGAAATTTCCTTTCGGGAAGGGAAACGGAATCTTGCGATTTCAATGGGCACCAAGAGAGGAATCTTTGGTGCATGTCCCTGCACTTGATGACATGCCATGCCTTTTGATGCCTTTGACTTTGGGAAAGATTTTTTCTGTTTTTTTTTTCTTTTTTTAAGCATCCATGCCATGTCCCTCCTATCTTCTCCTGCAAGTTTTTTCCTCCTCCTTAGCTTTTTGCCCTGCTTTTGCAAGGTGTGTGAGCTTAGTTTTGGCATGTTTTGCTATTTTGCAGTGCTCTGATATAATCCCGGTGCATTTTCTTATAGTCACTAAATGGCCCAAATTTCCAATTTTTTTTTTTTTTCTCCTGCAATTGCAATTCCTTTGATGGTATCTCCATTGCAGCTTGTTTGGCAGTCCTTCTTTTCTCTTTTGGCCTTCAGCGGGGATCAATTTTGGCAAGCTTTGCTGCTGCATGTGCCTGCGCCTATAGCGTATGGGAAAAATTTCTTCCTTTTTTTTTTATTTTTTTCAGCATTCATGCCATGTCTATTATCTCTTCCCCCCAAGCTGTTTCTTCCTCCTTGACTCTTTCCCCTCCTTTTGCAGTATCTGTCAGCTTAGTTTTGGCATGTTTTGGTCCTTTGCCAGGCAGCTCATTTCCTCAGAGACCATTTCTTGAAGACACTAAAACTCCTGATTTTCTGGTGTTTTTCGGCTTTTTTTCAATTGCATTTCATTTGATCCTATCTCCTTTCCAGAGTGTTTGTAAGCCTTTCTTTTTGGATTCGCAAGATTCCGTTTCCTTCCCGAAAGGAAATTTCATTTCCTTTCGGGAATGGAAACGGAATCTTGCGATTTCAATGGGCACCAAGAGAGGAATCTTTGGTGCATGTCCCGAGACTTGATGACATGCCATGCCTTTTGATGCCTTTGACTTTGGGAAAGATTTTTTCTTTTTTTTTTTTCTTTTTTTAAGCATCCATGCCATGTCCCTCCTATCTTCTCCTGCAAGTTTTTACTTCCTCCTTCCCTTTTTGCCGTGCTTTTGCAAGGTCTGTGTGCTTAGTTTTGGCATGTTTTGCTATTTTGCAGTGCTCTGATATAATCCCGGTGCATTTTCTTATAGTCACTAAATGGCCCAAATTTCCCAGGTTTTTTTTTTTTTCTCCTGCAATTGCAATTCCTTTGATGGTATCTCCATTGCAGCCTGTTTGGCAGTCCTTCTTTTCTCTTTTGGCCTTCAGCGGGTATCAATTTTGGCAAGCATTGCTGCTGCATGTGCCTGTACCTATAGCGCTTATAGTGTATGGGAAAGATTTCTTTTTTTTTTTTTTTTTTTCCGCATCCATGCCATGTCCCTCCTATCTTCTCCTGCAAGTTTTTACTTCCTCCTTGCCTTTTTGCCCTGCTTTTGCAAGGTGTGTGAGCTTAGTTTTGGCATGTTTTGCTATTTTGCAGTGCTCTGATATAATCCCGGTGCATTTTCTTATAGTCACTAAATGGCCCAAATTTCCAATTTTTTTTTTTTTTCTCCTGCAATTGCAATTCCTTTGATGGTATCTCCATTGCAGCCTGTTTGGCAGTCCTTCTTTTCTCTTTTGGCCTTCAGCGGGTATCAATTTTGGCAAGCTTTGCTGCTGCATGTGCCTGTACCTATAGCGCTTATAGTGTATGGGAAAGATTTCTTTTTTGTATTTTTTTTTTTCCGCATCCATGCCATGTCCCTCCTCTCTTCTCCTGCAAGTTTTTACTTCCTCCTTGCCTTTTTGCCCTGCTTTTGCAAGGTCTGTGTGCTTAGTTTTGGCATGTTTTGCTATTTTGCAGTGCTCTGATATAATCCCGGTGCATTTTCTTATAGTCACTAAATGGCCCAAATTTCCCAGGTTTTTTTTTTTTTCTCCTGCAATTGCAATTCTTTTGATGGTATCTCCATTGCAGCCTGTTTGGCAGTCCTTCTTTTCTCTTTTGGCCTTCAGCGGGGATCAATTTTGGCAAGCTTTGCTGCTGCATGTGCCTGCACCTATAGCGTATGGGAAAAATTTCTTCCATTTTTTTTTTATTTTTTTCAGCATTCATGCCATGTCTATTATCTCTTCCCCCCAAGCTTTTTCTTCCTCCTTGACTCTTTCCCCTCCTTTTGCAGCGTCTGTCAGCTTAGTTTTGGCATGTTTTGGTCCTTTGCCATGCAGCTCATTTCCTCAGAGACCATTTCTTGAAGACACTAAAACTCCTGATTTTCTGGTGTTTTTCGGCTTTTTTTCAATTGCATTTCATTTGATCCTATCTCCTTTCCAGAGTGTTTGTAAGCCTTTCTTTTTGGGTTCGCAAGATTCCGTTTCCTTCCCGAAAGGAAATGAAATTTCCTTTCGGGAAGGGAAACGGAATCTTGCGATTTCAATGGGCACCAAGAGAGGAATCTTTGGTGCATGTCCCGAGACTTGATGACATGCCATGCCTTTTGATGCCTTTGACTTTGGGAAAGATTTTTTCTGTTTTTTTTTTCTTTTTTTAAGCATCCATGCCATGTCCCTCCTATCTTCTCCTGCAAGTTTTTACTTCCTCCTTCCCTTTTTGCCGTGCTTTTGCAAGGTCTGTGTGCCTAGTTTTGGCATGTTTTGCTATTTTGCAGTGCTCTGATATGATCCCGGTGCATTTTCTTATAGTCACTAAATGGCCCAAATTTCCCAGGTTTTTTTTTTTTCTCCTGCAATTGCAATTCCTTTGATGGTATCTCCATTGCAGCCTGTTTGGCAGTCCTTCTTTTCTCTTTTGGCCTTCAGCGGGGATCAATTTTGGCAAGCATTGCTGCTGCATGTGCCTGCGCCTATAGCGCTTATAGTGTATGGGAAAGATTTCTTTTTTTTATTTTTTTTTTTCCGCATCCATGCCATGTCCCTCCTATCTTCTCCTGCAAATTTTTACTTCCTCCTTGCCTTTTTGCCCTGCTTTTGCAAGGTGTGTGAGCTTAGTTTTGGCATGTTTTGCTATTTTGCAGTGCTCTGATATAATCCCGGTGCATTTTCTTATAGTCACTAAATGGCCCAAATTTCCAATTTTTTTTTTTTTTTCTCCTGCAATTGCAATTCCTTTGATGGTATCTCCATTGCAGCCTGTTTGGCAGTCCTTCTTTTCTCTTTTGGCCTTCAGCGGGGATCAATTTTGCCAAGCTTTGCTGCTGCATATGCCTGCGCCTATAGCGTATGGGAAAAATTTCTTCCTTTTTTTTTAATTTTTTTTCAGCATTCATGCCATGTCTATTATCTCTTCCCCCCAAGCTGTTTCTTCCTCCTTGACTCTTTCCCCTCCTTTTGCAGCGTCTGTCAGCTTAGTTTTGGCATGTTTTGGTCCTTTGCCATGCAGCTCATTTCCTCAGAGACCATTTCTTGAAGACACTAAAACTCCTGATTTTCTGGTGTTTTTCGGCTTTTTTTCAATTGCATTTCATTTGATCCTATCTCCTTTCCAGAGTCTTTGTAAGCCTTTCTTTTTGGATTCGCAAGATTCCGTTTCCTTCCCGAAAGGAAATGAAATTTCCTTTCGGGAAGGGAAACGGAATCTTGCGATTTCAATGGGCACCAAGAGAGGAATCTTTGGTGCATGTCCCGAGACTTGATGACATGCCATGCCTTTTGATGCCTTTGACTTTGGGAAAGATTTTTTCTTTTTTTTTTTTCTTTTTTTAAGCATCCATGCCATGTCCCTCCTATCTTCTCCTGCAAGTTTTTTCCTCCTCCTTAGCTTTTGGCCCTGCTTTTGCAAGGTGTGTGAGCTTAGTTTTGGCATGTTTTGCTATTTTGCAGTGCTCTGATATAATCCCGGTGCATTTTCTTATAGTCTCTAAATGGCCCAAATTTCCAATTTTTTTTTTTTTCTCCTGCAATTGCAATTCCTTTGATGGTATCTCCATTGCAGCCTGTTTGGCAGTCCTTCTTTTCTCTTTTGGCCTTCAGCGGGGATCAATTTTGGCAAGCTTTGCTGCTGCATGTGCCTGCGCCTATAGCGTATGGGAAAAATTTCTTCCTTTTTTTTTTTATTTTTTTCAGCATTCATGCCATGTCTATTATCTCTTCCCCCCAAGCTGTTTCTTCCTCCTTGACTCTTTCCCCTCCTTTTGCAGCGTCTGTCAGCTTAGTTTTGGCATGTTTTGGTCCTTTGCCATGCAGCTCATTTCCTCAGAGACCATTTCTTGAAGACACTAAAACTCCTGATTTTCTGGTGTTTTTCGGCTTTTTTTTCAATTGCATTTCATTTGATCCTATCTCCTTTCCAGAGTCTTTGTAAGCCTTTCTTTTTGGATTCGCAAGATTCCGTTTCCTTCCCGAAAGGAAATGAAATTTCCTTTCGGGAAGGGAAACGGAATCTTGCGATTTCAATGGGCACCAAGAGAGGAATCTTTGGTGCATGTCCCTGCACTTGATGACATGCCATGCCTTTTGATGCCTTTGACTTTGGGAAAGATTTTTTCTTTTTTTTTTTTCTTTTTTTAAGCATCCATGCCATGTCCCTCCTATCTTCTCCTGCAAGTTTTTACTTCCTCCTTAGCTTTTGGCCGTGCTTTTGCAAGGTGTGTGAGCTTAGTTTTGGCATGTTTTGCTATTTTGCAGTGCTCTGATATAATCCCGGTGCATTTTCTTATAGTCACTAAATGGCCCAAATTTCCCAGGTTTTTTTTTTTTTCTCCTGCAATTGCAATTCCTTTGATGGTATCTCCATTGCAGCCTGTTTGGCAGTCCTTCTTTTCTCTTTTGGCCTTCAGCGGGGATCAATTTTGGCAAGCTTTGCTGCTGCATGTGCCTGTACCTATAGCGCTTATAGTGTATGGGAAAGATTTCTTTTTTGTATTTTTTTTTTTCAGCATCCATGCCATGTCCCTCCTATCTTCTCCTGCCAGATTTTACTTCCTCCTTGCCTTTTTGCCCTGCTTTTGCAAGGTGTGTGAGCTTAGTTTTGGCATGTTTTGCTATTTTGCAGTGCTCTGATATAATCCCGGTGCATTTTCTTATAGTCACTAAATGGCCCAAATTTCCCAGGTTTTTTTTTTTTTCTCCTGCAATTGCAATTCCTTTGATGGTATCTCCATTGCAGCCTGTTTGGCAGTCCTTCTTTTCTCTTTTGGCCTTCAGCGGGGATCAATTTTGGCAAGCTTTGCTGCTGCATGTGCCTGCACCTATAGCGTATGGGAAAAATTTCTTCCTTTTTTTTTTTATTTTTTTCAGCATTCATGCCATGTCTATCATCTCTTCCCCCCAAGCTTTTTCTTCCTCCTTGACTCTTTCCCCTCCTTTTGCAGCGTCTGTCAGCTTAGTTTTGGCATGTTTTGGTCCTTTGCCATGCAGCTCATTTCCTCAGAGACCATTTCTTGAAGACACTAAAACTCCTGATTTTCTGGTGTTTTTCGGCTTTTTTTCAATTGCATTTCATTTGATCCTATCTCCTTTCCAGAGTGTTTGTAAGCCTTTCTTTTTGGATTCGCAAGATTCCGTTTCCTTCCCGAAAGGAAATTTCATTTCCTTTCGGGAAGGGAAACGGAATCTTGCGATTTCAATGGGCACCAAGAGAGGAATCTTTGGTGCATGTCCCGAGACTTGATGACATGCCATGCCTTTTGATGCCTTTGACTTTGGGAAAGATTTTTTCTTTTTTTTTTTTCTTTTTTTAAGCATCCATGCCATGTCCCTCCTATCTTCTCCTGCAAGTTTTTACTTCCTCCTTCCCTTTTTACCGTGCTTTTGCAAGGTCTGTGTGCTTAGTTTTGGCATGTTTTGCTATTTTGCAGTGCTCTGATATAATCCCGGTGCATTTTCTTATAGTCACTAAATGGCCCAAATTTCCCAGGTTTTTTTTTTTTTCTCCTGCAATTGCAATTCCTTTGATGGTATCTCCATTGCAGCCTGTTTGGCAGTCCTTCTTTTCTCTTTTGGCCTTCAGCGGGGATCAATTTTGGCAAGCTTTGCTGCTGCATGTGCCTGTACCTATAGCGCTTATAGCGTATGGGAAAGATTTCTTTTTTTTTTTTTTTTTTTCCGCATCCATGCCATGTCCCTCCTATCTTCTCCTGCAAGTTTTTACTTCCTCCTTGCCTTTTTGCCCTGCTTTTGCAAGGTGTGTGAGCTTAGTTTTGGCAGGTTTTGCTATTTTGCAGTGCTCTGATATAATCCCGGTGCATTTTCTTATAGTCACTAAATGGCCCAAATTTCCAATTTTTTTTTTTTTTTCTCCTGCAATTTCAATTCCTTTGATGGTATCTCCATTGCAGCCTGTTTGGCAGTCCTTCTTTTCTCTTTTGGCCTTCAGCGGGGATCAATTTTGGCAAGCTTTGCTGCTGCATGTGCCTGCGCCTATAGCGTATGGGAAAAATTTCTTCCTTTTTTTTAAATTTTTTTCAGCATTCATGCCATGTCTATTATCTCTTCCCCCCAAGCTGTTTCTTCCTCCTTGACTCTTTCCCCTCCTTTTGCAGCGTCTGTCAGCTTAGTTTTGGCATGTTTTGGTCCTTTGCCATGCAGCTCATTTCCTCAGAGACCATTTCTTGAAGACACTAAAACTCCTGATTTTCTGGTGTTTTTCGGCTTTTTTTCAATTGCATTTCATTTGATCCTATCTCCTTTCCAGAGTGTTTGTAAGCCTTTCTTTTTGGATTCGCAAGATTCCGTTTCCTTCCCGAAAGGAAATGAAATTTCCTTTCGGGAAGGGAAACGGAATCTTGCGATTTCAATGGGCACCAAGAGAGGAATCTTTGGTGCATGTCCCTGCACTTGATGACATGCCATGCCTTTTGATGCCTTTGACTTTGGGAAAGATTTTTTCTGTTTTTTATTTCTTTTTTTAAGCATCCATGCCATGTCCCTCCTATCTTCTCCTGCAAGTTTTTTCCTCCTCCTTAGCTTTTTGCCCTGCTTTTGCAAGGTGTGTGAGCTTAGTTTTGGCATGTTTTGCTATTTTGCAGTGCTCTGATATAATCCCGGTGCATTTTCTTATAGTCACTAAATGGCCCAAATTTCCCAGGTTTTTTTTTTTTTCTCCTGCAATTGCAATTCCTTTGATGGTATCTCCATTGCAGCCTGTTTGGCAGTCCTTCTTTTCTCTTTTGGCCTTCAGCGGGGATCAATTTTGGCAAGCTTTGCTGCTGCATGTGCCTGCGCCTATAGCGTATGGGAAAAATTTCTTCCTTTTTTTTTTATTTTTTTCAGCATTCATGCCATGTCTATTATCTCTTCCCCCCAAGCTGTTTCTTCCTCCTTGACTCTTTCCCCTCCTTTTGCAGCGTCTGTCAGCTTAGTTTTGGCATGTTTTGGTCCTTTGCCAGGCAGCTCATTTCCTCAGAGACCATTTCTTGAAGACACTAAAACTCCTGATTTTCTGGTGTTTTTCGGCTTTTTTTCAATTGCATTTCATTTGATCCTATCTCCTTTCCAGAGTGTTTGTAAGCCTTTCTTTTTGGATTCGCAAGATTCCGTTTCCTTCCCGAAAGGAAATGAAATTTCCTTTCGGGAATGGAAACGGAATCTTGCGATTTCAATGGGCACCAAGAGAGGAATCTTTGGTGCATGTCCCGAGACTTGATGACATGCCATGCCTTTTGATGCCTTTGACTTTGGGAAAGATTTTTTCTTTTTTTTTTTCTTTTTTTAAGCATCCATGCCATGTCCCTCCTATCTTCTCCTGCAAGTTTTTACTTCCTCCTTCCCTTTTTGCCGTGCTTTTGCAAGGTCTGTGTGCTTAGTTTTGGCATGTTTTGCTATTTTGCAGTGCTCTGATATAATCCCGGTGCATTTTCTTATAGTCACTAAATGGCCCAAATTTCCCAGGTTTTTTTTTTTTTCTCCTGCAATTGCAATTCCTTTGATGGTATCTCCATTGCAGCCTGTTTGGCAGTCCTTCTTTTCTCTTTTGGCCTTCAGCGGGTATCAATTTTGGCAAGCATTGCTGCTGCATGTGCCTGTACCTATAGCGCTTATAGTGTATGGGAAAGATTTCTTTTTTTTTTTTTTTTTTTCCGCATCCATGCCATGTCCCTCCTATCTTCTCCTGCAAGTTTTTACTTCCTCCTTGCCTTTTTGCCCTGCTTTTGCAAGGTGTGTGAGCTTAGTTTTGGCATGTTTTGCTATTTTGCAGTGCTCTGATATAATCCCGGTGCATTTTCTTATAGTCACTAAATGGCCCAAATTTCCCAGGTTTTTTTTTTTTTCTCCTGCAATTGCAATTCCTTTGATGGTATCTCCATTGCAGCCTGTTTGGCAGTCCTTCTTTTCTCTTTTGGCCTTCAGCGGGGATCAATTTTGGCAAGCTTTGCTGCTGCATGTGCCTGCACCTATAGCGTATGGGAAAAATTTCTTCCTTTTTTTTTTTATTTTTTTCAGCATTCATGCCATGTCTATCATCTCTTCCCCCCAAGCTTTTTCTTCCTCCTTGACTCTTTCCCCTCCTTTTGCAGCGTCTGTCAGCTTAGTTTTGGCATGTTTTGGTCCTTTGCCATGCAGCTCATTTCCTCAGAGACCATTTCTTGAAGACACTAAAACTCCTGATTTTCTGGTGTTTTTCGGCTTTTTTTCAATTGCATTTCATTTGATCCTATCTCCTTTCCAGAGTGTTTGTAAGCCTTTCTTTTTGGATTCGCAAGATTCCGTTTCCTTCCCGAAAGGAAATTTCATTTCCTTTCGGGAAGGGAAACGGAATCTTGCGATTTCAATGGGCACCAAGAGAGGAATCTTTGGTGCATGTCCCGAGACTTGATGACATGCCATGCCTTTTGATGCCTTTGACTTTGGGAAAGATTTTTTCTTTTTTTTTTTTCTTTTTTTAAGCATCCATGCCATGTCCCTCCTATCTTCTCCTGCAAGTTTTTACTTCCTCCTTCCCTTTTTGCCGTGCTTTTGCAAGGTCTGTGTGCTTAGTTTTGGCATGTTTTGCTATTTTGCAGTGCTCTGATATAATCCCGGTGCATTTTCTTATAGTCACTAAATGGCCCAAATTTCCCAGGTTTTTTTTTTTTCTCCTGCAATTGCAATTCCTTTGATGGTATCTCCATTGCAGCCTGTTTGGCAGTCCTTCTTTTCTCTTTTGGCCTTCAGCGGGGATCAATTTTGGCAAGCTTTGCTGCTGCATGTGCCTGTACCTATAGCGCTTATAGCGTATGGGAAAGATTTCTTTTTTTTTTTTTTTTTTTCAGCATCCATGCCATGTCCCTCCTATCTTCTCCTGCAAGTTTTTACTTCCTCCTTGCCTTTTTGCCCTGCTTTTGCAAGGTGTGTGAGCTTAGTTTTGGCAGGTTTTGCTATTTTGCAGTGCTCTGATATAATCCCGGTGCATTTTCTTATAGTCACTAAATGGCCCAAATTTCCAATTTTTTTTTTTTTCTCCTGCAATTGCAATTCCTTTGATGGTATCTCCATTGCAGCCTGTTTGGCAGTCCTTCTTTTCTCTTTTGGCCTTCAGCGGGGATCAATTTTGGCAAGCTTTGCTGCTGCATGTGCCTGCGCCTATAGCGTATGGGAAAAATTTCTTCCTTTTTTTTTAATTTTTTTTCAGCATTCATGCCATGTCTATTATCTCTTCCCCCCAAGCTGTTTCTTCCTCCTTGACTCTTTCCCCTCCTTTTGCAGCGTCTGTCAGCTTAGTTTTGGCATGTTTTGGTCCTTTGCCATGCAGCTCATTTCCTCAGAGACCATTTCTTGAAGACACTAAAACTCCTGATTTTCTGGTGTTTTTCGGCTTTTTTTCAATTGCATTTCATTTGATCCTATCTCCTTTCCAGAGTCTTTGTAAGCCTTTCTTTTTGGATTCGCAAGATTCCGTTTCCTTCCCGAAAGGAAATGAAATTTCCTTTCGGGAAGGGAAACGGAATCTTGCGATTTCAATGGGCACCAAGAGAGGAATCTTTGGTGCATGTCCCTGCACTTGATGACATGCCATGCCTTTTGATGCCTTTGACTTTGGGAAAGATTTTTTCTGTTTTTTATTTCTTTTTTTAAGCATCCATGCCATGTCCCTCCTATCTTCTCCTGCAAGTTTTTTCCTCCTCCTTAGCTTTTTGCCCTGCTTTTGCAAGGTGTGTGAGCTTAGTTTTGGCATGTTTTGCTATTTTGCAGTGCTCTGATATAATCCCGGTGCATTTTCTTATAGTCACTAAATGGCCCAAATTTCCAATTTTTTTTTTTTTTCTCCTGCAATTGCAATTCCTTTGATGGTATCTCCATTGCAGCCTGTTTGGCAGTCCTTCTTTTCTCTTTTGGCCTTCAGCGGGGATCAATTTTGGCAAGCTTTGCTGCTGCATGTGCCTGTACCTATAGCGCTTATAGTGTATGGGAAAGATTTCTTTTTTATTTTTTTATTTTTTTTTCCGCATCCTTGCCGTGTCCCTCCTATCTTCTCCTGCAAGTTTTTACTTCCTCCTTAGCTTTTTGCCCTGCTTTTGCAAGGTCTGTGTGCTTAGTTTTGGCATGTTTTGCTATTTTGCAGTGCTCTGATATAATCCCGGTGCATTTTCTTATAGTCACTAAATGGCCCAAATTTCCCAGGTTTTTTTTTTTTTCTCCTGCAATTGCAATTCTTTTGATGGTATCTCCATTGCAGCCTGTTTGGCAGTCCTTCTTTTCTCTTTTGGCCTTCAGCGGGGATCAATTTTGGCAAGCTTTGCTGCTGCATGTGCCTGCACCTATAGCGTATGGGAAAAATTTCTTCCTTTTTTTTTTTATTTTTTTCAGCATTCATGCCATGTCTATTATCTCTTCCCCCCAAGCTTTTTCTTCCTCCTTGACTCTTTCCCCTCCTTTTGCAGCGTCTGTCAGCTTAGTTTTGGCATGTTTTGGTCCTTTGCCATGCAGCTCATTTCCTCAGAGACCATTTCTTGAAGACACTAAAACTCCTGATTTTCTGGTGTTTTTCGGCTTTTTTTCAATTGCATTTTATTTGATCCTATTTCCTTTCCAGAGTGTTTGTAAGCCTTTCTTTTTGGGTTCGCAAGATTCCGTTTCCTTCCCGAAAGGAAATGAAATTTCCTTTCGGGAAGGGAAACGGAATCTTGCGATTTCAATGGGCACCAAGAGAGGAATCTTTGGTGCATGTCCCGAGACTTGATGACATGCCATGCCTTTTGATGCCTTTGACTTTGGGAAAGATTTTTTCTGGTTTTTTTTTCTTTTTTTAAGCATCCATGCCATGTCCCTCCTATCTTCTCCTGCAAGTTTTTACTTCCTCCTTCCCTTTTTGCCGTGCTTTTGCAAGGACTGTGTGCTTAGTTTTGGCATGTTTTGCTATTTTGCAGTGCTCTGATATGATCCCGGTGCATTTTCTTATAGTCACTAAATGGCCCAAATTTCCCAGGTTTTTTTTTTTTCTCCTGCAATTGCAATTCCTTTGATGGTATCTCCATTGCAGCCTGTTTGGCAGTCCTTCTTTTCTCTTTTGGCCTTCAGCGGGGATCAATTTTGGCAAGCATTGCTGCTGCATGTGCCTGCGCCTATAGCGCTTATAGTGTATGGGAAAGATTTCTTTTTTTTATTTTTTTTTTTCCGCATCCATGCCATGTCCCTCCTATCTTCTCCTGCAAATTTTTACTTCCTCCTTGCCTTTTTGCCCTGCTTTTGCAAGGTGTGTGAGCTTAGTTTTGGCATGTTTTGCTATTTTGCAGTGCTCTGATATAATCCCGGTGCATTTTCTTATAGTCACTAAATGGCCCAAATTTCCAATTTTTTTTTTTTTTTCTCCTGCAATTTCAATTCCTTTGATGGTATCTCCATTGCAGCCTGTTTGGCAGTCCTTCTTTTCTCTTTTGGCCTTCAGCGGGGATCAATTTTGGCAAGCTTTGCTGCTGCATGTGCCTGTACCTATAGCGCTTATAGCGTATGGGAAAGATTTCTTTTTTTTTTTTTTTTTTCCCGCATCCATGCCATGTCCCTCCTATCTTCTCCTGCAAGTTTTTACTTCCTCCTTGCCTTTTTGCCCTGCTTTTGCAAGGTGTGTGAGCTTAGTTTTGGCATGTTTTGCTATTTTGCAGTGCTCTGATATAATCCCGGTGCATTTTCTTATAGTCACTAAATGGCCCAAATTTCCAATTTTTTTTTTTTTCTCCTGCAATTGCAATTCCTTTGATGGTATCTCCATTGCAGCCTGTTTGGCAGTCCTTCTTTTCTCTTTTGGCCTTCAGCGGGGATCAATTTTGGCAAGCTTTGCTGCTGCATGTGCCTGCGCCTATAGCGTATGGGAAAAATTTCTTCCTTTTTTTTTTTATTTTTTTCAGCATTCATGCCATGTCTATTATCTCTTCCCCCCAAGCTGTTTCTTCCTCCTTGACTCTTTCCCCTCCTTTTGCAGCGTCTGTCAGCTTAGTTTTGGCATGTTTTGGTCCTTTGCCATGCAGCTCATTTCCTCAGAGACCATTTCTTGAAGACACTAAAACTCCTGATTTTCTGGTGTTTTTCGGCTTTTTTTCAATTGCATTTCATTTGATCCTATCTCCTTTCCAGAGTGTTTGTAAGCCTTTCTTTTTGGATTCGCAAGATTCCGTTTCCTTCCCGAAAGGAAATGAAATTTCCTTTCGGGAAGGGAAACGGAATCTTGCGATTTCAATGGGCACCAAGAGAGGAATCTTTGGTGCATGTCCCTGCACTTGATGACATGCCATGCCTTTTGATGCCTTTGACTTTGGGAAAGATTTTTTCTTTTTTTTTTTTCTTTTTTTAAGCATCCATGCCATGTCCCTCCTATCTTCTCCTGCAAGTTTTTACTTCCTCCTTGCCTTTTTGCCCTGCTTTTGCAAGGTGTGTGAGCTTAGTTTTGGCATGTTTTGCTATTTTGCAGTGCTCTGATATAATCCCGGTGCATTTTCTTATAGTCACTAAATGGCCCAAATTTCCCAGGTTTTTTTTTTTTTCTCCTGCAATTGCAATTCCTTTGATGGTATCTCCATTGCAGCCTGTTTGGCAGTCCTTCTTTTCTCTTTTGGCCTTCAGCGGGGATCAATTTTGGCAAGCTTTGCTGCTGCATGTGCCTGCGCCTATAGCGTATGGGAAAAATTTCTTCCTTTTTTATTTTATTTTTTTCAGCATTCATGCCATGTCTATTATCTCTTCCCCCCAAGCTGTTTCTTCCTCCTTGACTCTTTCCCCTCCTTTTGCAGCGTCTGTCAGCTTAGTTTTGGCATGTTTTGGTCCTTTGCCATGCAGCTCATTTCCTCAGAGACCATTTCTTGAAGACACTAAAACTCCTGATTTTCTGGTGTTTTTCGGCTTTTTTTCAATTGCATTTCATTTGATCCTATCTACTTTCCAGAGTCTTTGTAAGCCTTTCTTTTTGGATTCGCAAGATTCCGTTTCCTTCCCGAAAGGAAATGAAATTTCCTTTCGGGAAGGGAAACGGAATCTTGCGATTTCAATGGGCACCAAGAGAGGAATCTTTGGTGCATGTCCCGAGACTTGATGACATGCCATGCCTTTTGATGTCTTTGACTTTGGGAAAGATTTTTTCTTTTTTTTTTTCTTTTTTTAAGCATCCATGCCATGTCCCTCCTATCTTCTCCTGCAAGTTTTTTCCTCCTCCTTAGCTTTTGGCCCTGCTTTTGCAAGGTGTGTGAGCTTAGTTTTGGCATGTTTTGCTATTTTGCAGTGCTCTGATATAATCCCGGTGCATTTTCTTATAGTCACTAAATGGCCCAAATTTCCAATTTTTTTTTTTTTTCTCCTGCAATTGCAATTCCTTTGATGGTATCTCCATTGCAGCCTGTTTGGCAGTCCTTCTTTTCTCTTTTGGCCTTCAGCGGGGATCAATTTTGGCAAGCTTTGCTGCTGCATGTGCCTGCGCCTATAGCGTATGGGAAAAATTTCTTCCTTTTTTATTTTATTTTTTTCAGCATTCATGCCATGTCTATTATCTCTTCCCCCCAAGCTGTTTCTTCCTCCTTGACTCTTTCCCCTCCTTTTGCAGCGTCTGTCAGCTTAGTTTTGGCATGTTTTGGTCCTTTGCCATGCAGCTCATTTCCTCAGAGACCATTTTGTGAAGACACTAAAACTCCTGATTTTCTGGTGTTTTTCGGCTTTTTTTCAATTGCATTTCATTTGATCCTATCTACTTTCCAGAGTCTTTGTAAGCCTTTCTTTTTGGATTCGCAAGATTCCGTTTCCTTCCCGAAAGGAAATGAAATTTCCTTTCGGGAAGGGAAACGGAATCTTGCGATTTCAATGGGCACCAAGAGAGGAATCTTTGGTGCATGTCCCGAGACTTGATGACATGCCATGCCTTTTGATGTCTTTGACTTTGGGAAAGATTTTTTCTTTTTTTTTTTCTTTTTTTAAGCATCCATGCCATGTCCCTCCTATCTTCTCCTGCAAGTTTTTTCCTCCTCCTTAGCTTTTTGCCCTGCTTTTGCAAGGTGTGTGAGCTTAGTTTTGGCATGTTTTGCTATTTTGCAGTGCTCTGATATAATCCCGGTGCATTTTCTTATAGTCACTAAATGGCCCAAATTTCCAATTTTTTTTTTTTTTCTCCTGCAATTGCAATTCCTTTGATGGTATCTCCATTGCAGCCTGTTTGGCAGTCCTTCTTTTCTCTTTTGGCCTTCAGCGGGGATCAATTTTGGCAAGCTTTGCTGCTGCATGTGCCTGCGCCTATAGCGTATGGGAAAAATTTCTTCCTTTTTTTTTTTATTTTTTTCAGCATTCATGCCATGTCTATTATCTCTTCCCCCCAAGCTGTTTCTTCCTCCTTGACTCTTTCCCCTCCTTTTGCAGCGTCTGTCAGCTTAGTTTTGGCATGTTTTGGTCCTTTGCCATGCAGCTCATTTCCTCAGAGACCATTTCTTGAAGACACTAAAACTCCTGATTTTCTGGTGTTTTTCGGCTTTTTTTCAATTGCATTTCATTTGATCCTATCTCCTTTCCAGAGTGTTTGTAAGCCTTTCTTTTTGGATTCGCAAGATTCCGTTTCCTTCCCGAAAGGAAATGAAATTTCCTTTCGGGAAGGGAAACGGAATCTTGCGATTTCAATGGGCACCAAGAGAGGAATCTTTGGTGCATGTCCCGAGACTTGATGACATGCCATGCCTTTTGATGCCTTTGACTTTGGGAAAGATTTTTTCTTTTTTTTTTTTCTTTTTTTAAGCATCCGTGCCATGTCCCTCCTATCTTCTCCTGCAAGTTTTTTCCTCCTCCTTAGCTTTTTGCCCTGCTTTTGCAAGGTGTGTGAGCTTAGTTTTGGCATGTTTTGCTATTTTGCAGTGCTCTGATATAATCCCGGTGCATTTTCTTATAGTCACTAAATGGCCCAAATTTCCAATTTTTTTTTTTTTCTCCTGCAATTGCAATTCCTTTGATGGTATCTCCATTGCAGCCTGTTTGGCAGTCCTTCTTTTCTCTTTTGGCCTTCAGCGGGGATCAATTTTGGCAAGCTTTGCTGCTGCATGTGCCTGTACCTATAGCGCTTATAGTGTATGGGAAAGATTTCTTTTTTTTTTTTTTTTTTCAGCATCCATGCCATGTCCCTCCTATCTTCTCCTGCAAGTTTTTACTTCCTCCTTGCCTTTTTGCCCTGCTTTTGCAAGGTGTGTGAGCTTAGTTTTGGCATGTTTTGCTATTTTGCAGTGCTCTGATATAATCCCGGTGCATTTTCTTATAGTCACTAAATGGCCCAAATTTCCAATTTTTTTTTTTTTTCTCCTGCAATTGCAATTCCTTTGATGGTATCTCCATTGCAGCCTGTTTGGCAGTCCTTCTTTTCTCTTTTGGCCTTCAGCGGGGATCAATTTTGGCAAGCTTTGCTGCTGCATGTGCCTGCGCCTATAGCGTATGGGAAAAATTTCTTCCTTTTTTTTTTTATTTTTTTCAGCATTCATGCCATGTCTATTATCTCTTCCCCCCAAGCTGTTTCTTCCTCCTTGACTCTTTCCCCTCCTTTTGCAGCGTCTGTCAGCTTAGTTTTGGCATGTTTTGGTCCTTTGCCATGCAGCTCATTTCCTCAGAGACCATTTCTTGAAGACACTAAAACTCCTGATTTTCTGGTGTTTTTCGGCTTTTTTTCAATTGCATTTCATTTGATCCTATCTCCTTTCCAGAGTCTTTGTAAGCCTTTCTTTTTGGGTTCGCAAGATTCCGTTTCCTTCCCGAAAGGAAATGAAATTTCCTTTCGGGAAGGGAAACGGAATCTTGCGATTTCAATGGGCACCAAGAGAGGAATCTTTGGTGCATGTCCCGAGACTTGATGACATGCCATGCCTTTTGATGCCTTTGACTTTGGGAAAGATTTTTTCTTTTTTTTTTTTCTTTTTTTAAGCATCCATGCCATGTCCCTCCTATCTTCTCCTGCAAGTTTTTTCCTCCTCCTTAGCTTTTGGCCCTGCTTTTGCAAGGTGTGTGAGCTTAGTTTTGGCATGTTTTGCTATTTTGCAGTGCTCTGATATAATCCCGGTGCATTTTCTTATAGTCACTAAATGGCCCAAATTTCCAATTTTTTTTTTTTTCTCCTGCAATTGCAATTCCTTTGATGGTATCTCCATTGCAGCCTGTTTGGCAGTCCTTCTTTTCTCTTTTGGCCTTCAGCGGGGATCAATTTTGGCAAGCTTTGCTGCTGCATGTGCCTGCGCCTATAGCGTATGGGAAAAATTTCTTCCTTTTTTTTTTATTTTTTTCAGCATTCATGCCATGTCTATTATCTCTTCCCCCCAAGCTGTTTCTTCCTCCTTGACTCTTTCCCCTCCTTTTGCAGCGTCTGTCAGCTTAGTTTTGGCATGTTTTGGTCCTTTGCCATGCAGCTCATTTCCTCAGAGACCATTTCTTGAAGACACTAAAACTCCTGATTTTCTGGTGTTTTTCGGCTTTTTTTCAATTGCATTTCATTTGATCCTATCTCCTTTCCAGAGTGTTTGTAAGCCTTTCTTTTTGGATTCGCAAGATTCCGTTTCCTTCCCGAAAGGAAATGAAATTTCCTTTCGGGAAGGGAAACGGAATCTTGCGATTTCAATGGGCACCAAGAGAGGAATCTTTGGTGCATGTCCCTGCACTTGATGACATGCCATGCCTTTTGATGCCTTTGACTTTGGGAAAGATTTTTTCTTTTTTTTTTTTCTTTTTTTAAGCATCCATGCCATGTCCCTCCTATCTTCTCCTGCAAGTTTTTACTTCCTCCTTGCCTTTTTGCCCTGCTTTTGCAAGGTGTGTGAGCTTAGTTTTGGCATGTTTTGCTATTTTGCAGTGCTCTGATATAATCCCGGTGCATTTTCTTATAGTCACTAAATGGCCCAAATTTCCAATTTTTTTTTTTTTCTCCTGCAATTGCAATTCCTTTGATGGTATCTCCATTGCAGCCTGTTTGGCAGTCCTTCTTTTCTCTTTTGGCCTTCAGCGGGGATCAATTTTGGCAAGCTTTGCTGCTGCATGTGCCTGCGCCTATAGCGTATGGGAAAAATTTCTTCCTTTTTTTTTTATTTTTTTCAGCATTCATGCCATGTCTATTATCTCTTCCCCCCAAGCTGTTTCTTCCTCCTTGACTCTTTCCCCTCCTTTTGCAGCGTCTGTCAGCTTAGTTTTGGCATGTTTTGGTCCTTTGCCATGCAGCTCATTTCCTCAGAGACCATTTCTTGAAGACACTAAAACTCCTGATTTTCTGGTGTTTTTCGGCTTTTTTTCAATTGCATTTCATTTGATCCTATCTCCTTTCCAGAGTGTTTGTAAGCCTTTCTTTTTGGATTCGCAAGATTCCGTTTCCTTCCCGAAAGGAAATGAAATTTCCTTTCGGGAAGGGAAACGGAATCTTGCGATTTCAATGGGCACCAAGAGAGGAATCTTTGGTGCATGTCCCGAGACTTGATGACATGCCATGCCTTTTGATGCCTTTGACTTTGGGAAAGATTTTTTCTTTTTTTTTTTTCTTTTTTTAAGCATCCATGCCATGTCCCTCCTATCTTCTCCTGCAAGTTTTTTCCTCCTCCTTGCCTTTTTGCCCTGCTTTTGCAAGGTGTGTGAGCTTAGTTTTGGCATGTTTTGCTATTTTGCAGTGCTCTGATATAATCCCGGTGCATTTTCTTATAGTCACTAAATGGCCCAAATTTCCCAGGTTTTTTTTTTTTTCTCCTGCAATTGCAATTCCTTTGATGGTATCACCATTGCAGCCTGTTTGGCAGTCCTTCTTTTCTCTTTTGGCCTTCAGCGGGGATCAATTTTGGCAAGCTTTGCTGCTGCATGTGCCTGTGCGTATAGCGCTTATAGTGTATGGGAAAGATTTCTTTTTTTTATTTTTTTTTTTCCAGCATCCATGCCATGTCCCTCCTATCTTCTCCTGTAAGTTTTTTCCTCCTCCTTAGCTTTTTGCCCTGCTTTTGCAAGGTGTGTGAGCTTAGTTTTGGCATGTTTTGCTATTTTGCAGTGCTCTGATATAATCCCGGTGCATTTTCTTATAGTCACTAAATGGCCCAAATTTCCCAGGTTTTTTTTTTTTTCTCCTGCAATTGCAATTGCTTTGATGGTATCTCCATTGCAGCCTGTTTGGCAGTCCTTCTTTTCTCTTTTGGCCTTCAGCGGGGATCAATTTTGGCAAGCTTTGCTGCTGCATGTGCCTGTACCTATAGCGCTTATAGTGTATAAGAAAGATTTCTTTTTTTTTTTTTTTTTTTTCAGCATCCATGCCATGTCCCTCCTATCTTCTCCTGCAAGTTTTTACTTCCTCCTTGCCTTTTTGCCCTGCTTTTGCAAGGTGTGTGAGCTTAGTTTTGGCATGTTTTGCTATTTTGCAGTGCTCTGATATAATCCCGGTGCATTTTCTTATAGTCACTAAATGGCCCAAATTTCCAATTTTTTTTTTTTTTTTCTCCTGCAATTGCAATTCCTTTGATGGTATCTCCATTGCAGCCTGTTTGGCAGTCCTTCTTTTCTCTTTTGGCCTTCAGCGGGGATCAATTTTGGCAAGCTTTGCTGCTGCATGTGCCTGCGCCTATAGCGTATGGGAAAAATTTCTTCCTTTTTTTTTTTATTTTTTTCAGCATTCATGCCATGTCTATTATCTCTTCCCCCCAAGCTGTTTCTTCCTCCTTGACTCTTTCCCCTCCTTTTGCAGCGTCTGTCAACTTAGTTTTGGCATGTTTTGGTCCTTTGCCATGCAGCTCATTTCCTCAGAGACCATTTCTTGAAGACACTAAAACTCCTGATTTTCTGGTGTTTTTCGGCTTTTTTTCAATTGCATTTCATTTGATCCTATCTCCTTTCCAGAGTCTTTGTAAGCCTTTCTTTTTGGATTCGCAAGATTCCGTTTCCTTCCCGAAAGGAAATGAAATTTCCTTTCGGGAAGGGAAACGGAATCTTGCGATTTCAATGGGCACCAAGAGAGGAATCTTTGGTGCATGTCCCGAGACTTGATGACATGCCATGCCTTTTGATGCCTTTGACTTTGGGAAAGATTTTTTCTTTTTTTTTTTTCTTTTTTTAAGCATCCATGCCATGTCCCTCCTATCTTCTCCTGCAAGTTTTTTCCTCCTCCTTAGCTTTTTGCCCTGCTTTTGCAAGGTGTGTGAGCTTAGTTTTGGCATGTTTTGCTATTTTGCAGTGCTCTGATATAATCCCGGTGCATTTTCTTATAGTCACTAAATGGCCCAAATTTCCAATTTTTTTTTTTTTTCTCCTGCAATTGCAATTCCTTTGATGGTATCTCCATTGCAGCCTGTTTGGCAGTCCTTCTTTTCTCTTTTGGCCTTCAGCGGGGATCAATTTTGGCAAGCTTTGCTGCTGCATGTGCCTGTACCTATAGCGCTTATAGTGTATGGGAAAGATTTCTTTTTTTTTTTTATTTTTTTCAGCATTCATGCCATGTCCCTCCTATCTTCTCCTGCAAGTTTTTACTTCCTCCTTGCCTTTTTGCCCTGCTTTTGCAAGGTGTGTGAGCTTAGTTTTGGCATGTTTTTCTATTTTGCAGTGCTCTGATATAATCCCGGTGCATTTTCTTATCGTCACTAAATGGCCCAAATTTCCAATTTTTTTTTTTTTCTCCTGCAATTGCAATTCCTTTGATGGTATCTCCATTGCAGCCTGTTTGGCAGTCCTTCTTTTCTCTTTTGGCCTTCAGCGGGGATCAATTTTGGCAAGCTTTGCTGCTGCATGTGCCTGCGCCTATAGCGTATGGGAAAAATTTCTTCCTTTTTTTTTTTATTTTTTTCAGCATTCATGCCATGTCTATTATCTCTTCCCCCCAAGCTGTTTCTTCCTCCTTGACTCTTTCCCCTCCTTTTGCAGCGTCTGTCAGCTTAGTTTTGGCATGTTTTGGTCCTTTGCCATGCAGCTCATTTCCTCAGAGACCATTTCTTGAAGACACTAAAACTCCTGATTTTCTGGTGTTTTTCGGCTTTTTTTCAATTGCATTTCATTTGATCCTATCTCCTTTCCAGAGTCTTTGTAAGCCTTTCTTTTTGGGTTCGCAAGATTCCGTTTCCTTCCCGAAAGGAAATGAAATTTCCTTTCGGGAAGGGAAACGGAATCTTGCGATTTCAATGGGCACCAAGAGAGGAATCTTTGGTGCATGTCCCGAGACTTGATGACATGCCATGCCTTTTGATGCCTTTGACTTTGGGAAAGATTTTTTCTTTTTTTTTTTTCTTTTTTTAAGCATCCATGCCATGTCCCTCCTATCTTCTCCTGCAAGTTTTTTCCTCCTCCTTGCCTTTTTGCCCTGCTTTTGCAAGGTGTGTGAGCTTAGTTTTGGCATGTTTTGCTATTTTGCAGTGCTCTGATATAATCCCGGTGCATTTTCTTATAGTCACTAAATGGCCCAAATTTCCAATTTTTTTTTTTTTCTCCTGCAATTGCAATTCCTTTGATGGTATCTCCATTGCAGCCTGTTTGGCAGTCCTTCTTTTCTCTTTTGGCCTTCAGCGGGGATCAATTTTGGCAAGCTTTGCTGCTGCATGTGCCTGCGCCTATAGCGTATGGGAAAAATTTCTTCCTTTTTTTTTTATTTTTTTCAGCATTCATGCCATGTCTATTATCTCTTCCCCCCAAGCTGTTTCTTCCTCCTTGACTCTTTCCCCTCCTTTTGCAGCGTCTGTCAGCTTAGTTTTGGCATGTTTTGGTCCTTTGCCATGCAGCTCATTTCCTCAGAGACCATTTCTTGAAGACACTAAAACTCCTGATTTTCTGGTGTTTTTCGGCTTTTTTTCAATTGCATTTCATTTGATCCTATCTCCTTTCCAGAGTGTTTGTAAGCCTTTCTTTTTGGATTCGCAAGATTCCGTTTCCTTCCCGAAAGGAAATGAAATTTCCTTTCGGGAAGGGAAACGGAATCTTGCGATTTCAATGGGCACCAAGAGAGGAATCTTTGGTGCATGTCCCGAGACTTGATGACATGCCATGCCTTTTGATGCCTTTGACTTTGGGAAAGATTTTTTCTTTTTTTTTTTTCTTTTTTTAAGCATCCATGCCATGTCCCTCCTATCTTCTCCTGCAAGTTTTTACTTCCTCCTTGCCTTTTTGCCCTGCTTTTGCAAGGTGTGTGAGCTTAGTTTTGGCATGTTTTGCTATTTTGCAGTGCTCTGATATAATCCCGGTGCATTTTCTTATAGTCACTAAATGGCCCAAATTTCCAATTTTTTTTTTTTTTCTCCTGCAATTGCAATTCCTTTGATGGTATCTCCATTGCAGCCTGTTTGGCAGTCCTTCTTTTCTCTTTTGGCCTTCAGCGGGGATCAATTTTGGCAAGCTTTGCTGCTGCATGTGCCTGTACCTATAGCGCTTATAGTGTATGGGAAAGATTTATTTTTTTTTTTTTTTTTTTCAGCATCCATGCCATGTCCCTCCTATCTTCTCCTGCAAGTTTTTACTTCCTCCTTGCCTTTTTGCCCTGCTTTTGCAAGGTGTGTGAGCTTAGTTTTGGCATGTTTTGCTATTTTGCAGTGCTCTGATATAATCCCGGTGCATTTTCTTATAGTCACTAAATGGCCCAAATTTCCAATTTTTTTTTTTTTCTCCTGCAATTGCAATTCCTTTGATGGTATCTCCATTGCAGCCTGTTTGGCAGTCCTTCTTTTCTCTTTTGGCCTTCAGCGGGGATCAATTTTGGCAAGCTTTGCTGCTGCATGTGCCTGCGCCTATAGCGTATGGGAAAAATTTCTTCCTTTTTTTTTTATTTTTTTCAGCATTCATGCCATGTCTATTATCTCTTCCCCCCAAGCTGTTTCTTCCTCCTTGACTCTTTCCCCTCCTTTTGCAGCGTCTGTCAGCTTAGTTTTGGCATGTTTTGGTCCTTTGCCATGCAGCTCATTTCCTCAGAGACCATTTCTTGAAGACACTAAAACTCCTGATTTTCTGGTGTTTTTCGGCTTTTTTTCAATTGCATTTCATTTGATCCTATCTCCTTTCCAGAGTGTTTGTAAGCCTTTCTTTTTGGATTCGCAAGATTCCGTTTCCTTCCCGAAAGGAAATGAAATTTCCTTTCGGGAAGGGAAACGGAATCTTGCGATTTCAATGGGCACCAAGAGAGGAATCTTTGGTGCATGTCCCGAGACTTGATGACATGCCATGCCTTTTGATGCCTTTGACTTTGGGAAAGATTTTTTCTTTTTTTTTTTTCTTTTTTTAAGCATCCATGCCATGTCCCTCCTATCTTCTCCTGCAAGTTTTTTCCTCCTCCTTGCCTTTTTGCCCTGCTTTTGCAAGGTGTGTGAGCTTAGTTTTGGCATGTTTTGCTATTTTGCAGTGCTCTGATATAATCCCGGTGCATTTTCTTATAGTCACTAAATGGCCCAAATTTCCCAGGTTTTTTTTTTTTTCTCCTGCAATTGCAATTCCTTTGATGGTATCACCATTGCAGCCTGTTTGGCAGTCCTTCTTTTCTCTTTTGGCCTTCAGCGGGGATCAATTTTGGCAAGCTTTGCTGCTGCATGTGCCTGTGCGTATAGCGCTTATAGTGTATGGGAAAGATTTCTTTTTTTTATTTTTTTTTTTCCAGCATCCATGCCATGTCCCTCCTATCTTCTCCTGTAAGTTTTTTCCTCCTCCTTAGCTTTTTGCCCTGCTTTTGCAAGGTGTGTGAGCTTAGTTTTGGCATGTTTTGCTATTTTGCAGTGCTCTGATATAATCCCGGTGCATTTTCTTATAGTCACTAAATGGCCCAAATTTCCCAGGTTTTTTTTTTTTTCTCCTGCAATTGCAATTGCTTTGATGGTATCTCCATTGCAGCCTGTTTGGCAGTCCTTCTTTTCTCTTTTGGCCTTCAGCGGGGATCAATTTTGGCAAGCTTTGCTGCTGCATGTGCCTGTACCTATAGCGCTTATAGTGTATAAGAAAGATTTCTTTTTTTTTTTTTTTTTTTTCAGCATCCATGCCATGTCCCTCCTATCTTCTCCTGCAAGTTTTTACTTCCTCCTTGCCTTTTTGCCCTGCTTTTGCAAGGTGTGTGAGCTTAGTTTTGGCATGTTTTGCTATTTTGCAGTGCTCTGATATAATCCCGGTGCATTTTCTTATAGTCACTAAATGGCCCAAATTTCCAATTTTTTTTTTTTTTTTCTCCTGCAATTGCAATTCCTTTGATGGTATCTCCATTGCAGCCTGTTTGGCAGTCCTTCTTTTCTCTTTTGGCCTTCAGCGGGGATCAATTTTGGCAAGCTTTGCTGCTGCATGTGCCTGCGCCTATAGCGTATGGGAAAAATTTCTTCCTTTTTTTTTTTATTTTTTTCAGCATTCATGCCATGTCTATTATCTCTTCCCCCCAAGCTGTTTCTTCCTCCTTGACTCTTTCCCCTCCTTTTGCAGCGTCTGTCAACTTAGTTTTGGCATGTTTTGGTCCTTTGCCATGCAGCTCATTTCCTCAGAGACCATTTCTTGAAGACACTAAAACTCCTGATTTTCTGGTGTTTTTCGGCTTTTTTTCAATTGCATTTCATTTGATCCTATCTCCTTTCCAGAGTCTTTGTAAGCCTTTCTTTTTGGATTCGCAAGATTCCGTTTCCTTCCCGAAAGGAAATGAAATTTCCTTTCGGGAAGGGAAACGGAATCTTGCGATTTCAATGGGCACCAAGAGAGGAATCTTTGGTGCATGTCCCGAGACTTGATGACATGCCATGCCTTTTGATGCCTTTGACTTTGGGAAAGATTTTTTCTTTTTTTTTTTTCTTTTTTTAAGCATCCATGCCATGTCCCTCCTATCTTCTCCTGCAAGTTTTTTCCTCCTCCTTAGCTTTTTGCCCTGCTTTTGCAAGGTGTGTGAGCTTAGTTTTGGCATGTTTTGCTATTTTGCAGTGCTCTGATATAATCCCGGTGCATTTTCTTATAGTCACTAAATGGCCCAAATTTCCAATTTTTTTTTTTTTTCTCCTGCAATTGCAATTCCTTTGATGGTATCTCCATTGCAGCCTGTTTGGCAGTCCTTCTTTTCTCTTTTGGCCTTCAGCGGGGATCAATTTTGGCAAGCTTTGCTGCTGCATGTGCCTGTACCTATAGCGCTTATAGTGTATGGGAAAGATTTCTTTTTTTTTTTTATTTTTTTCAGCATTCATGCCATGTCCCTCCTATCTTCTCCTGCAAGTTTTTACTTCCTCCTTGCCTTTTTGCCCTGCTTTTGCAAGGTGTGTGAGCTTAGTTTTGGCATGTTTTTCTATTTTGCAGTGCTCTGATATAATCCCGGTGCATTTTCTTATCGTCACTAAATGGCCCAAATTTCCAATTTTTTTTTTTTTCTCCTGCAATTGCAATTCCTTTGATGGTATCTCCATTGCAGCCTGTTTGGCAGTCCTTCTTTTCTCTTTTGGCCTTCAGCGGGGATCAATTTTGGCAAGCTTTGCTGCTGCATGTGCCTGCGCCTATAGCGTATGGGAAAAATTTCTTCCTTTTTTTTTTTATTTTTTTCAGCATTCATGCCATGTCTATTATCTCTTCCCCCCAAGCTGTTTCTTCTTCCTTGACTCTTTCCCCTCCTTTTGCAGCGACTGTCAGCTTAGTTTTGGCATGTTTTGGTCCTTTGCCATGCAGCTCATTTCCTCAGAGACCATTTCTTGAAGACACTAAAACTCCTGATTTTCTGGTGTTTTTCGGCTTTTTTTCAATTGCATTTCATTTGATCCTATCTCCTTTCCAGAGTCTTTGTAAGCCTTTCTTTTTGGGTTCGCAAGATTCCGTTTCCTTCCCGAAAGGAAATGAAATTTCCTTTCGGGAAGGGAAACGGAATCTTGCGATTTCAATGGGCACCAAGAGAGGAATCTTTGGTGCATGTCCCGAGACTTGATGACATGCCATGCCTTTTGATGCCTTTGACTTTGGGAAAGATTTTTTCTTTTTTTTTTTTCTTTTTTTAAGCATCCATGCCATGTCCCTCCTATCTTCTCCTGCAAGTTTTTTCCTCCTCCTTAGCTTTTGGCCCTGCTTTTGCAAGGTGTGTGAGCTTAGTTTTGGCATGTTTTGCTATTTTGCAGTGCTCTGATATAATCCCGGTGCATTTTCTTATAGTCACTAAATGGCCCAAATTTCCAATTTTTTTTTTTTTTCTCCTGCAATTGCAATTCCTTTGATGGTATCTCCATTGCAGCCTGTTTGGCAGTCCTTCTTTTCTCTTTTGGCCTTCAGCGGGGATCAATTTTGGCAAGCTTTGCTGCTGCATGTGCCTGTACCTATAGCGCTTATAGTGTATGGGAAAGATTTCTTTTTTTTTTTTTTTTTTTTCAGCATCCATGCCATGTCCCTCCTATCTTCTCCTGCAAGTTTTTACTTCCTCCTTGCCTTTTTGCCCTGCTTTTGCAAGGTGTGTGAACTTAGTTTTGGCATGTTTTGCTATTTTGCAGTGCCCTGATATAATCCCGGTGCATTTTCTTATAGTCACTAAATGGCCCAAATTTCCAATTTTTTTTTTTTTTCTCCTGCAATTGCAATTCCTTTGATGGTATCTCCATTGCAGCCTGTTTGGCAGTCCTTCTTTTCTCTTTTGGCCTTCAGCAGGGATCAATTTTGGCAAGCTTTGCTGCTGCATGTGCCTGCGCCTATAGCGTATGGGAAAAATTTCTTCCTTTTTTTTTTTATTTTTTTCAGCATTCATGCCATGTCTATTATCTCTTCCCCCCAAGCTGTTTCTTCCTCCTTGACTCTTTCCCCTCCTTTTGCAGCGACTGTCAGCTTAGTTTTGGCATGTTTTGCTCCTTTGCCATGCAGCTCATTTCCTCAGAGACCATTTCTTGAAGACACTAAAACTCCTGATTTTCTGGTGTTTTTCGGCTTTTTTTCAATTGCATTTCATTTGATCCTATCTCCTTTCCAGAGTCTTTGTAAGCCTTTCTTTTTGGGTTCGCAAGATTCCGTTTCCTTCCCGAAAGGAAATGAAATTTCCTTTCGGGAAGGGAAACGGAATCTTGCGATTTCAATGGGCACCAAGAGAGGAATCTTTGGTGCATGTCCCGAGACTTGATGACATGCCATGCCTTTTGATGCCTTTGACTTTGGGAAAGATTTTTTCTTTTTTTTTTTTCTTTTTTTAAGCATCCATGCCATGTCCCTCCTATCTTCTCCTGCAAGTTTTTTCCTCCTCCTTAGCTTTTTGCCCTGCTTTTGCAAGGTGTGTGAGCTTAGTTTTGGCATGTTTTGCTATTTTGCAGTGCTCTGATATAATCCCGGTGCATTTTCTTATAGTCACTAAATGGCCCAAATTTCCCAGGTTTTTTTTTTTTCTCCTGCAATTGCAATTCCTTTGATGGTATCTCTATTGCAGCCTGTTTGGCAGTCCTTCTTTTCTCTTTTGGCCTTCAGCGGGGATCAATTTTGGCAAGCTTTGCTGCTGCATGTGCCTGTACCTATAGCGCTTATAGTGTATGGGAAAGATTTCTTTTTTTTTTTTTTTTTTTCAGCATCCATGCCATGTCCCTCCTATCTTCTCCTGCAAGTTTTTACTTCCTCCTTGCCTTTTTGCCCTGCTTTTGCAAGGTGTGTGAGCTTAGTTTTGGCATGTTTTGCTATTTTGCAGTGCTCTGATATAATCCCGGTGCATTTTCTTATAGTCACTAAATGGCCCAAATTTCCAATTTTTTTTTTTTTTCTCCTGCAATTGCAATTCCTTTGATGGTATCTCCATTGCAGCCTGTTTGGCAGTCCTTCTTTTCTCTTTTGGCCTTCAGCGGGGATCAATTTTGGCAAGCTTTGCTGCTGCATGTGCCTGCGCCTATAGCGTATGGGAAAAATTTCTTCCTTTTTTTTTTTATTTTTTTCAGCATTCATGCCATGTCTATTATCTCTTCCCCCCAAGCTGTTTCTTCCTCCTTGACTCTTTCCCCTCCTTTTGCAGCGTCTGTCAACTTAGTTTTTGCATGTTTTGGTCCTTTGCCATGCAGCTCATTTCCTCAGAGACCATTTCTTGAAGACACTAAAACTCCTGATTTTCTGGTGTTTTTCGGCTTTTTTTCAATTGCATTTCATTTGATCCTATCTCCTTTCCAGAGTCTTTGTAAGCCTTTCTTTTTGGATTCGCAAGATTCCGTTTCCTTCCCGAAAGGAAATGAAATTTCCTTTCGGGAAGGGAAACGGAATCTTGCGATTTCAATGGGCACCAAGAGAGGAATCTTTGGTGCATGTCCCGAGACTTGATGACATGCCATGCCTTTTGATGCCTTTGACTTTGGGAAAGATTTTTTCTTTTTTGTTTTTCTTTTTTTAAGCATCCATGCCATGTCCCTCCTATCTTCTCCTGCAAGTTTTTTCCTCCTCCTTAGCTTTTTGCCCTGCTTTTGCAAGGTGTGTGAGCTTAGTTTTGGCATGTTTTGCTATTTTGCAGTGCTCTGATATAATCCCGGTGCATTTTCTTATAGTCACTAAATGGCCCAAATTTCCCAGGTTTTTTTTTTTTCTCCTGCAATTGCAATTCCTTTGATGGTATCTCCATTGCAGCCTGTTTGGCAGTCCTTCTTTTCTCTTTTGGCCTTCAGCGGGGATCAATTTTGGCAAGCTTTGCTGCTGCATGTGCCTGCGCCTATAGCGTATGGGAAAAATTTCTTCCTTTTTTTTTTTATTTTTTTCAGCATTCATGCCATGTCTATTATCTCTTCCCCCCAAGCTGTTTCTTCCTCCTTGACTCTTTCCCCTCCTTTTGCAGCGTCTGTCAGCTTAGTTTTGGCATGTTTTGGTCCTTTGCCATGCAGCTCATTTCCTCAGAGACCATTTCTTGAAGACACTAAAACTCCTGATTTTCTGGTGTTTTTCGGCTTTTTTTCAATTGCATTTCATTTGATCCTATCTCCTTTCCAGAGTCTTTGTAAGCCTTTCTTTTTGGATTCGCAAGATTCCGTTTCCTTCCCGAAAGGAAATGAAATTTCCTTTCGGGAAGGGAAACGGAATCTTGCGATTTCAATGGGCACCAAGAGAGGAATCTTTGGTGCATGTCCCGAGACTTGATGACATGCCATGCCTTTTGATGTCTTTGACTTTGGGAAAGATTTTTTCTTTTTTTTTTTCTTTTTTTAAGCATCCATGCCATGTCCCTCCTATCTTCTCCTGCAAGTTTTTTCCTCCTCCTTAGCTTTTTGCCCTGCTTTTGCAAGGTGTGTGAGCTTAGTTTTGGCATGTTTTGCTATTTTGCAGTGCTCTGATATAATCCCGGTGCATTTTCTTATAGTCACTAAATGGCCCAAATTTCCCAGGTTTTTTTTTTTTTCTCCTGCAATTGCAATTCCTTTGATGGTATCTCCATTGCAGCCTGTTTGGCAGTCCTTCTTTTCTCTTTTGGCCTTCAGCGGGGATCAATTTTGGCAAGCTTTGCTGCTGCATGTGCCTGTACCTATAGCGCTTATAGTGTATGGGAAAGATTTCTTTTTTTTTTTTTTTTTTTCAGCATCCATGCCATGTCCCTCCTATCTTCTCCTGCAAGTTTTTACTTCCTCCTTGCCTTTTTGCCCTGCTTTTGCAAGGTGTGTGAGCTTAGTTTTGGCATGTTTTGCTATTTTGCAGTGCTCTGATATAATCCCGGTGCATTTTCTTATAGTCACTAAATGGCCCAAATTTCCAATTTTTTTTTTTTTCTCCTGCAATTGCAATTCCTTTGATGGTATCTCCATTGCAGCCTGTTTGGCAGTCCTTCTTTTCTCTTTTGGCCTTCAGCGGGGATCAATTTTGGCAAGCTTTGCTGCTGCATGTGCCTGCGCCTATAGCGTATGGGAAAAATTTCTTCCTTTTTTTTTTTATTTTTTTCAGCATTCATGCCATGTCTATTATCTCTTCCCCCCAAGCTGTTTCTTCTTCCTTGACTCTTTCCCCTCCTTTTGCAGCGACTGTCAGCTTAGTTTTGGCATGTTTTGGTCCTTTGCCATGCAGCTCATTTCCTCAGAGACCATTTCTTGAAGACACTAAAACTCCTGATTTTCTGGTGTTTTTCGGCTTTTTTTCAATTGCATTTCATTTGATCCTATCTCCTTTCCAGAGTCTTTGTAAGCCTTTCTTTTTGGGTTCGCAAGATTCCGTTTCCTTCCCGAAAGGAAATGAAATTTCCTTTCGGGAAGGGAAACGGAATCTTGCGATTTCAATGGGCACCAAGAGAGGAATCTTTGGTGCATGTCCCGAGACTTGATGACATGCCATGCCTTTTGATGCCTTTGACTTTGGGAAAGATTTTTTCTTTTTTTTTTTTCTTTTTTTAAGCATCCATGCCATGTCCCTCCTATCTTCTCCTGCAAGTTTTTTCCTCCTCCTTAGCTTTTGGCCCTGCTTTTGCAAGGTGTGTGAGCTTAGTTTTGGCATGTTTTGCTATTTTGCAGTGCTCTGATATAATCCCGGTGCATTTTCTTATAGTCACTAAATGGCCCAAATTTCCAATTTTTTTTTTTTTTTCTCCTGCAATTGCAATTCCTTTGATGGTATCTCCATTGCAGCCTGTTTGGCAGTCCTTCTTTTCTCTTTTGGCCTTCAGCGGGGATCAATTTTGGCAAGCTTTGCTGCTGCATGTGCCTGTACCTATAGCGCTTATAGTGTATGGGAAAGATTTCTTTTTTTCTTTTTTTTTTTCAGCATCCATGCCATGTCCCTCCTATCTTCTCCTGCAAGTTTTTACTTCCTCCTTGCCTTTTTGCCCTGCTTTTGCAAGGTGTGTGAACTTAGTTTTGGCATGTTTTGCTATTTTGCAGTGCCCTGATATAATCCCGGTGCATTTTCTTATAGTCACTAAATGGCCCAAATTTCCAATTTTTTTTTTTTTTCTCCTGCAATTGCAATTCCTTTGATGGTATCTCCATTGCAGCCTGTTTGGCAGTCCTTCTTTTCTCTTTTGGCCTTCAGCAGGGATCAATTTTGGCAAGCTTTGCTGCTGCATGTGCCTGCGCCTATAGCGTATGGGAAAAATTTCTTCCTTTTTTTTTTTATTTTTTTCAGCATTCATGCCATGTCTATTATCTCTTCCCCCCAAGCTGTTTCTTCCTCCTTGACTCTTTCCCCTCCTTTTGCAGCGACTGTCAGCTTAGTTTTGGCATGTTTTGCTCCTTTGCCATGCAGCTCATTTCCTCAGAGACCATTTCTTGAAGACACTAAAACTCCTGATTTTCTGGTGTTTTTCGGCTTTTTTTCAATTGCATTTCATTTGATCCTATCTCCTTTCCAGAGTCTTTGTAAGCCTTTCTTTTTGGATTCGCAAGATTCCGTTTCCTTCCCGAAAGGAAATGAAATTTCCTTTCGGGAAGGGAAACGGAATCTTGCGATTTCAATGGGCACCAAGAGAGGAATCTTTGGTGCATGTCCCGAGACTTGATGACATGCCATGCCTTTTAATGTCTTTGACTTTGGGAAAGATTTTTTCTTTTTTTTTTTCTTTTTTTAAGCATCCATGCCATGTCCCTCCTATCTTCTCCTGCAAGTTTTTTCCTCCTCCTTAGCTTTTTGCCCTGCTTTTGCAAGGTGTGTGAGCTTAGTTTTGGCATGTTTTGCTATTTTGCAGTGCTCTGATATAATCCCGGTGCATTTTCTTATAGTCACTAAATGGCCCAAATTTCCCAGGTTTTTTTTTTTTTCTCCTGCAATTGCAATTCCTTTGATGGTATCTCCATTGCAGCCTGTTTGGCAGTCCTTCTTTTCTCTTTTGGCCTTCAGCGGGGATCAATTTTGGCAAGCTTTGCTGCTGCATGTGCCTGTACCTATAGCGCTTATAGTGTATGGGAAAGATTTCTTTTTTTTTTTTTTTTTTTTCAGCATCCATGCCATGTCCCTCTTATCTTCTCCTGCAAGTTTTTACTTCCTCCTTGCCTTTTTGCCCTGCTTTTGCAAGGTGTGAGAGCTTAGTTTTGGCATGTTTTGCTATTTTGCAGTGCTCTGATATAATCCCGGTGCATTTTCTTATAGTCACTAAATGGCCCAAATTTCCAATTTTTTTTTTTTTTCTCCTGCAATTGCCATTCCTTTGATGGTATCTCCATTGCAGCCTGTTTGGCAGTCCTTCTTTTCTCTTTTGGCCTTCAGCGGGGATCAATTTTGGCAAGCTTTGCTGCTGCATGTGCCTGCGCCTATAGCGTATGGGAAAAATTTCTTCCTTTTTTTTTTTATTTTTTTCAGCATTCATGCCATGTCTATTATCTCTTCCCCCCAAGCTGTTTCTTCCTCCTTGACTCTTTCCCCTCCTTTTGCAGCGACTGTCAGCTTAGTTTTGGCATGTTTTGCTCCTTTGCCATGCAGCTCATTTCCTCAGAGACCATTTTTTGAAGACACTAAAACTCCTCATTTTCTGGTGTTTTTCGGCTTTTTTTCAATTGCATTTCATTTGATCCTATCTCCTTTCCAGAGTCTTTGTAAGCCTTTCTTTTTGGGTTCGCAAGATTCCGTTTCCTTCCCGAAAGGAAATGAAATTTCCTTTCGGGAAGGGAAACGGAATCTTGCGATTTCAATGGGCACCAAGAGAGGAATCTTTGGTGCATGTCCCGAGACTTGATGACATGCCATGCCTTTTGATGCCTTTGACTTTGGGAAAGATTTTTTCTTTTTTTTTTTTCTTTTTTTAAGCATCCATGCCATGTCCCTCCTATCTTCTCCTGCAAGTTTTTTCCTCCTCCTTAGCTTTTTGCCCTGCTTTTGCAAGGTGTGTGAGCTTAGTTTTGGCATGTTTTGCTATTTTGCAGTGCTCTGATATAATCCCGGTGCATTTTCTTATAGTCACTAAATGGCCCAAATTTCCAATTTTTTTTTTTTTTCTCCTGCAATTGCAATTCCTTTGATGGTATCTCCATTGCAGCCTGTTTGGCAGTCCTTCTTTTCTCTTTTGGCCTTCAGCAGGGATCAATTTTGGCAAGCTTTGCTGCTGCATGTGCCTGCGCCTATAGTGTATGGGAAAAATTTCTTCCTTTTTTTTTTTATTTTTTTCAGCATTCATGCCATGTCTATTATCTCTTCCCCCCAAGCTGTTTCTTCCTCCTTGACTCTTTCCCCTCCTTTTGCAGCGACTGTCAGCTTAGTTTTGGCATGTTTTGCTCCTTTGCCATGCAGCTCATTTCCTCAGAGACCATTTCTTGAAGACACTAAAACTCCTGATTTTCTGGTGTTTTTCGGCTTTTTTTCAATTGCATTTCATTTGATCCTATCTCCTTTCCAGAGTCTTTGTAAGCCTTTCTTTTTGGGTTCGCAAGATTCCGTTTCCTTCCCGAAAGGAAATGAAATTTCCTTTCGGGAAGGGAAACGGAATCTTGCGATTTCAATGGGCACCAAGAGAGGAATCTTTGGTGCATGTCCCGAGACTTGATGACATGCCATGCCTTTTGATGCCTTTGACTTTGGGAAAGATTTTTTCTTTTTTTTTTTTCTTTTTTTAAGCATCCATGCCATGTCCCTCCTATCTTCTCCTGCAAGTTTTTTCCTCCTCCTTAGCTTTTTGCCCTGCTTTTGCAAGGTGTGTGAGCTTAGTTTTGGCATGTTTTGCTATTTTGCAGTGCTCTGATATAATCCCGGTGCATTTTCTTATAGTCACTAAATGGCCCAAATTTCCCAGGTTTTTTTTTTTTCTCCTGCAATTGCAATTCCTTTGATGGTATCTCTATTGCAGCCTGTTTGGCAGTCCTTCTTTTCTCTTTTGGCCTTCAGCGGGGATCAATTTTGGCAAGCTTTGCTGCTGCATGTGCCTGTACCTATAGCGCTTATAGTGTATGGGAAAGATTTCTTTTTTTTTTTTTTTTTTTCAGCATCCATGCCATGTCCCTCCTATCTTCTCCTGCAAGTTTTTACTTCCTCCTTGCCTTTTTGCCCTGCTTTTGCAAGGTGTGTGAGCTTAGTTTTGGCATGTTTTGCTATTTTGCAGTGCTCTGATATAATCCCGGTGCATTTTCTTATAGTCACTAAATGGCCCAAATTTCCAATTTTTTTTTTTTTTCTCCTGCAATTGCAATTCCTTTGATGGTATCTCCATTGCAGCCTGTTTGGCAGTCCTTCTTTTCTCTTTTGGCCTTCAGCGGGGATCAATTTTGGCAAGCTTTGCTGCTGCATGTGCCTGCGCCTATAGCGTATGGGAAAAATTTCTTCCTTTTTTTTTTTATTTTTTTCAGCATTCATGCCATGTCTATTATCTCTTCCCCCCAAGCTGTTTCTTCCTCCTTGACTCTTTCCCCTCCTTTTGCAGCGTCTGTCAACTTAGTTTTTGCATGTTTTGGTCCTTTGCCATGCAGCTCATTTCCTCAGAGACCATTTCTTGAAGACACTAAAACTCCTGATTTTCTGGTGTTTTTCGGCTTTTTTTCAATTGCATTTCATTTGATCCTATCTCCTTTCCAGAGTCTTTGTAAGCCTTTCTTTTTGGATTCGCAAGATTCCGTTTCCTTCCCGAAAGGAAATGAAATTTCCTTTCGGGAAGGGAAACGGAATCTTGCGATTTCAATGGGCACCAAGAGAGGAATCTTTGGTGCATGTCCCGAGACTTGATGACATGCCATGCCTTTTGATGCCTTTGACTTTGGGAAAGATTTTTTCTTTTTTTTTTTTCTTTTTTTAAGCATCCATGCCATGTCCCTCCTATCTTCTCCTGCAAGTTTTTTCCTCCTCCTTAGCTTTTTGCCCTGCTTTTGCAAGGTGTGTGAGCTTAGTTTTGGCATGTTTTGCTATTTTGCAGTGCTCTGATATAATCCCGGTGCATTTTCTTATAGTCACTAAATGGCCCAAATTTCCCAGGTTTTTTTTTTTTCTCCTGCAATTGCAATTCCTTTGATGGTATCTCCATTGCAGCCTGTTTGGCAGTCCTTCTTTTCTCTTTTGGCCTTCAGCGGGGATCAATTTTGGCAAGCTTTGCTGCTGCATGTGCCTGTACCTATAGCGCTTATAGTGTATGGGAAAGATTTCTTTTTTTTTTTTTTTTTTTTTCAGCATCCATGCCATGTCCCTCCTATCTTCTCCTGCAAGTTTTTACTTCCTCCTTGCCTTTTTGCCCTGCTTTTGCAAGGTGTGTGAGCTTAGTTTTGGCATGTTTTGCTATTTTGCAGTGCTCTGATATAATCCCGGTGCATTTTCTTATAGTCACTAAATGGCCCAAATTTCCAATTTTTTTTTTTTTCTCCTGCAATTGCAATTCCTTTGATGGTATCTCCATTGCAGCCTGTTTGGCAGTCCTTCTTTTCTCTTTTGGCCTTCAGCGGGGATCAATTTTGGCAAGCTTTGCTGCTGCATGTGCCTGCGCCTATAGCGTATGGGAAAAATTTCTTCCTTTTTTTTTTTATTTTTTTCAGCATTCATGCCATGTCTATTATCTCTTCCCCCCAAGCTGTTTCTTCTTCCTTGACTCTTTCCCCTCCTTTTGCAGCGACTGTCAGCTTAGTTTTGGCATGTTTTGGTCCTTTGCCATGCAGCTCATTTCCTCAGAGACCATTTCTTGAAGACACTAAAACTCCTGATTTTCTGGTGTTTTTCGGCTTTTTTTCAATTGCATTTCATTTGATCCTATCTCCTTTCCAGAGTCTTTGTAAGCCTTTCTTTTTGGGTTCGCAAGATTCCGTTTCCTTCCCGAAAGGAAATGAAATTTCCTTTCGGGAAGGGAAACGGAATCTTGCGATTTCAATGGGCACCAAGAGAGGAATCTTTGGTGCATGTCCCGAGACTTGATGACATGCCATGCCTTTTGATGCCTTTGACTTTGGGAAAGATTTTTTCTTTTTTTTTTTTCTTTTTTTAAGCATCCATGCCATGTCCCTCCTATCTTCTCCTGCAAGTTTTTTCCTCCTCCTTAGCTTTTGGCCCTGCTTTTGCAAGGTGTGTGAGCTTAGTTTTGGCATGTTTTGCTATTTTGCAGTGCTCTGATATAATCCCGGTGCATTTTCTTATAGTCACTAAATGGCCCAAATTTCCAATTTTTTTTTTTTTTTCTCCTGCAATTGCAATTCCTTTGATGGTATCTCCATTGCAGCCTGTTTGGCAGTCCTTCTTTTCTCTTTTGGCCTTCAGCGGGGATCAATTTTGGCAAGCTTTGCTGCTGCATGTGCCTGTACCTATAGCGCTTATAGTGTATGGGAAAGATTTCTTTTTTTCTTTTTTTTTTTCAGCATCCATGCCATGTCCCTCCTATCTTCTCCTGCAAGTTTTACTTCCTCCTTGCCTTTTTGCCCTGCTTTTGCAAGGTGTGTGAACTTAGTTTTGGCATGTTTTGCTATTTTGCAGTGCCCTGATATAATCCCGGTGCATTTTCTTATAATCACTAAATGGCCCAAATTTCCAATTTTTTTTTTTTTTCTCCTGCAATTGCAATTCCTTTGATGGTATCTCCATTGCAGCCTGTTTGGCAGTCCTTCTTTTCTCTTTTGGCCTTCAGCAGGGATCAATTTTGGCAAGCTTTGCTGCTGCATGTGCCTGCGCCTATAGCGTATGGGAAAAATTTCTTCCTTTTTTTTTTTATTTTTTTCAGCATTCATGCCATGTCTATTATCTCTTCCCCCCAAGCTGTTTCTTCCTCCTTGACTCTTTCCCCTCCTTTTGCAGCGACTGTCAGCTTAGTTTTGGCATGTTTTGCTCCTTTGCCATGCAGCTCATTTCCTCAGAGACCATTTCTTGAAGACACTAAAACTCCTGATTTTCTGGTGTTTTTCGGCTTTTTTTCAATTGCATTTCATTTGATCCTATCTCCTTTCCAGAGTCTTTGTAAGCCTTTCTTTTTGGATTCGCAAGATTCCGTTTCCTTCCCGAAAGGAAATGAAATTTCCTTTCGGGAAGGGAAACGGAATCTTGCGATTTCAATGGGCACCAAGAGAGGAATCTTTGGTGCATGTCCCGAGACTTGATGACATGCCATGCCTTTTGATGCCTTTGACTTTGGGAAAGATTTTTTCTTTTTTTTTTTTCTTTTTTTAAGCATCCATGCCATGTCCCTCCTATCTTCTCCTGCAAGTTTTTTCCTCCTCCTTAGCTTTTTGCCCTGCTTTTGCAAGGTGTGTGAGCTTAGTTTTGGCATGTTTTGCTATTTTGCAGTGCTCTGATATAATCCCGGTGCATTTTCTTATAGTCACTAAATGGCCCAAATTTCCCAGGTTTTTTTTTTTTCTCCTGCAATTGCAATTCCTTTGATGGTATCTCCATTGCAGCCTGTTTGGCAGTCCTTCTTTTCTCTTTTGGCCTTCAGCGGGGATCAATTTTGGCAAGCTTTGCTGCTGCATGTGCCTGCGCCTATAGCGTATGGGAAAAATTTCTTCCTTTTTTTTTTTATTTTTTTCAGCATTCATGCCATGTCTATTATCTCTTCCCCCCAAGCTGTTTCTTCCTCCTTGACTCTTTCCCCTCCTTTTGCAGCGTCTGTCAGCTTAGTTTTGGCATGTTTTGGTCCTTTGCCATGCAGCTCATTTCCTCAGAGACCATTTCTTGAAGACACTAAAACTCCTGATTTTCTGGTGTTTTTCGGCTTTTTTTCAATTGCATTTCATTTGATCCTATCTCCTTTCCAGAGTCTTTGTAAGCCTTTCTTTTTGGATTCGCAAGATTCCGTTTCCTTCCCGAAAGGAAATGAAATTTCCTTTCGGGAAGGGAAACGGAATCTTGCGATTTCAATGGGCACCAAGAGAGGAATCTTTGGTGCATGTCCCGAGACTTGATGACATGCCATGCCTTTTAATGTCTTTGACTTTGGGAAAGATTTTTTCTTTTTTTTTTTCTTTTTTTAAGCATCCATGCCATGTCCCTCCTATCTTCTCCTGCAAGTTTTTTCCTCCTCCTTAGCTTTTTGCCCTGCTTTTGCAAGGTGTGTGAGCTTAGTTTTGGCATGTTTTGCTATTTTGCAGTGCTCTGATATAATCCCGGTGCATTTTCTTATAGTCACTAAATGGCCCAAATTTCCCAGGTTTTTTTTTTTTTCTCCTGCAATTGCAATTCCTTTGATGGTATCTCCATTGCAGCCTGTTTGGCAGTCCTTCTTTTCTCTTTTGGCCTTCAGCGGGGATCAATTTTGGCAAGCTTTGCTGCTGCATGTGCCTGTACCTATAGCGCTTATAGTGTATGGGAAAGATTTCTTTTTTTTTTTTTTTTTTTTCAGCATCCATGCCATGTCCCTCCTATCTTCTCCTGCAAGTTTTTACTTCCTCCTTGCCTTTTTGCCCTGCTTTTGCAAGGTGTGTGAGCTTAGTTTTTGCATGTTTTGCTATTTTGCAGTGCTCTGATATAATCCCGGTGCATTTTCTTATAGTCACTAAATGGCCCAAATTTCCCAGGTTTTTTTTTTTTTTCTCCTGCAATTGCAATTGCTTTGATGGTATCTCCATTGCAGCCTGTTTGGCAGTCCTTCTTTTCTCTTTTGGCCTTCAGCGGGGATCAATTTTGGCAAGCTTTGCTGCTGCATGTGCCTGCGCCTATAGCGTATGGGAAAAATTTCTTCCTTTTTTTTTTTATTTTTTTCAGCATTCATGCCATGTCTATTATCTCTTCCCCCCAAGCTGTTTCTTCCTCCTTGACTCTTTCCCCTCCTTTTGCAGCGTCTGTCAGCTTAGTTTTGGCATGTTTTGGTCCTTTGCCATGCAGCTCATTTCCTCAGAGACCATTTCTTGAAGACACTAAAACTCCTGATTTTCTGGTGTTTTTCGGCTTTTTTTCAATTGCATTTCATTTGATCCTATCTCCTTTCCAGAGTCTTTGTAAGCCTTTCTTTTTGGGTTCGCAAGATTCCGTTTCCTTCCCGAAAGGAAATGAAATTTCCTTTCGGGAAGGGAAACGGAATCTTGCGATTTCAATGGGCACCAAGAGAGGAATCTTTGGTGCATGTCCCGAGACTTGATGACATGCCATGCCTTTTGATGCCTTTGACTTTGGGAAAGATTTTTTCTTTTTTTTTTTTCTTTTTTTAAGCATCCATGCCATGTCCCTCCTATCTTCTCCTGCAAGTTTTTTCCTCCTCCTTAGCTTTTTGCCCTGCTTTTGCAAGGTGTGTGAGCTTAGTTTTGGCATGTTTTGCTATTTTGCAGTGCTCTGATATAATCCCGGTGCATTTTCTTATAGTCACTAAATGGCCCAAATTTCCAATTTTTTTTTTTTTCTCCTGCAATTGCAATTCCTTTGATGGTATCTCCATTGCAGCCTGTTTGGCAGTCCTTCTTTTCTCTTTTGGCCTTCAGCGGGGATCAATTTTGGCAAGCTTTGCTGCTGCATGTGCCTGTACCTATAGCGCTTATAGTGTATGGGAAAGATTTCTTTTTTTTTTTTTTTTTTTTCAGCATCCATGCCATGTCCCTCTTATCTTCTCCTGCAAGTTTTTACTTCCTCCTTGCCTTTTTGCCCTGCTTTTGCAAGGTGTGAGAGCTTAGTTTTGGCATGTTTTGCTATTTTGCAGTGCTCTGATATAATCCCGGTGCATTTTCTTATAGTCACTAAATGGCCCAAATTTCCAATTTTTTTTTTTTTTCTCCTGCAATTGCAATTCCTTTGATGGTATCTCCATTGCAGCCTGTTTGGCAGTCCTTCTTTTCTCTTTTGGCCTTCAGCGGGGATCAATTTTGGCAAGCTTTGCTGCTGCATGTGCCTGCGCCTATAGCGTATGGGAAAAATTTCTTCCTTTTTTTTTTTTTTTTTTTCAGCATTCATGCCATGTCTATTATCTCTTCCCCCCAAGCTGTTTCTTCCTCCTTGACTCTTTCCCCTCCTTTTGCAGCGACTGTCAGCTTAGTTTTGGCATGTTTTGCTCCTTTGCCATGCAGCTCATTTCCTCAGAGACCATTTTTTGAAGACACTAAAACTCCTCATTTTCTGGTGTTTTTCGGCTTTTTTTCAATTGCATTTCATTTGATCCTATCTCCTTTCCAGAGTCTTTGTAAGCCTTTCTTTTTGGGTTCGCAAGATTCCGTTTCCTTCCCGAAAGGAAATGAAATTTCCTTTCGGGAAGGGAAACGGAATCTTGCGATTTCAATGGGCACCAAGAGAGGAATCTTTGGTGCATGTCCCGAGACTTGATGACATGCCATGCCTTTTGATGCCTTTGACTTTGGGAAAGATTTTTTCTTTTTTTTTTTTCTTTTTTTAAGCATCCATGCCATGTCCCTCCTATCTTCTCCTGCAAGTTTTTTCCTCCTCCTTAGCTTTTTGCCCTGCTTTTGCAAGGTGTGTGAGCTTAGTTTTGGCATGTTTTGCTATTTTGCAGTGCTCTGATATAATCCCGGTGCATTTTCTTATAGTCACTAAATGGCCCAAATTTCCAATTTTTTTTTTTTTTCTCCTGCAATTGCAATTCCTTTGATGGTATCTCCATTGCAGCCTGTTTGGCAGTCCTTCTTTTCTCTTTTGGCCTTCAGCGGGGATCAATTTTGGCAAGCTTTGCTGCTGCATGTGCCTGTACCTATAGCGCTTATAGTGTATAGGAAAGATTTCTTTTTTTTTTTTTTTTTTTCAGCATCCATGCCATGTCCCTCCTATCTTCTCCTGCAAGTTTTTACTTCCTCCTTGCCTTTTTGCCCTGCTTTTGCAAGGTGTGTGAGCTTAGTTTTGGCATGTTTTGCTATTTTGCAGTGCTCTGATATAATCCCGGTGCATTTTCTTATAGTCACTAAATGGCCCAAATTTCCAATTTTTTTTTTTTCTCCTGCAATTGCAATTCCTTTGATGGTATCTCCATTGCAGCCTGTTTGGCAGTCCTTCTTTTCTCTTTTGGCCTTCAGCGGGGATCAATTTTGGCAAGCTTTGCTGCTGCATGTGCCTGCGCCTATAGCGTATGGGAAAAATTTCTTCCTTTTTTTTTTTATTTTTTTCAGCATTCATGCCATGTCTATTATCTCTTCCCCCCAAGCTGTTTCTTCCTCCTTGACTCTTTCCCCTCCTTTTGCAGCGTCTGTCAGCTTAGTTTTGGCATGTTTTGGTCCTTTGCCATGCAGCTCATTTCCTCAGAGACCATTTCTTGAAGACACTAAAACTCCTGATTTTCTGGTGTTTTTCGGCTTTTTTTCAATTGCATTTCATTTGATCCTATCTCCTTTCCAGAGTCTTTGTAAGCCTTTCTTTTTGGATTCGCAAGATTCCGTTTCCTTCCCGAAAGGAAATGAAATTTCCTTTCGGGAAGGGAAACGGAATCTTGCGATTTCAATGGGCACCAAGAGAGGAATCTTTGGTGCATGTCCCGAGACTTGATGACATGCCATGCCTTTTGATGTCTTTGACTTTGGGAAAGATTTTTTCTTTTTTTTTTTCTTTTTTTAAGCATCCATGCCATGTCCCTCCTATCTTCTCCTGCAAGTTTTTTCCTCCTCCTTAGCTTTTTGCCCTGCTTTTGCAAGGTGTGTGAGCTTAGTTTTGGCATGTTTTGCTATTTTGCAGTGCTCTGATATAATCCCGGTGCATTTTCTTATAGTCACTAAATGGCCCAAATTTCCAATTTTTTTTTTTTTCTCCTGCAATTGCAATTCCTCTGATGGTATCTCCATTGCAGCCTGTTTGGCAGTCCTTCTTTTCTCTTTTGGCCTTCAGCGGGGATCAATTTTGGCAAGCTTTGCTGCTGCATGTGCCTGTACCTATAGCGCTTATAGTGTATGGGAAAGATTTCTTTTTTTTTTTTTTTTTTTTCAGCATCCATGCCATGTCCCTCCTATCTTCTCCTGCAAGTTTTTACTTCCTCCTTGCCTTTTTGCCCTGCTTTTGCAAGGTGTGAGAGCTTAGTTTTGGCATGTTTTGCTATTTTGCAGTGCTCTGATATAATCCCGGTGCATTTTCTTATAGTCACTAAATGGCCCAAATTTCCAATTTTTTTTTTTTTTCTCCTGCAATTGCAATTCCTTTGATGGTATCTCCATTGCAGCCTGTTTGGCAGTCCTTCTTTTCTCTTTTGGCCTTCAGCGGGGATCAATTTTGGCAAGCTTTGCTGCTGCATGTGCCTGCGCCTATAGCGTATGGGAAAAATTTCTTCCTTTTTTTTTTTATTTTTTTCAGCATTCATGCCATGTCTATTATCTCTTCCCCCCAAGCTGTTTCTTCCTCCTTGACTCTTTCCCCTCCTTTTGCAGCGACTGTCAGCTTAGTTTTGGCATGTTTTGGTCCTTTGCCATGCAGCTCATTTCCTCAGAGACCATTTCTTGAAGACACTAAAACTCCTGATTTTCTGGTGTTTTTCGGCTTTTTTTCAATTGCATTTCATTTGATCCTATCTACTTTCCAGAGTCTTTGTAAGCCTTTCTTTTTGGGTTCGCAAGATTCCGTTTCCTTCCCGAAAGGAAATGAAATTTCCTTTCGGGAAGGGAAACGGAATCTTGCGATTTCAATGGGCACCAAGAGAGGAATCTTTGGTGCATGTCCCGAGACTTGATGACATGCCATGCCTTTTGATGCCTTTGACTTTGGGAAAGATTTTTTCTTTTTTTTTTTTCTTTTTTTAAGCATCCATGCCATGTCCCTCCTATCTTCTCCTGCAAGTTTTTTCCTCCTCCTTAGCTTTTTGCCCTGCTTTTGCAAGGTGTGTGAGCTTAGTTTTGGCATGTTTTGCTATTTTGCAGTGCTCTGATATAATCCCGGTGCATTTTCTTATAGTCACTAAATGGCCCAAATTTCCAATTTTTTTTTTTTTTCTCCTGCAATTGCAATTCCTTTGATGGTATCTCCATTGCAGCCTGTTTGGCAGTCCTTCTTTTCTCTTTTGGCCTTCAGCGGGGATCAATTTTGGCAAGCTTTGCTGCTGCATGTGCCTGCACCTATAGCGCTTATAGTGTATGGGAAAGATTTCTTTTTTTTTTTTTTTTTTTTCAGCATCCATGCCATGTCCCTCCTATCTTCTCCTGCAAGTTTTTACTTCCTCCTTGCCTTTTTTGCCCTGCTTTTGCAAGGTCTGTGAGCTTAGTTTTGGCATGTTTTGCTATTTTGCAGTGCTCTGATATAATCCCGGTGCATTTTCTTATAGTCACTAAATGGCCCAAATTTCCAATTTTTTTTTTTTTTTCTCCTGCAATTGCAATTCCTTTGATGGTATCACCATTGCAGCCTGTTTGGCAGTCCTTCTTTTCTCTTTTGGCCTTCAGCGGGGATCAATTTTGGCAAGCTTTGCTGCTGCATGTGCCTGCGCCTATAGCGTATGGGAAAAATTTCTTCCTTTTTTTTTTTATTTTTTTCAGCATTCATGCCATGTCTATTATCTCTTCCCCCCAAGCTCTTTCTTCCTCCTTGACTCTTTCCCCTCCTTTTGCAGCGTCTGTCAGCTTAGTTTTGGCATGTTTTGGTCCTTTGCCATGCAGCTCATTTCCTCAGAGACCATTTCTTGAAGACACTAAAACTCCTGATTTTCTGGTGTTTTTCGGCTTTTTTTCAATTGCATTTCATTTGATCCTATCTCCTTTCCAGAGTCTTTGTAAGCCTTTCTTTTTGGATTCGCAAGATTCCGTTTCCTTCCCGAAAGGAAATGCAATTTCCTTTCGGGAAGGGAAACGGAATCTTGCGATTTCAATGGGCACCAAGAGAGGAATCTTTGGTGCATGTCCCGAGACTTGATGACATGCCATGCCTTTTGATGTCTTTGACTTTGGGAAAGATTTTTTCTTTTTTTTTTTCTTTTTTTAAGCATCCATGCCATGTCCCTCCTATCTTCTCCTGCAATTTTTTTCCTCCTCCTTAGCTTTTTGCCCTGCTTTTGCAAGGTCTGTGAGCTTAGTTTTGGCATGTTTTGCTATTTTGCAGTGCTCTGATATAATCCCGGTGCATTTTCTTATAGTCACTAAATGGCCCAAATTTCCAATTTTTTTTTTTTTTCTCCTGCAATTGCAATTCCTTTGATGGTATCTCCATTGCAGCCTGTTTGGCAGTCCTTCTTTTCTCTTTTGGCCTTCTGCGGGGATCAATTTTGGCAAGCTTTGCTGCTGCATGTGCCTGCGCCTATAGCGTATGGGAAAAATTTCTTCCTTTTTTTTTTTATTTTTTTCAGCATTCATGCCATGTCTATTATCTCTTCCCCCCAAGCTGTTTCTTCCTCCTTGACTCTTTCCCCTCCTTTTGCAGCGTCTGTCAGCTTAGTTTTGGCATGTTTTGGTCCTTTGCCATGCAGCTCATTTCCTCAGAGACCATTTCTTGAAGACACTAAAACTCCTGATTTTCTGGTGTTTTTCGGCTTTTTTTCAATTGCATTTCATTTGATCCTATCTCCTTTCCAGAGTCTTTGTAAGCCTTTCTTTTTGGATTCGCAAGATTCCGTTTCCTTCCCGAAAGGAAATGAAATTTCCTTTCGGGAAGGGAAACGGAATCTTGCGATTTCAATGGGCACCAAGAGAGGAATCTTTGGTGCATGTCCCGAGACTTGATGACATGCCATGCCTTTTGATGCCTTTGACTTTGGGAAAGATTTTTTCTTTTTTTTTTTCTTTTTTCCAGCATCCATGCCATGTCCCTCCTATCTTCTCCTGCAATTTTTTACTTCTTCCTTGCCTTTTCGCCCTGCTTTTGCAAGGTGTGTGAGCTTAGTTTTGGCATGTTTTGCTATTTTGCAGTGCTCTGATATAATCCCAGTGCATTTTCTTATAGTCACTAAATGGCCCAAATTTCCAATTTTTTTTTTTTTTCTCCTGCAATTGCAATTCCTTTGATGGTATCTCCATTGCAGCCTGTTTGGCAGTCCTTCTTTTCTCTTTTGGCCTTCAGCAGGGATCAATTTTGGCAAGCTTTGCTGCTGCATGTGCCTGCGCCTATAGCGTATGGGAAAAATTTCTTCCTTTTTTTTTTTATTTTTTTCAGCATTCATGCCATGTCTATTATCTCTTCCCCCCAAGCTGTTTCTTCCTCCTTGACTCTTTCCCCTCCTTTTGCAGCGACTGTCAGCTTAGTTTTGGCATGTTTTGCTCCTTTGCCATGCAGCTCATTTCCTCAGAGACCATTTTTTGAAGACACTAAAACTCCTGATTTTCTGGTGTTTTTCGGCTTTTTTTCAATTGCATTTCATTTGATCCTATCTCCTTTCCAGAGTCTTTGTAAGCCTTTCTTTTTGGATTCGCAAGATTCCGTTTCCTTCCCGAAAGGAAATGAAATTTCCTTTCGGGAAGGGAAACGGAATCTTGCGATTTCAATGGGCACCAAGAGAGGAATCTTTGGTGCATGTCCCGAGACTTGATGACATGCCATGCCTTTTGATGCCTTTGACTTTGGGAAAGATTTTTTCTTTTTTTTTTTTCTTTTTTTAAGCATCCATGCCATGTCCCTCCTATCTTCTCCTGCAAGTTTTTTCCTCCTCCTTAGCTTTTTGCCCTGCTTTTGCAAGGTGTGTGAGCTTAGTTTTGGCATGTTTTGCTATTTTGCAGTGCTCTGATATAATCCCGGTGCATTTTCTTATAGTCACTAAATGGCCCAAATTTCCAATTTTTTTTTTTTTTCTCCTGCAATTGCAATTCCTTTGATGGTATCTCCATTGCAGCCTGTTTGGCAGTCCTTCTTTTCTCTTTTGGCCTTCAGCGGGGATCAATTTTGGCAAGCTTTGCTGCTGCATAAGCCTGTACCGATAGCGCTTATAGTGTATGGGAAAGATTTCTTTTTTTTTTTTTTTTTTTTTCAGCATCCATGCCATGTCCCTCTTATCTTCTCCTGCAAGTTTTTACTTCCTCCTTGCCTTTTTGCCCTGCTTTTGCAAGGTCTGTGAGCTTAGTTTTGGCATGTTTTGCTATTTTGCAGTGCTCTGATATAATCCCGGTGCATTTTCTTATAGTCACTAAATGGCCCAAATTTCCAATTTTTTTTTTTTCTCCTGCAATTGCAATTCCTTTGATGGTATCTCCATTGCAGCCTGTTTGGCAGTCCTTCTTTTCTCTTTTGGCCTTCAGCGGGGATCAATTTTGGCAAGCTTTGCTGCTGCATGTGCCTGTACCTATAGCGCTTATAGTGTATGGGAAAGATTTCTTTTTTTTTTTTTTTTTTTTTCAGCATCCATGCCATGTCCCTCTTATCTTCTCCTGCAAGTTTTTACTTCCTCCTTGCCTTTTTGCCCTGCTTTTGCAAGGTCTGTGAGCTTAGTTTTGGCATGTTTTGCTATTTTGCAGTGCTCTGATATAATCCCGGTGCATTTTCTTATAGTCACTAAATGGCCCAAATTTCCAATTTTTTTTTTTTCTCCTGCAATTGCAATTCCTTTGATGGTATCTCCATTGCAGCCTGTTTGGCAGTCCTTCTTTTCTCTTTTGGCCTTCAGCGGGGATCAATTTTGGCAAGCTTTGCTGCTGCATGTGCCTGTACCTATAGCGCTTATAGTGTATGGGAAAGATTTCTTTTTTTTTTTTTTTTTTCAGCATCCATGCCATGTCCCTCCTATCTTCTCCTGCAAGTTTTTACTTCCTCCTTGCCTTTTTGCCCTGCTTTTGCAAGGTGTGTGAGCTTAGTTTTGGCATGTTTTGCTATTTTGCAGTGCTCTGATATAATCCCGGTGCATTTTCTTATAGTCACTAAATGGCCCAAATTTCCAATTTTTTTTTTTTTTCTCCTGCAATTGCAATTCCTTTGATGGTATCTCCATTGCAGCCTGTTTGGCAGTCCTTCTTTTCTCTTTTGGCCTTCAGCGGGGATCAATTTTGGCAAGCTTTGCTGCTGCATGTGCCTGCGCCTATAGCGTATGGGAAAAATTTCTTCCTTTTTTTTTTTATTTTTTTCAGCATTCATGCCATGTCTATTATCTCTTCCCCCCAAGCTGTTTCTTCCTCCTTGACTCTTTCCCCTCCTTTTGCAGCGTCTGTCAGCTTAGTTTTGGCATGTTTTGCTCCTTTGCCATGCAGCTCATTTCCTCAGAGACCATTTCTTGAAGACACTAAAACTCCTGATTTTCTGGTGTTTTTCGGCTTTTTTTCAATTGCATTTCATTTGATCCTATCTCCTTTCCAGAGTCTTTGTAAGCCTTTCTTTTTGGGTTCGCAAGATTCCGTTTCCTTCCCGAAAGGAAATGAAATTTCCTTTCGGGAAGGGAAACGGAATCTTGCGATTTCAATGGGCACCAAGAGAGGAATCTTTGGTGCATGTCCCGAGACTTGATGACATGCCATGCCTTTTGATGCCTTTGACTTTGGGAAAGATTTTTTCTTTTTTTTTTTTCTTTTTTTAAGCATCCATGCCATGTCCCTCCTATCTTCTCCTGCAAGTTTTTTCCTCCTCCTTAGCTTTTTGCCCTGCTTTTGCAAGGTGTGTGAGCTTAGTTTTGGCATGTTTTGCTATTTTGCAGTGCTCTGATATAATCCCGGTGCATTTTCTTATAGTCACTAAATGGCCCAAATTTCCCAGGTTTTTTTTTTTTTCTCCTGCAATTGCAATTCCTTTGATGGTATCTCCATTGCAGCCTGTTTGGCAGTCCTTCTTTTCTCTTTTGGCCTTCAGCGGGGATCAATTTTGGCAAGCTTTGCTGCTGCATGTGCCTGTACCTATAGCGCTTATAGTGTATGGGAAAGATTTCTTTTTTTTTTTTTTTTTTTCAGCATCCATGCCATGTCCCTCCTATCTTCTCCTGCAAGTTTTTACTTCCTCCTTGCCTTTTTTGCCCTGCTTTTGCAAGGTGTGTGAGCTTAGTTTTGGCATGTTTTGCTATTTTGCAGTGCTCTGATATAATCCCGGTGCATTTTCTTATAGTCACTAAATGGCCCAAATTTCCAATTTTTTTTTTTTTTCTCCTGCAATTGCAATTCCTTTGATGGTATCTCCATTGCAGCCTGTTTGGCAGTCCTTCTTTTCTCTTTTGGCCTTCAGCGGGGATCAATTTTGGCAAGCTTTGCTGCTGCATGTGCCTGTACCTATAGCGCTTATAGTGTATGGGAAAGATTTCTTTTTTTTTTTTTTTTTTTCAGCATCCATGCCATGTCCCTCCTATCTTCTCCTGCAAGTTTTTACTTCCTCCTTGCCTTTTTGCCCTGCTTTTGCAAGGTGTGTGAGCTTAGTTTTGGCATGTTTTGCTATTTTGCAGTGCTCTGATATAATCCCGGTGCATTTTCTTATAGTCACTAAATGGCCCAAATTTCCAATTTTTTTTTTTTTTCTCCTGCAATTGCAATTCCTTTGATGGTATCTCCATTGCAGCCTGTTTGGCAGTCCTTCTTTTCTCTTTTGGCCTTCAGCGGGGATCAATTTTGGCAAGCTTTGCTGCTGCATGTGCCTGCGCCTATAGCGTATGGGAAAAATTTCTTCCTTTTTTTTTTTTATTTTTTTCAGCATTCATGCCATGTCTATTATCTCTTCCCCCCAAGCTGTTTCTTCCTCCTTGACTCTTTCCCCTCCTTTTGCAGCGTCTGTCAACTTAGTTTTGGCATGTTTTGGTCCTTTGCCATGCAGCTCATTTCCTCAGAGACCATTTCTTGAAGACACTAAAACTCCTGATTTTCTGGTGTTTTTTGGCTTTTTTTCAATTGCATTTCATTTGATCCTATCTCCTTTCCAGAGTCTTTGTAAGCCTTTCTTTTTGGATTCGCAAGATTCCGTTTCCTTCCCGAAAGGAGATTTCATTTCCTTTCGGGAAGGGAAACGGAATCTTGCGATTTCAATGGGCACCAAGAGAGGAATCTTTGGTGCATGTCCCTGCACTTGATGACATGCCATGCCTTTTGATGCCTTTGACTTTGGGAAAGATTTTTTCTTTTTTTTTTTCTTTTTTTAAGCATCCATGCCATGTCCCTCCTATCTTCTCCTGCAAGTTTTTTCCTCCTCCTTAGCTTTTTGCCCTGCTTTTGCAAGGTGTGTGAGCTTAGTTTTGGCATGTTTTGCTATTTTGCAGTGCTCTGATATAATCCCGGTGCATTTTCTTATAGTCACTAAATGGCCCAAATTTCCCAGGTTTTTTTTTTTTTTTCTCCTGCAATTGCAATTCCTTTGATGGTATCTCCATTGCAGCCTGTTTGGCAGTCCTTCTTTTCTCTTTTGGCCTTCAGCGGGGATCAATTTTGGCAAGCTTTGCTGCTGCATGTGCCTGTACCTATAGCGCTTATAGTGTATGGGAAAGATTTCTTTTTTTTTTTTTTTTTTCAGCATCCATGCCATGTCCCTCCTATCTTCTCCTGCAAGTTTTTACTTCCTCCTTGCCTTTTTGCCCTGCTTTTGCAAGGTGTGTGAGCTTAGTTTTGGCATGTTTTGCTATTTTGCAGTGCTCTGATATAATCCCGGTGCATTTTCTTATAGTCACTAAATGGCCCAAATTTCCAATTTTTTTTTTTTTTTCTCCTGCAATTTCAATTCCTTTGATGGTATCTCCATTGCAGCCTGTTTGGCAGTCCTTCTTTTCTCTTTTGGCCTTCAGCGGGGATCAATTTTGGCAAGCTTTGCTGCTGCATGTGCCTGCGCCTATAGCGTATGGGAAAAATTTCTTCCTTTTTTTTTTTATTTTTTTCAGCATTCATGCCATGTCTATTATCTCTTCCCCCCAAGCTGTTTCTTCCTCCTTGACTCTTTCCCCTCCTTTTGCAGCGTCTGTCAGCTTAGTTTTGGCATGTTTTGGTCCTTTGCCATGCAGCTCATTTCCTCAGAGACCATTTCTTGAAGACACTAAAACTCCTGATTTTCTGGTGTTTTTCGGCTTTTTTTCAATTGCATTTCATTTGATCCTATCTCCTTTCCAGAGTCTTTGTAAGCCTTTCTTTTTGGATTCGCAAGATTCCGTTTCCTTCCCGAAAGGAAATGAAATTTCCTTTCGGGAAGGGAAACGGAATCTTGCGATTTCAATGGGCACCAAGAGAGGAATCTTTGGTGCATGTCCCTGCACTTGATGACATGCCATGCCTTTTGATGCCTTTGACTTTGGGAAAGATTTTTTCTTTTTTTTTTTTCTTTTTTTAAGCATCCATGCCATGTCCCTCCTATCTTCTCCTGCAAGTTTTTTCCTCCTCCTTAGCTTTTTGCCCTGCTTTTGCAAGGTGTGTGAGCTTAGTTTTGGCATGTTTTGCTATTTTGCAGTGCTCTGATATAATCCCGGTGCATTTTCTTATAGTCACTAAATGGCCCAAATTTCCCAGGTTTTTTTTTTTTTCTCCTGCAATTGCAATTCCTTTGATGGTATCTCCATTGCAGCCTGTTTGGCAGTCCTTCTTTTCTCTTTTGGCCTTCAGCGGGGATCAATTTTGGCAAGCTTTGCTGCTGCATGTGCCTGTACCTATAGCGCTTATAGTGTATGGGAAAGATTTCTTTTTTTTTTTTTTTTTTTCAGCATCCATGCCATGTCCCTCCTATCTTCTCCTGCAAGTTTTTACTTCCTCCTTGCCTTTTTGCCCTGCTTTTGCAAGGTGTGTGAGCTTAGTTTTGGCATGTTTTGCTATTTTGCAGTGCTCTGATATAATCCCGGTGCATTTTCTTATAGTCACTAAATGGCCCAAATTTCCAATTTTTTTTTTTTTTTCTCCTGCAATTTCAATTCCTTTGATGGTATCTCCATTGCAGCCTGTTTGGCAGTCCTTCTTTTCTCTTTTGGCCTTCAGCGGGGATCAATTTTGGCAAGCTTTGCTGCTGCATGTGCCTGTACCTATAGCGCTTATAGTGTATGGGAAAGATTTCTTTTTTTTTTTTTTTTTTTTCAGCATCCATGCCATGTCCCTCCTATCTTCTCCTGCAAGTTTTTACTTCCTCCTTGCCTTTTTGCCCTGCTTTTGCAAGGTGTGTGAGCTTAGTTTTGGCATGTTTTGCTATTTTGCAGTGCTCTGATATAATCCCGGTGCATTTTCTTATAGTCACTAAATGGCCCAAATTTCCAATTTTTTTTTTTTTTCTCCTGCAATTGCAATTCCTTTGATGGTATCTCCATTGCAGCCTGTTTGGCAGTCCTTCTTTTCTCTTTTGGCCTTCAGCGGGGATCAATTTTGGCAAGCTTTGCTGCTGCATGTGCCTGCGCCTATAGCGTATGGGAAAAATTTCTTCCTTTTTTTTTTTATTTTTTTCAGCATTCATGCTATGTCTATTATCTCTTCCCCCCAAGCTGTTTCTTCCTCCTTGACTCTTTCCCCTCCTTTTGCAGCGTCTGTCAACTTAGTTTTGGCATGTTTTGGTCCTTTGCCATGCAGCTCATTTCCTCAGAGACCATTTCTTGAAGACACTAAAACTCCTGATTTTCTGGTGTTTTTTGGCTTTTTTTCAATTGCATTTCATTTGATCCTATCTCCTTTCCAGAGTCTTTGTAAGCCTTTCTTTTTGGATTCGCAAGATTCCGTTTCCTTCCCGAAAGGAGATTTCATTTCCTTTCGGGAAGGGAAACGGAATCTTGCGATTTCAATGGGCACCAAGAGAGGAATCTTTGGTGCATGTCCCGAGACTTGATGACATGCCATGCCTTTTGATGCCTTTGACTTTGGGAAAGATTTTTTCTTTTTTTTTTTCTTTTTTTAAGCATCCATGCCATGTCCCTCCTATCTTCTCCTGCAAGTTTTTTCCTCCTCCTTAGCTTTTTGCCCTGCTTTTGCAAGGTGTGTGAGCTTAGTTTTGGCATGTTTTGCTATTTTGCAGTGCTCTGATATAATCCCGGTGCATTTTCTTATAGTCACTAAATGGCCCAAATTTCCCAGGTTTTTTTTTTTTTTTCTCCTGCAATTGCAATTCCTTTGATGGTATCTCCATTGCAGCCTGTTTGGCAGTCCTTCTTTTCTCTTTTGGCCTTCAGCGGGGATCAATTTTGGCAAGCTTTGCTGCTGCATGTGCCTGTACCTATAGCGCTTATAGTGTATGGGAAAGATTTCTTTTTTTTTTTTTTTTTTCAGCATCCATGCCATGTCCCTCCTATCTTCTCCTGCAAGTTTTTACTTCCTCCTTGCCTTTTTGCCCTGCTTTTGCAAGGTGTGTGAGCTTAGTTTTGGCATGTTTTGCTATTTTGCAGTGCTCTGATATAATCCCGGTGCATTTTCTTATAGTCACTAAATGGCCCAAATTTCCAATTTTTTTTTTTTTTTCTCCTGCAATTGCAATTCCTTTGATGGTATCTCCATTGCAGCCTGTTTGGCAGTCCTTCTTTTCTCTTTTGGCCTTCAGCGGGGATCAATTTTGGCAAGCTTTGCTGCTGCATGTGCCTGCGCCTATAGCGTATGGGAAAAATTTCTTCCTTTTTTTTTTTATTTTTTTCAGCATTCATGCCATGTCTATTATCTCTTCCCCCCAAGCTGTTTCTTCCTCCTTGACTCTTTCCCCTCCTTTTGCAGCGTCTGTCAACTTAGTTTTGGCATGTTTTGGTCCTTTGCCATGCAGCTCATTTCCTCAGAGACCATTTCTTGAAGACACTAAAACTCCTGATTTTCTTGTGTTTTTCGGCTTTTTTTCAATTGCATTTCATTTGATCCTATCTCCTTTCCAGAGTCTTTGTAAGCCTTTCTTTTTGGATTCGCAAGATTCCGTTTCCTTCCCGAAAGGAAATGAAATTTCCTTTCGGGAAGGGAAACGGAATCTTGCGATTTCAATGGGCACCAAGAGAGGAATCTTTGGTGCATGTCCCGAGACTTGATGACATGCCATGCCTTTTGATGCCTTTGACTTTGGGAAAGATTTTTTCTTTTTTTTTTTTCTTTTTTTAAGCATCCATGCCATGTCCCTCCTATCTTCTCCTGCAAGTTTTTACTTCCTCCTTGCCTTTTTGCCCTGCTTTTGCAAGGTGTGTGAGCTTAGTTTTGGCATGTTTTGCTATTTTGCAGTGCTCTGATATAATCCCGGTGCATTTTCTTATAGTCACTAAATGGCCCAAATTTCCCAGGTTTTTTTTTTTTTTTCTCCTGCAATTGCAATTCCTTTGATGGTATCTCCATTGCAGCCTGTTTGGCAGTCCTTCTTTTCTCTTTTGGCCTTCAGCGGGGATCAATTTTGGCAAGCTTTGCTGCTGCATGTGCCTGTACCTATAGCGCTTATAGTGTATGGGAAAGATTTCTTTTTTTTTTTTTTTTTTTCAGCATCCATGCCATGTCCCTCCTATCTTCTCCTGCAAGTTTTTACTTCCTCCTTGCCTTTTTGCCCTGCTTTTGCAAGGTGTGTGAGCTTAGTTTTGGCATGTTTTGCTATTTTGCAGTGCTCTGATATAATCCCGGTGCATTTTCTTATAGTCACTAAATGGCCCAAATTTCCAATTTTTTTTTTTTTTTCTCCTGCAATTTCAATTCCTTTGATGGTATCTCCATTGCAGCCTGTTTGGCAGTCCTTCTTTTCTCTTTTGGCCTTCAGCGGGGATCAATTTTGGCAAGCTTTGCTGCTGCATGTGCCTGTACCTATAGCGCTTATAGTGTATGGGAAAGATTTCTTTTTTTTTTTTTTTTTTTTCAGCATCCATGCCATGTCCCTCCTATCTTCTCCTGCAAGTTTTTACTTCCTCCTTGCCTTTTTGCCCTGCTTTTGCAAGGTGTGTGAGCTTAGTTTTGGCATGTTTTGCTATTTTGCAGTGCTCTGATATAATCCCGGTGCATTTTCTTATAGTCACTAAATGGCCCAAATTTCCAATTTTTTTTTTTTTTCTCCTGCAATTGCAATTCCTTTGATGGTATCTCCATTGCAGCCTGTTTGGCAGTCCTTCTTTTCTCTTTTGGCCTTCAGCGGGGATCAATTTTGGCAAGCTTTGCTGCTGCATGTGCCTGCGCCTATAGCGTATGGGAAAAATTTCTTCCTTTTTTTTTTTTATTTTTTTCAGCATTCATGCCATGTCTATTATCTCTTCCCCCCAAGCTGTTTCTTCCTCCTTGACTCTTTCCCCTCCTTTTGCAGCGTCTGTCAACTTAGTTTTGGCATGTTTTGGTCCTTTGCCATGCAGCTCATTTCCTCAGAGACCATTTCTTGAAGACACTAAAACTCCTGATTTTCTGGTGTTTTTTGGCTTTTTTTCAATTGCATTTCATTTGATCCTATCTCCTTTCCAGAGTCTTTGTAAGCCTTTCTTTTTGGATTCGCAAGATTCCGTTTCCTTCCCGAAAGGAGATTTCATTTCCTTTCGGGAAGGGAAACGGAATCTTGCGATTTCAATGGGCACCAAGAGAGGAATCTTTGGTGCATGTCCCTGCACTTGATGACATGCCATGCCTTTTGATGCCTTTGACTTTGGGAAAGATTTTTTCTTTTTTTTTTTTCTTTTTTTAAGCATCCATGCCATGTCCCTCCTATCTTCTCCTGCAAGTTTTTTCCTCCTCCTTAGCTTTTTGCCCTGCTTTTGCAAGGTGTGTGAGCTTAGTTTTGGCATGTTTTGCTATTTTGCAGTGCTCTGATATAATCCCGGTGCATTTTCTTATAGTCACTAAATGGCCCAAATTTCCCAGGTTTTTTTTTTTTTTTCTCCTGCAATTGCAATTCCTTTGATGGTATCTCCATTGCAGCCTGTTTGGCAGTCCTTCTTTTCTCTTTTGGCCTTCAGCGGGGATCAATTTTGGCAAGCTTTGCTGCTGCATGTGCCTGTACCTATAGCGCTTATAGTGTATGGGAAAGATTTCTTTTTTTTTTTTTTTTTTTTCAGCATCCATGCCATGTCCCTCTTATCTTCTCCTGCAAGTTTTTACTTCCTCCTTGCCTTTTTGCCCTGCTTTTGCAAGGTCTGTGAGCTTAGTTTTGGCATGTTTTGCTATTTTGCAGTGCTCTGATATAATCCCGGTGCATTTTCTTATAGTCACTAAATGGCCCAAATTTCCAATTTTTTTTTTTTTTCTCCTGCAATTGCAATTCCTTTGATGGTATCTCCATTGCAGCCTGTTTGGCAGTCCTTCTTTTCTCTTTTGGCCTTCAGCGGGGATCAATTTTGGCAAGCTTTGCTGCTGCATGTGCCTGCGCCTATAGCGTATGGGAAAAATTTCTTCCTTTTTTTTTTTATTTTTTTCAGCATTCATGCCATGTCTATTATCTCTTCCCCCCAAGCTGTTTCTTCCTCCTTGACTCTTTCCCCTCCTTTTGCAGCGACTGTCAGCTTAGTTTTGGCATGTTTTGCTCCTTTGCCATGCAGCTCATTTCCTCAGAGACCATTTTTTGAAGACACTAAAACTCCTGATTTTCTGGTGTTTTTCGGCTTTTTTTCAATTGCATTTCATTTGATCCTATCTCCTTTCCAGAGTCTTTGTAAGCCTTTCTTTTTGGGTTCGCAAGATTCCGTTTCCTTCCCGAAAGGAAATGCAATTTCCTTTCAGGAAGGGAAACGGAATCTTGCGATTTCAATGGGCACCAAGAGAGGAATCTTTGGTGCATGTCCCGAGACTTGATGACATGCCATGCCTTTTGATGCCTTTGACTTTGGGAAAGATTTTTTCTTTTTTTTTTTTCTTTTTTTAAGCATCCATGCCATGTCCCTCCTATCTTCTCCTGCAAGTTTTTCCTCCTCCTTAGCTTTTTGCCCTGCTTTTGCAAGGTGTGTGAGCTTAGTTTTGGCATGTTTTGCTATTTTGCAGTGCTCTGATATAATCCCGGTGCATTTTCTTATAGTCACTAAATGGCCCAAATTTCCAATTTTTTTTTTTTTTCTCCTGCAATTGCAATTCCTTTGATGGTATCTCCATTGCAGCCTGTTTGGCAGTCCTTCTTTTCTCTTTTGGCCTTCAGCGGGGATCAATTTTGGCAAGCTTTGCTGCTGCATGTGCCTGTACCTATAGCGCTTATAGTGTATGGGAAAGATTTCTTTTTTTTTTTTTTTTTTTCAGCATCCATGCCATGTCCCTCTTATCTTCTCCTGCAAGTTTTTACTTCCTCCTTGCCTTTTTACCCTGCTTTTGCAAGGTCTGTGAGCTTAGTTTTGGCATGTTTTGCTATTTTGCAGTGCTCTGATATAATCCCGGTGCATTTTCTTATAGTCACTAAATGGCCCAAATTTCCAATTTTTTTTTTTTTCTCCTGCAATTGCAATTCCTTTGATGGTATCTCCATTGCAGCCTGTTTGGCAGTCCTTCTTTTCTCTTTTGGCCTTCAGCGGGGATCAATTTTGGCAAGCTTTGCTGCTGCATGTGCCTGTACCTATAGCGCTTATAGTGTATGGGAAATTTTTCTTTTTTTTTTTTTTTTTTTTTTAGCATCCATGCCATGTCCCTCCTATCTTCTTCTGCAAGTTTTTACTTCCTCCTTGCCTTTTTGCCCTGCTTTTGCAAGGTGTGTGAGCTTAGTTTTGGCATGTTTTGCTATTTTGCAGTGCTCTGATATAATCCCGGTGCATTTTCTTATAGTCACTAAATGGCCCAAATTTCCAATTTTTTTTTTTTTTCTCCTGCAATTGCAATTCCTTTGATGGTATCTCCATTGCAGCCTATTTGGCAGTCCTTCTTTTCTCTTTTGGCCTTCAGCAGGGATCAATTTTGGCAAGCTTTGCTGCTGCATGTGCCTGCGCCTATAGCGTATGGGAAAAATTTCTTCCTTTTTTTTTTTATTTTTTTCAGCATTCATGCCATGTCTATTATCTCTTCCCCCCAAGCTGTTTCTTCCTCCTTGACTCTTTCCCCTCCTTTTGCAGCGACTGTCAGCTTAGTTTTGGCATGTTTTGCTCCTTTGCCATGCAGCTCATTTCCTCAGAGACCATTTCTTGAAGACACTAAAACTCCTGATTTTCTGGTGTTTTTCGGCTTTTTTTCAATTGCATTTCATTTGATCCTATCTCCTTTCCAGAGTCTTTGTAAGCCTTTCTTTTTGGATTCGCAAGATTCCGTTTCCTTCCCGAAAGGAGATTTCATTTCCTTTCGGGAAGGGAAACGGAATCTTGCGATTTCAATGGGCACCAAGAGAGGAATCTTTGGTGCATGTCCCGAGACTTGATGACATGCCATGCCTTTTGATGCCTTTGACTTTGGGAAAGATTTTTTCTTTTTTTTTTTTCTTTTTTTAAGCATCCATGCCATGTCCCTCCTATCTTCTCCTTCAAGTTTTATCCTCCTCCTTAGCTTTTTGCCCTGCTTTTGCAAGGTGTGTGAGCTTAGTTTTGGCATGTTTTGCTATTTTGCAGTGCTCTGATATAATCCCGGTGCATTTTCTTATAGTCACTAAATGGCCCAAATTTCCAATTTTTTTTTTTTTTCTCCTGCAATTGCAATTCCTTTGATGGTATCTCCATTGCAGCCTGTTTGGCAGTCCTTCTTTTCTCTTTTGGCCTTCAGCGGGGATCAATTTTGGCAAGCTTTGCTGCTGCATGTGCCTGCGCCTATAGCGTATGGGAAAAATTTCTTCCTTTTTTTTTTTATTTTTTTCAGCATTCATGCCATGTCTATTATCTCTTCCCCCCAAGCTGTTTCTTCCTCCTTGACTCTTTCCCCTCCTTTTGCAGCGTCTGTCAGCTTAGTTTTGGCATGTTTTGGTCCTTTGCCATGCAGCTCATTTCCTCAGAGACCATTTCTTGAAGACACTAAAACTCCTGATTTTCTGGTGTTTTTCGGCTTTTTTTCAATTGCATTTCATTTGATCCTATCTCCTTTCCAGAGTCTTTGTAAGCCTTTCTTTTTGGATTCGCAAGATTCCGTTTCCTTCCCGAAAGGAAATGAAATTTCCTTTCGGGAAGGGAAACGGAATCTTGCGATTTCAATGGGCACCAAGAGAGGAATCTTTGGTGCATGTCCCGAGACTTGATGACATGCCATGCCTTTTGATGCCTTTGACTTTGGGAAAGATTTTTTCTTTTTTTTTTTTCTTTTTTTAAGCATCCATGCCATGTCCCTCCTATCTTCTCCTTCAAGTTTTATCCTCCTCCTTAGCTTTTTGCCCTGCTTTTGCAAGGTCTGTGAGCTTAGTTTTGGCATGTTTTGCTATTTTGCAGTGCTCTGATATAATCCCGGTGCATTTTCTTATAGTCACTAAATGGCCCAAATTTCCAATTTTTTTTTTTTTTCTCCTGCAATTGCAATTCCTTTGATGGTATCTCCATTGCAGCCTGTTTGGCAGTCCTTCTTTTCTCTTTTGGCCTTCAGCGGGGATCAATTTTGGCAAGCTTTGCTGCTGCATGTGCCTGTACCTATAGCGCTTATAGTGTATGGGAAAGATTTCTTTTTTTTTTTTTTTTTTTTCAGCATCCATGCCATGTCCCTCCTATCTTCTCCTGCAAGTTTTTACTTCCTCCTTGCCTTTTTGCCCTGCTTTTGCAAGGTGTGTGAGCTTAGTTTTGGCATGTTTTGCTATTTTGCAGTGCTCTGATATAATTCCGGTGCATTTTCTTATAGTCACTAAATGGCCCAAATTTCCAATTTTTTTTTTTTTTCTCCTGCAATTGCAATTCCTTTGATGGTATCTCCATTGCAGCCTGTTTGGCAGTCCTTCTTTTCTCTTTTGGCCTTCGGCAGGGATCAATTTTGGCAAGCTTTGCTGCTGCATGTGCCTGCGCCTATAGCGTATGGGAAAAATTTCTTCCTTTTTTTTTTTATTTTTTTCAGCATTCATGCCATGTCTATTATCTCTTCCCCCCAAGCTGTTTCTTCCTCCTTGACTCTTTCCCCTCCTTTTGCAGCGACTGTCAGCTTAGTTTTGGCATGTTTTGCTCCTTTGCCATGCAGCTCATTTCCTCAGAGACCATTTCTTGAAGACACTAAAACTCCTGATTTTCTGGTGTTTTTCGGCTTTTTTTCAATTGCATTTCATTTGATCCTATCTCCTTTCCAGAGTCTTTGTAAGCCTTTCTTTTTGGATTCGCAAGATTCCGTTTCCTTCCCGAAAGGAGATTTCATTTCCTTTCGGGAAGGGAAACGGAATCTTGCGATTTCAATGGGCACCAAGAGAGGAATCTTTGGTGCATGTCCCGAGACTTGATGACATGCCATGCCTTTTGATGCCTTTGACTTTGGGAAAGATTTTTTCTTTTTTTTTTTTCTTTTTTTAAGCATCCATGCCATGTCCCTCCTATCTTCTCCTTCAAGTTTTATCCTCCTCCTTAGCTTTTTGCCCTGCTTTTGCAAGGTGTGTGAGCTTAGTTTTGGCATGTTTTGCTATTTTGCAGTGCTCTGATATAATCCCGGTGCATTTTCTTATAGTCACTAAATGGCCCAAATTTCCCAGGTTTTTTTTTTTTTTTCTCCTGCAATTGCAATTCCTTTGATGGTATCTCCATTGCAGCCTGTTTGGCAGTCCTTCTTTTCTCTTTTGGCCTTCAGCGGGGATCAATTTTGGCAAGCTTTGCTGCTGCATGTGCCTGTACCTATAGCGCTTATAGTGTATGGGAAAGATTTCTTTTTTTTTTTTTTTTTTCAGCATCCATGCCATGTCCCTCCTATCTTCTCCTGCAAGTTTTTACTTCCTCCTTGCCTTTTTGCCCTGCTTTTGCAAGGTGTGTGAGCTTAGTTTTGGCATGTTTTGCTATTTTGCAGTGCTCTGATATAATCCCGGTGCATTTTCTTATAGTCACTAAATGGCCCAAATTTCCAATTTTTTTTTTTTTTTCTCCTGCAATTGCAATTCCTTTGATGGTATCTCCATTGCAGCCTGTTTGGCAGTCCTTCTTTTCTCTTTTGGCCTTCAGCGGGGATCAATTTTGGCAAGCTTTGCTGCTGCATGTGCCTGCACCTATAGCGTATGGGAAAAATTTCTTCCTTTTTTTTTTTATTTTTTTCAGCATTCATGCCATGTCTATTATCTCTTCCCCCCAAGCTGTTTCTTCCTCCTTGACTCTTTCCCCTCCTTTTGCAGCGTCTGTCAACTTAGTTTTGGCATGTTTTGATCCTTTGCCATGCAGCTCATTTCCTCAGAGACCATTTCTTGAAGACACTAAAACTCCTGATTTTCTGGTGTTTTTCGGCTTTTTTTCAATTGCATTTCATTTGATCCTATCTCCTTTCCAGAGTCTTTGTAAGCCTTTCTTTTTGGATTCGCAAGATTCCGTTTCCTTCCCGAAAGGAAATTTCATTTCCTTTCGGGAAGGGAAACGGAATCTTGCGATTTCAATGGGCACCAAGAGAGGAATCTTTGGTGCATGTCCCGAGACTTGATGACATGCCATGCCTTTTGATGCCTTTGACTTTGGGAAAGATTTTTTCTTTTTTTTTTTTCTTTTTTTAAGCATCCATGCCATGTCCCTCCTATCTTCTCCTTCAAGTTTTATCCTCCTCCTTAGCTTTTTGCCCTGCTTTTGCAAGGTGTGTGAGCTTAGTTTTGGCATGTTTTGCTATTTTGCAGTGCTCTGATATAATCCCGGTGCATTTTCTTATAGTCACTAAATGGCCCAAATTTCCAATTTTTTTTTTTTTCTCCTGCAATTGCAATTCCTTTGATGGTATCTCCATTGCAGCCTGTTTGGCAGTCCTTCTTTTCTCTTTTGGCCTTCAGCGGGGATCAATTTTGGCAAGCTTTGCTGCTGCATGTGCCTGCACCTATAGCGCTTATAGTGTATGGGAAAGATTTCTTTTTTTTTTTTTTTTTTTTTCCGCATCCATGCCATGTCCCTCCTATCTTCTCCTGCAAGTTTTTACTTCCTCCTTGCCTTTTTTGCCCTGCTTTTGCAAGGTGTGTGAGCTTAGTTTTGGCATGTTTTGCTATTTTGCAGTGCTCTGATATAATCCCGGTGCATTTTCTTATAGTCACTAAATGGCCCAAATTTCCAATTTTTTTTTTTTTCTCCTGCAATTGCAATTCCTTTGATGGTATCTCCATTGCAGCCTGTTTGGCAGTCCTTCTTTTCTCTTTTGGCCTTCAGCGGGGATCAATTTTGGCAAGCTTTGCTGCTGCATGTGCCTGCGCCTATAGCATATGGGAAAAATTTCTTCCTTTTTTTTTTTATTTTTTTCAGCATTCATGCCATGTCTATTATCTCTTCCCCCCAAGCTGTTTCTTCCTCCTTGACTCTTTCCCCTCCTTTTGCAGCGACTGTCAGCTTAGTTTTGGCATGTTTTGGTCCTTTGCCATGCAGCTCATTTCCTCAGAGACCATTTCTTGAAGACACTAAAACTCCTGATTTTCTGGTGTTTTTCGGCTTTTTTTCAATTGCATTTCATTTGATCCTATCTCCTTTCCAGAGTCTTTGTAAGCCTTTCTTTTTGGGTTCGCAAGATTCCGTTTCCTTCCCGAAAGGAAATGAAATTTCCTTTCGGGAAGGGAAACGGAATCTTGCGATTTCAATGGGCACCAAGAGAGGAATCTTTGGTGCATGTCCCGAGACTTGATGACATGCCATGCCTTTTGATGCCTTTGACTTTGGGAAAGATTTTTTCTTTTTTTTTTTTCTTTTTTTAAGCATCCATGCCATGTCCCTCCTATCTTCTCCTGCAAGTTTTTTCCTCCTCCTTAGCGTTTTGCCCTGCTTTTGCAAGGTGTGTGAGCTTAGTTTTGGCATGTTTTGCTATTTTGCAGTGCTCTGATATAATCCCGGTGCATTTTCTTATAGTCACTAAATGGCCCAAATTTCCAATTTTTTTTTTTTTCTCCTGCAATTGCAATTCCTTTGATGGTATCTCCATTGCAGCCTGTTTGGCAGTCCTTCTTTTCTCTTTTGGCCTTCAGCGGGGATCAATTTTGGCAAGCTTTGCTGCTGCATGTGCCTGCACCTATAGCGCTTATAGTGTATGGGAAAGATTTCTTTTTTTTTTTTTTTTTTTTCAGCATCCATGCCATGTTCCTCCTATCTTCTCCTGCAAGTTTTTACTTCCTCCTTGCCTTTTTGCCCTGCTTTTGCAAGGTGTGTGAGCTTAGTTTTGGCATGTTTTGCTATTTTGCAGTGCTCTGATATAATCCCGGTGCATTTTCTTATAGTCACTAAATGGCCCAAATTTCCAATTTTTTTTTTTTTTCTCCTGCAATTGCAATTCCTTTGATGGTATCTCCATTGCAGCCTGTTTGGCAGTCCTTCTTTTCTCTTTTGGCCTTCAGCGGGGATCAATTTTGGCAAGCTTTGCTGCTGCATGTGCCTGTACCTATAGCGCTTATAGTGTATGGGAAAGATTTCTTTTTTTTTTTTTTTTTTTTCAGCATCCATGCCATGTCCCTCCTATCTTCTCCTGCAAGTTTTTACTTCCTCCTTGCCTTTTTGCCCTGCTTTTGCAAGGTGTGTGAGCTTAGTTTTGGCATGTTTTGCTATTTTGCAGTGCTCTGATATAATCCCGGTGCATTTTCTTATAGTCACTAAATGGCCCAAATTTCCAATTTTTTTTTTTTTCTCCTGCAATTGCAATTCCTTTGATGGTATCTCCATTGCAGCCTGTTTGGCAGTCCTTCTTTTCTCTTTTGGCCTTCAGCGGGGATCAATTTTGGCAAGCTTTGCTGCTGCATGTGCCTGCGCCTATAGCATATGGGAAAAATTTCTTCCTTTTTTTTTTTATTTTTTTCAGCATTCATGCCATGTCTATTATCTCTTCCCCCCAAGCTGTTTCTTCCTCCTTGACTCTTTCCCCTCCTTTTGCAGCGACTGTCAGCTTAGTTTTGGCATGTTTTGGTCCTTTGCCATGCAGCTCATTTCCTCAGAGACCATTTCTTGAAGACACTAAAACTCCTGATTTTCTGGTGTTTTTCGGCTTTTTTTCAATTGCATTTCATTTGATCCTATCTCCTTTCCAGAGTCTTTGTAAGCCTTTCTTTTTGGGTTCGCAAGATTCCGTTTCCTTCCCGAAAGGAAATGAAATTTCCTTTCGGGAAGGGAAACGGAATCTTGCGATTTCAATGGGCACCAAGAGAGGAATCTTTGGTGCATGTCCCGAGACTTGATGACATGCCATGCCTTTTGATGCCTTTGACTTTGGGAAAGATTTTTTCTTTTTTTTTTTTCTTTTTTTAAGCATCCATGCCATGTCCCTCCTATCTTCTCCTGCAAGTTTTTTCCTCCTCCTTAGCTTTTTGCCCTGCTTTTGCAAGGTCTGTGAGCTTAGTTTTGGCATGTTTTGCTATTTTGCAGTGCTCTGATATAATCCCGGTGCATTTTCTTATAGTCACTAAATGGCCCAAATTTCCAATTTTTTTTTTTTTTCTCCTGCAATTGCAATTCCTTTGATGGTATCTCCATTGCAGCCTGTTTGGCAGTCCTTCTTTTCTCTTTTGGCCTTCAGCGGGGATCAATTTTGGCAAGCTTTGCTGCTGCATGTGCCTGCACCTATAGCGTATGGGAAAAATTTCTTCCTTTTTTTTTTTATTTTTTTCAGCATTCATGCCATGTCTATTATCTCTTCCCCCCAAGCTGTTTCTTCCTCCTTGACTCTTTCCCCTCCTTTTGCAGCGTCTGTCAACTTAGTTTTGGCATGTTTTGATCCTTTGCCATGCAGCTCATTTCCTCAGAGACCATTTCTTGAAGACACTAAAACTCCTGATTTTCTGGTGTTTTTCGGCTTTTTTTCAATTGCATTTCATTTGATCCTATCTCCTTTCCAGAGTCTTTGTAAGCCTTTCTTTTTGGATTCGCAAGATTCCGTTTCCTTCCCGAAAGGAGATTTCATTTCCTTTCGGGAAGGGAAACGGAATCTTGCGATTTCAATGGGCACCAAGAGAGGAATCTTTGGTGCATGTCCCGAGACTTGATGACATGCCATGCCTTTTGATGCCTTTGACTTTGGGAAAGATTTTTTCTTTTTTTTTTTTCTTTTTTTAAGCATCCATGCCATGTCCCTCCTATCTTCTCCTTCAAGTTTTATCCTCCTCCTTAGCTTTTTGCCCTGCTTTTGCAAGGTGTGTGAGCTTAGTTTTGGCATGTTTTGCTATTTTGCAGTGCTCTGATATAATCCCGGTGCATTTTCTTATAGTCACTAAATGGCCCAAATTTCCCAGGTTTTTTTTTTTTTTTCTCCTGCAATTGCAATTCCTTTGATGGTATCTCCATTGCAGCCTGTTTGGCAGTCCTTCTTTTCTCTTTTGGCCTTCAGCGGGGATCAATTTTGGCAAGCTTTGCTGCTGCATGTGCCTGTACCTATAGCGCTTATAGCGTATGGGAAAGATTTCTTTTTTTTTTTTTTTTTTCAGCATCCATGCCATGTCCCTCCTATCTTCTCCTGCAAGTTTTTACTTCCTCCTTGCCTTTTTGCCCTGCTTTTGCAAGGTGTGTGAGCTTAGTTTTGGCATGTTTTGCTATTTTGCAGTGCTCTGATATAATCCCGGTGCATTTTCTTATAGTCACTAAATGGCCCAAATTTCCAATTTTTTTTTTTTTTTCTCCTGCAATTGCAATTCCTTTGATGGTATCTCCATTGCAGCCTGTTTGGCAGTCCTTCTTTTCTCTTTTGGCCTTCAGCGGGGATCAATTTTGGCAAGCTTTGCTGCTGCATGTGCCTGCACCTATAGCGTATGGGAAAAATTTCTTCCTTTTTTTTTTTATTTTTTTCAGCATTCATGCCATGTCTATTATCTCTTCCCCCCAAGCTGTTTCTTCCTCCTTGACTCTTTCCCCTCCTTTTGCAGCGTCTGTCAACTTAGTTTTGGCATGTTTTGATCCTTTGCCATGCAGCTCATTTCCTCAGAGACCATTTCTTGAAGACACTAAAACTCCTGATTTTCTGGTGTTTTTCGGCTTTTTTTCAATTGCATTTCATTTGATCCTATCTCCTTTCCAGAGTCTTTGTAAGCCTTTCTTTTTGGATTCGCAAGATTCCGTTTCCTTCCCGAAAGGAAATTTCATTTCCTTTCGGGAAGGAAACGGAATCTTGCGATTTCAATGGGCACCAAGAGAGGAATCTTTGGTGCATGTCCCGAGACTTGATGACATGCCATGCCTTTTGATGCCTTTGACTTTGGGAAAGATTTTTTCTTTTTTTTTTTTCTTTTTTTAAGCATCCATGCCATGTCCCTCCTATCTTCTCCTTCAAGTTTTATCCTCCTCCTTAGCTTTTTGCCCTGCTTTTGCAAGGTGTGTGAGCTTAGTTTTGGCATGTTTTGCTATTTTGCAGTGCTCTGATATAATCCCGGTGCATTTTCTTATAGTCACTAAATGGCCCAAATTTCCAATTTTTTTTTTTTTCTCCTGCAATTGCAATTCCTTTGATGGTATCTCCATTGCAGCCTGTTTGGCAGTCCTTCTTTTCTCTTTTGGCCTTCAGCGGGGATCAATTTTGGCAAGCTTTGCTGCTGCATGTGCCTGCACCTATAGCGCTTATAGTGTATGGGAAAGATTTCTTTTTTTTTTTTTTTTTTTTTCCGCATCCATGCCATGTCCCTCCTATCTTCTCCTGCAAGTTTTTACTTCCTCCTTGCCTTTTTTGCCCTGCTTTTGCAAGGTGTGTGAGCTTAGTTTTGGCATGTTTTGCTATTTTGCAGTGCTCTGATATAATCCCGGTGCATTTTCTTATAGTCACTAAATGGCCCAAATTTCCAATTTTTTTTTTTTTCTCCTGCAATTGCAATTCCTTTGATGGTATCTCCATTGCAGCCTGTTTGGCAGTCCTTCTTTTCTCTTTTGGCCTTCAGCGGGGATCAATTTTGGCAAGCTTTGCTGCTGCATGTGCCTGCGCCTATAGCATATGGGAAAAATTTCTTCCTTTTTTTTTTTATTTTTTTCAGCATTCATGCCATGTCTATTATCTCTTCCCCCCAAGCTGTTTCTTCCTCCTTGACTCTTTCCCCTCCTTTTGCAGCGACTGTCAGCTTAGTTTTGGCATGTTTTGGTCCTTTGCCATGCAGCTCATTTCCTCAGAGACCATTTCTTGAAGACACTAAAACTCCTGATTTTCTGGTGTTTTTCGGCTTTTTTTCAATTGCATTTCATTTGATCCTATCTCCTTTCCAGAGTCTTTGTAAGCCTTTCTTTTTGGGTTCGCAAGATTCCGTTTCCTTCCCGAAAGGAAATGAAATTTCCTTTCGGGAAGGGAAACGGAATCTTGCGATTTCAATGGGCACCAAGAGAGGAATCTTTGGTGCATGTCCCGAGACTTGATGACATGCCATGCCTTTTGATGCCTTTGACTTTGGGAAAGATTTTTTCTTTTTTTTTTTTCTTTTTTTAAGCATCCATGCCATGTCCCTCCTATCTTCTCCTGCAAGTTTTTTCCTCCTCCTTAGCGTTTTGCCCTGCTTTTGCAAGGTGTGTGAGCTTAGTTTTGGCATGTTTTGCTATTTTGCAGTGCTCTGATATAATCCCGGTGCATTTTCTTATAGTCACTAAATGGCCCAAATTTCCAATTTTTTTTTTTTTCTCCTGCAATTGCAATTCCTTTGATGGTATCTCCATTGCAGCCTGTTTGGCAGTCCTTCTTTTCTCTTTTGGCCTTCAGCGGGGATCAATTTTGGCAAGCTTTGCTGCTGCATGTGCCTGCACCTATAGCGCTTATAGTGTATGGGAAAGATTTCTTTTTTTTTTTTTTTTTTTTCAGCATCCATGCCATGTTCCTCCTATCTTCTCCTGCAAGTTTTTACTTCCTCCTTGCCTTTTTGCCCTGCTTTTGCAAGGTGTGTGAGCTTAGTTTTGGCATGTTTTGCTATTTTGCAGTGCTCTGATATAATCCCGGTGCATTTTCTTATAGTCACTAAATGGCCCAAATTTCCAATTTTTTTTTTTTTTCTCCTGCAATTGCAATTCCTTTGATGGTATCTCCATTGCAGCCTGTTTGGCAGTCCTTCTTTTCTCTTTTGGCCTTCAGCGGGGATCAATTTTGGCAAGCTTTGCTGCTGCATGTGCCTGTACCTATAGCGCTTATAGTGTATGGGAAAGATTTCTTTTTTTTTTTTTTTTTTTTCAGCATCCATGCCATGTCCCTCCTATCTTCTCCTGCAAGTTTTTACTTCCTCCTTGCCTTTTTGCCCTGCTTTTGCAAGGTGTGTGAGCTTAGTTTTGGCATGTTTTGCTATTTTGCAGTGCTCTGATATAATCCCGGTGCATTTTCTTATAGTCACTAAATGGCCCAAATTTCCAATTTTTTTTTTTTTCTCCTGCAATTGCAATTCCTTTGATGGTATCTCCATTGCAGCCTGTTTGGCAGTCCTTCTTTTCTCTTTTGGCCTTCAGCGGGGATCAATTTTGGCAAGCTTTGCTGCTGCATGTGCCTGCGCCTATAGCATATGGGAAAAATTTCTTCCTTTTTTTTTTTATTTTTTTCAGCATTCATGCCATGTCTATTATCTCTTCCCCCCAAGCTGTTTCTTCCTCCTTGACTCTTTCCCCTCCTTTTGCAGCGACTGTCAGCTTAGTTTTGGCATGTTTTGGTCCTTTGCCATGCAGCTCATTTCCTCAGAGACCATTTCTTGAAGACACTAAAACTCCTGATTTTCTGGTGTTTTTCGGCTTTTTTTCAATTGCATTTCATTTGATCCTATCTCCTTTCCAGAGTCTTTGTAAGCCTTTCTTTTTGGATTCGCAAGATTCCGTTTCCTTCCCGAAAGGAGATTTCATTTCCTTTCGGGAAGGGAAACGGAATCTTGCGATTTCAATGGGCACCAAGAGAGGAATCTTTGGTGCATGTCCCGAGACTTGATGACATGCCATGCCTTTTGATGCCTTTGACTTTGGGAAAGATTTTTTCTTTTTTTTTTTTCTTTTTTTAAGCATCCATGCCATGTCCCTCCTATCTTCTCCTTCAAGTTTTATCCTCCTCCTTAGCTTTTTGCCCTGCTTTTGCAAGGTGTGTGAGCTTAGTTTTGGCATGTTTTGCTATTTTGCAGTGCTCTGATATAATCCCGGTGCATTTTCTTATAGTCACTAAATGGCCCAAATTTCCCAGGTTTTTTTTTTTTTTTCTCCTGCAATTGCAATTCCTTTGATGGTATCTCCATTGCAGCCTGTTTGGCAGTCCTTCTTTTCTCTTTTGGCCTTCAGCGGGGATCAATTTTGGCAAGCTTTGCTGCTGCATGTGCCTGTACCTATAGCGCTTATAGTGTATGGGAAAGATTTCTTTTTTTTTTTTTTTTTTCAGCATCCATGCCATGTCCCTCCTATCTTCTCCTGCAAGTTTTTACTTCCTCCTTGCCTTTTTGCCCTGCTTTTGCAAGGTGTGTGAGCTTAGTTTTGGCATGTTTTGCTATTTTGCAGTGCTCTGATATAATCCCGGTGCATTTTCTTATAGTCACTAAATGGCCCAAATTTCCAATTTTTTTTTTTTTTTCTCCTGCAATTGCAATTCCTTTGATGGTATCTCCATTGCAGCCTGTTTGGCAGTCCTTCTTTTCTCTTTTGGCCTTCAGCGGGGATCAATTTTGGCAAGCTTTGCTGCTGCATGTGCCTGCACCTATAGCGTATGGGAAAAATTTCTTCCTTTTTTTTTTTATTTTTTTCAGCATTCATGCCATGTCTATTATCTCTTCCCCCCAAGCTGTTTCTTCCTCCTTGACTCTTTCCCCTCCTTTTGCAGCGTCTGTCAACTTAGTTTTGGCATGTTTTGATCCTTTGCCATGCAGCTCATTTCCTCAGAGACCATTTCTTGAAGACACTAAAACTCCTGATTTTCTGGTGTTTTTCGGCTTTTTTTCAATTGCATTTCATTTGATCCTATCTCCTTTCCAGAGTCTTTGTAAGCCTTTCTTTTTGGATTCGCAAGATTCCGTTTCCTTCCCGAAAGGAAATTTCATTTCCTTTCGGGAAGGAAACGGAATCTTGCGATTTCAATGGGCACCAAGAGAGGAATCTTTGGTGCATGTCCCGAGACTTGATGACATGCCATGCCTTTTGATGCCTTTGACTTTGGGAAAGATTTTTTCTTTTTTTTTTTTCTTTTTTTAAGCATCCATGCCATGTCCCTCCTATCTTCTCCTGCAAGTTTTTTCCTCCTCCTTAGCTTTTTGCCCTGCTTTTGCAAGGTGTGTGAGCTTAGTTTTGGCATGTTTTGCTATTTTGCAGTGCTCTGATATAATCCCGGTGCATTTTCTTATAGTCACTAAATGGCCCAAATTTCCAATTTTTTTTTTTTTTCTCCTGCAATTGCAATTCCTTTGATGGTATCTCCATTGCAGCCTGTTTGGCAGTCCTTCTTTTCTCTTTTGGCCTTCAGCGGGGATCAATTTTGGCAAGCTTTGCTGCTGCATGTGCCTGTACCTATAGCGCTTATAGTGTATGGGAAAGATTTCTTTTTTTTTTTTTTTTTTTTTCCGCATCCATGCCATGTCCCTCCTATCTTCTCCTGCAAGTTTTTACTTCCTCCTTGCCTCTTTTGCCCTGCTTTTGCAAGGTCTGTGAGCTTAGTTTTGGCATGTTTTGCTATTTTGCAGTGCTCTGATATAATCCCGGTGCATTTTCTTATAGTCACTAAATGGCCCAAATTTCCAATTTTTTTTTTTTTTCTCCTGCAATTGCAATTCCTTTGATGGTATCTCCATTGCAGCCTGTTTGGCAGTCCTTCTTTTCTCTTTTGGCCTTCAGCGGGGATCAATTTTGGCAAGCTTTGCTGCTGCATGTGCCTGCGCCTATAGCGTATGGGAAAAATTTCTTCCTTTTTTTTTTTATTTTTTTCAGCATTCATGCCATGTCTATTATCTCTTCCCCCCAAGCTGTTTCTTCCTCCTTGACTCTTTCCCCTCCTTTTGCAGCGTCTGTCAGCTTAGTTTTGGCATGTTTTGGTCCTTTGCCATGCAGCTCATTTCCTCAGAGACCATTTCTTGAAGACACTAAAACTCCTGATTTTCTGGTGTTTTTCGGCTTTTTTTCAATTGCATTTCATTTGATCCTATCTCCTTTCCAGAGTCTTTGTAAGCCTTTCTTTTTGGATTCGCAAGATTCCGTTTCCTTCCCGAAAGGAAATGAAATTTCCTTTCGGGAAGGGAAACGGAATCTTGCGATTTCAATGGGCACCAAGAGAGGAATCTTTGGTGCATGTCCCGAGACTTGATGACATGCCATGCCTTTTGATGCCTTTGACTTTGGGAAAGATTTTTTCTTTTTTTTTTTTCTTTTTTTAAGCATCCATGCCATGTCCCTCCTATCTTCTCCTTCAAGTTTTATCCTCCTCCTTAGCTTTTTGCCCTGCTTTTGCAAGGTGTGTGAGCTTAGTTTTGGCATGTTTTGCTATTTTGCAGTGCTCTGATATAATCCCGGTGCATTTTCTTATAGTCACTAAATGGCCCAAATTTCCAATTTTTTTTTTTTTCTCCTGCAATTGCAATTCCTTTGATGGTATCTCCATTGCAGCCTGTTTGGCAGTCCTTCTTTTCTCTTTTGGCCTTCAGCGGGGATCAATTTTGGCAAGCTTTGCTGCTGCATGTGCCTGCGCCTATAGCATATGGGAAAAATTTCTTCCTTTTTTTTTTTATTTTTTTCAGCATTCATGCCATGTCTATTATCTCTTCCCCCCAAGCTGTTTCTTCCTCCTTGACTCTTTCCCCTCCTTTTGCAGCGACTGTCAGCTTAGTTTTGGCATGTTTTGGTCCTTTGCCATGCAGCTCATTTCCTCAGAGACCATTTCTTGAAGACACTAAAACTCCTGATTTTCTGGTGTTTTTCGGCTTTTTTTCAATTGCATTTCATTTGATCCTATCTCCTTTCCAGAGTCTTTGTAAGCCTTTCTTTTTGGGTTCGCAAGATTCCGTTTCCTTCCCGAAAGGAAATGAAATTTCCTTTCGGGAAGGGAAACGGAATCTTGCGATTTCAATGGGCACCAAGAGAGGAATCTTTGGTGCATGTCCCGAGACTTGATGACATGCCATGCCTTTTGATGCCTTTGACTTTGGGAAAGATTTTTTCTTTTTTTTATTTCTTTTTTTAAGCATCCATGCCATGTCCCTCCTATCTTCTCCTGCAAGTTTTTTCCTCCTCCTTAGCGTTTTGCCCTGCTTTTGCAAGGTGTGTGAGCTTAGTTTTGGCATGTTTTGCTATTTTGCAGTGCTCTGATATAATCCCGGTGCATTTTCTTATAGTCACTAAATGGCCCAAATTTCCAATTTTTTTTTTTTTCTCCTGCAATTGCAATTCCTTTGATGGTATCTCCATTGCAGCCTGTTTGGCAGTCCTTCTTTTCTCTTTTGGCCTTCAGCGGGGATCAATTTTGGCAAGCTTTGCTGCTGCATGTGCCTGCACCTATAGCGCTTATAGTGTATGGGAAAGATTTCTTTTTTTTTTTTTTTTTTTTCAGCATCCATGCCATGTTCCTCCTATCTTCTCCTGCAAGTTTTTACTTCCTCCTTGCCTTTTTGCCCTGCTTTTGCAAGGTGTGTGAGCTTAGTTTTGGCATGTTTTGCTATTTTGCAGTGCTCTGATATAATCCCGGTGCATTTTCTTATAGTCACTAAATGGCCCAAATTTCCAATTTTTTTTTTTTTTCTCCTGCAATTGCAATTCCTTTGATGGTATCTCCATTGCAGCCTGTTTGGCAGTCCTTCTTTTCTCTTTTGGCCTTCAGCGGGGATCAATTTTGGCAAGCTTTGCTGCTGCATGTGCCTGTACCTATAGCGCTTATAGTGTATGGGAAAGATTTCTTTTTTTTTTTTTTTTTTTTCAGCATCCATGCCATGTCCCTCCTATCTTCTCCTGCAAGTTTTTACTTCCTCCTTGCCTTTTTGCCCTGCTTTTGCAAGGTGTGTGAGCTTAGTTTTGGCATGTTTTGCTATTTTGCAGTGCTCTGATATAATCCCGGTGCATTTTCTTATAGTCACTAAATGGCCCAAATTTCCAATTTTTTTTTTTTTCTCCTGCAATTGCAATTCCTTTGATGGTATCTCCATTGCAGCCTGTTTGGCAGTCCTTCTTTTCTCTTTTGGCCTTCAGCGGGGATCAATTTTGGCAAGCTTTGCTGCTGCATGTGCCTGCGCCTATAGCATATGGGAAAAATTTCTTCCTTTTTTTTTTTATTTTTTTCAGCATTCATGCCATGTCTATTATCTCTTCCCCCCAAGCTGTTTCTTCCTCCTTGACTCTTTCCCCTCCTTTTGCAGCGACTGTCAGCTTAGTTTTGGCATGTTTTGGTCCTTTGCCATGCAGCTCATTTCCTCAGAGACCATTTCTTGAAGACACTAAAACTCCTGATTTTCTGGTGTTTTTCGGCTTTTTTTCAATTGCATTTCATTTGATCCTATCTCCTTTCCAGAGTCTTTGTAAGCCTTTCTTTTTGGGTTCGCAAGATTCCGTTTCCTTCCCGAAAGGAAATGAAATTTCCTTTCGGGAAGGGAAACGGAATCTTGCGATTTCAATGGGCACCAAGAGAGGAATCTTTGGTGCATGTCCCGAGACTTGATGACATGCCATGCCTTTTGATGCCTTTGACTTTGGGAAAGATTTTTTCTTTTTTTTTTTTCTTTTTTTAAGCATCCATGCCATGTCCCTCCTATCTTCTCCTGCAAGTTTTTTCCTCCTCCTTAGCTTTTTGCCCTGCTTTTGCAAGGTCTGTGAGCTTAGTTTTGGCATGTTTTGCTATTTTGCAGTGCTCTGATATAATCCCGGTGCATTTTCTTATAGTCACTAAATGGCCCAAATTTCCAATTTTTTTTTTTTTTCTCCTGCAATTGCAATTCCTTTGATGGTATCTCCATTGCAGCCTGTTTGGCAGTCCTTCTTTTCTCTTTTGGCCTTCAGCGGGGATCAATTTTGGCAAGCTTTGCTGCTGCATGTGCCTGCACCTATAGCGTATGGGAAAAATTTCTTCCTTTTTTTTTTTATTTTTTTCAGCATTCATGCCATGTCTATTATCTCTTCCCCCCAAGCTGTTTCTTCCTCCTTGACTCTTTCCCCTCCTTTTGCAGCGTCTGTCAACTTAGTTTTGGCATGTTTTGATCCTTTGCCATGCAGCTCATTTCCTCAGAGACCATTTCTTGAAGACACTAAAACTCCTGATTTTCTGGTGTTTTTCGGCTTTTTTTCAATTGCATTTCATTTGATCCTATCTCCTTTCCAGAGTCTTTGTAAGCCTTTCTTTTTGGATTCGCAAGATTCCGTTTCCTTCCCGAAAGGAAATTTCATTTCCTTTCGGGAAGGAAACGGAATCTTGCGATTTCAATGGGCACCAAGAGAGGAATCTTTGGTGCATGTCCCGAGACTTGATGACATGCCATGCCTTTTGATGCCTTTGACTTTGGGAAAGATTTTTTCTTTTTTTTTTTTCTTTTTTTAAGCATCCATGCCATGTCCCTCCTATCTTCTCCTGCAAGTTTTTTCCTCCTCCTTAGCTTTTTGCCCTGCTTTTGCAAGGTGTGTGAGCTTAGTTTTGGCATGTTTTGCTATTTTGCAGTGCTCTGATATAATCCCGGTGCATTTTCTTATAGTCACTAAATGGCCCAAATTTCCAATTTTTTTTTTTTTTCTCCTGCAATTGCAATTCCTTTGATGGTATCTCCATTGCAGCCTGTTTGGCAGTCCTTCTTTTCTCTTTTGGCCTTCAGCGGGGATCAATTTTGGCAAGCTTTGCTGCTGCATGTGCCTGTACCTATAGCGCTTATAGTGTATGGGAAAGATTTCTTTTTTTTTTTTTTTTTTTCCGCATCCATGCCATGTCCCTCCTATCTTCTCCTGCAAGTTTTTACTTCCTCCTTGCCTTTTTTGCCCTGCTTTTGCAAGGTGTGTGAGCTTAGTTTTGGCATGTTTTGCTATTTTGCAGTGCTCTGATATAATCCCGGTGCATTTTCTTATAGTCACTAAATGGCCCAAATTTCCAATTTTTTTTTTTTTTCTCCTGCAATTGCAATTCCTTTGATGGTATCTCCATTGCAGCCTGTTTGGCAGTCCTTCTTTTCTCTTTTGGCCTTCAGCGGGGATCAATTTTGGCAAGCTTTGCTGCTGCATGTGCCTGCGCCTATAGCATATGGGAAAAATTTCTTCCTTTTTTTTTTTATTTTTTTCAGCATTCATGCCATGTCTATTATCTCTTCCCCCCAAGCTGTTTCTTCCTCCTTGACTCTTTCCCCTCCTTTTGCAGCGACTGTCAGCTTAGTTTTGGCATGTTTTGGTCCTTTGCCATGCAGCTCATTTCCTCAGAGACCATTTCTTGAAGACACTAAAACTCCTGATTTTCTGGTGTTTTTCGGCTTTTTTTCAATTGCATTTCATTTGATCCTATCTCCTTTCCAGAGTCTTTGTAAGCCTTTCTTTTTGGGTTCGCAAGATTCCGTTTCCTTCCCGAAAGGAAATGAAATTTCCTTTCGGGAAGGGAAACGGAATCTTGCGATTTCAATGGGCACCAAGAGAGGAATCTTTGGTGCATGTCCCGAGACTTGATGACATGCCATGCCTTTTGATGCCTTTGACTTTGGGAAAGATTTTTTCTTTTTTTTATTTCTTTTTTTAAGCATCCATGCCATGTCCCTCCTATCTTCTCCTGCAAGTTTTTTCCTCCTCCTTAGCGTTTTGCCCTGCTTTTGCAAGGTGTGTGAGCTTAGTTTTGGCATGTTTTGCTATTTTGCAGTGCTCTGATATAATCCCGGTGCATTTTCTTATAGTCACTAAATGGCCCAAATTTCCAATTTTTTTTTTTTTCTCCTGCAATTGCAATTCCTTTGATGGTATCTCCATTGCAGCCTGTTTGGCAGTCCTTCTTTTCTCTTTTGGCCTTCAGCGGGGATCAATTTTGGCAAGCTTTGCTGCTGCATGTGCCTGCACCTATAGCGCTTATAGTGTATGGGAAAGATTTCTTTTTTTTTTTTTTTTTTTTTTCAGCATCCATGCCATGTCCCTCCTATCTTCTCCTGCAAGTTTTTTCCTCCTCCTTAGCTTTTTGCCCTGCTTTTGCAAGGTGTGTGAGCTTAGTTTTGGCATGTTTTGCTATTTTGCAGTGCTCTGATATAATCCCGGTGCATTTTCTTATAGTCACTAAATGGCCCAAATTTCCAATTTTTTTTTTTTTTCTCCTGCAATTGCAATTCCTTTGATGGTATCTCCATTGCAGCCTGTTTGGCAGTCCTTCTTTTCTCTTTTGGCCTTCAGCGGGGATCAATTTTGGCAAGCTTTGCTGCTGCATGTGCCTGTACCTATAGCGCTTATAGTGTATGGGAAAGATTTCTTTTTTTTTTTTTTTTTTTTTCAGCATCCATGCCATGTTCCTCCTATCTTCTCCTGCAAGTTTTTACTTCCTCCTTGCCTTTTTGCCCTGCTTTTGCAAGGTCTGTGAGCTTAGTTTTGGCATGTTTTGCTATTTTGCAGTGCTCTGATATAATCCCGGTGTATTTTCTTATAGTCACTAAATGGCCCAAATTTCCAATTTTTTTTTTTTTTCTCCTGCAATTGCAATTCCTTTGATGGTATCTCCATTGCAGCCTGTTTGGCAGTCCTTCTTTTCTCTTTTGGCCTTCAGCGGGGATCAATTTTGGCAAGCTTTGCTGCTGCATGTGCCTGCGCCTATAGCGTATGGGAAAAATTTCTTCCTTTTTTTTTTTTATTTTTTTCAGCATTCATGCCATGTCTATTATCTCTTCCCCCCAAGCTGTTTCTTCCTCCTTGACTCTTTCCCCTCCTTTTGCAGCGTCTGTCAGCTTAGTTTTGGCATGTTTTGGTCCTTTGCCATGCAACTCATTTCCTCAGAGACCATTTCTTGAAGACACTAAAACTCCTGATTTTCTGGTGTTTTTCGGCTTTTTTTCAATTGCATTTCATTTGATCCTATCTCCTTTCCAGAGTCTTTGTAAGCCTTTCTTTTTGGATTCGCAAGATTCCGTTTCCTTCCCGAAAGGAGATTTCATTTCCTTTCGGGAAGGGAAACGGAATCTTGCGATTTCAATGGGCACCAAGAGAGGAATCTTTGGTGCATGTCCCGAGACTTGATGACATGCCATGCCTTTTGATGCCTTTGACTTTGGGAAAGATTTTTTCTTTTTTTTTTTTCTTTTTTTAAGCATCCATGCCATGTCCCTCCTTTCTTCTCCTGCAAGTTTTTTCCTCCTCCTTAGCTTTTTGCCCTGCTTTTGCAAGGTGTGTGAGCTTAGTTTTGGCATGTTTTGCTATTTTGCAGTGCTCTGATATAATCCCGGTGCATTTTCTTATAGTCACTAAATGGCCCAAATTTCCCAGGTTTTTTTTTTTTTCTCCTGCAATTGCAATTCCTTTGATGGTATCTCCATTGCAGCCTGTTTGGCAGTCCTTCTTTTCTCTTTTGGCCTTCAGCGGGGATCAATTTTGGCAAGCTTTGCTGCTGCATGTGCCTGTACCTATAGCGCTTATAGTGTATGGGAAAGATTTCTTTTTTTTTTTTTTTTTTCAGCATCCATGCCATGTCCCTCCTATCTTCTCCTGCAAGTTTTTACTTCCTCCTTGCCTTTTTGCCCTGCTTTTGCAAGGTGTGTGAGCTTAGTTTTGGCATGTTTTGCTATTTTGCAGTGCTCTGATATAATCCCGGTGCATTTTCTTATAGTCACTAAATGGCCCAAATTTCCAATTTTTTTTTTTTTTTCTCCTGCAATTGCAATTCCTTTGATGGTATCTCCATTGCAGCCTGTTTGGCAGTCCTTCTTTTCTCTTTTGGCCTTCAGCGGGGATCAATTTTGGCAAGCTTTGCTGCTGCATGTGCCTGCACCTATAGCGTATGGGAAAAATTTCTTCCTTTTTTTTTTTTTTTTTTTCAGCATTCATGCCATGTCTATTATCTCTTCCCCCCAAGCTGTTTCTTCCTCCTTGACTCTTTCCCCTCCTTTTGCAGCGTCTGTCAACTTAGTTTTGGCATGTTTTGGTCCTTTGCCATGCAGCTCATTTCCTCAGAGACCATTTCTTGAAGACACTAAAACTCCTGATTTTCTGGTGTTTTTCGGCTTTTTTTCAATTGCATTTCATTTGATCCTATCTCCTTTCCAGAGTCTTTGTAAGCCTTTCTTTTTGGATTCGCAAGATTCCGTTTCCTTCCCGAAAGGAAATGAAATTTCCTTTCGGGAAGGGAAACGGAATCTTGCGATTTCAATGGGCACCAAGAGAGGAATCTTTGGTGCATGTCCCGAGACTTGATGACATGCCATGCCTTTTGATGTCTTTGACTTTGGGAAAGATTTTTTCTTTTTTTTTTTCTTTTTTTAAGCATCCATGCCATGTCCCTCCTATCTTCTCCTGCAAGTTTTTTCCTCCTCCTTAGCTTTTTGCCCTGCTTTTGCAAGGTCTGTGAGCTTAGTTTTGGCATGTTTTGCTATTTTGCAGTGCTCTGATATAATCCCGGTGCATTTTCTTATAGTCACTAAATGGCCCAAATTTCCCAGGTTTTTTTTTTTTTTCTCCTGCAATTGCAATTCCTTTGATGGTATCTCCATTGCAGCCTGTTTGGCAGTCCTTCTTTTCTCTTTTGGCCTTCAGCGGGGATCAATTTTGGCAAGCTTTGCTGCTGCATGTGCCTGTACCTATAGCGCTTATAGTGTATGGGAAAGATTTCTTTTTTTTTTTTTTTTTTTCAGCATCCATGCCATGTCCCTCCTATCTTCTCCTGCAAGTTTTTACTTCCTCCTTGCCTTTTTGCCCTGCTTTTGCAAGGTCTGTGAGCTTAGTTTTGGCATGTTTTGCTATTTTGCAGTGCTCTGATATAATCCCGGTGCATTTTCTTATAGTCACTAAATGGCCCAAATTTCCAATTTTTTTTTTTTTTCTCCTGCAATTGCAATTCCTTTGATGGTATCTCCATTGCAGCCTGTTTGGCAGTCCTTCTTTTCTCTTTTGGCCTTCAGCGGGGATCAATTTTGGCAAGCTTTGCTGCTGCATGTGCCCGCACCTATAGCGTATGGGAAAAATTTCTTCCTTTTTTTTTTTTTTTTTTTTCAGCATTCATGCCATGTCTATTATCTCTTCCCCCCAAGCTGTTTCTTCCTCCTTGACTCTTTCCCCTCCTTTTGCAGCGTCTGTCAACTTAGTTTTGGCATGTTTTGGTCCTTTGCCATGCAGCTCATTTCCTCAGAGACCATTTCTTGAAGACACTAAAACTCCTGATTTTCTGGTGTTTTTCGGCTTTTTTTCAATTGCATTTCATTTGATCCTATCTCCTTTCCAGAGTCTTTGTAAGCCTTTCTTTTTGGGTTCGCAAGATTCCGTTTCCTTCCCGAAAGGAAATGAAATTTCCTTTCGGGAAGGGAAACGGAATCTTGCGATTTCAATGGGCACCAAGAGAGGAATCTTTGGTGCATGTCCCTGCACTTGATGACATGCCATGCCTTTTGATGCCTTTGACTTTGGGAAAGATTTTTTCTTTTTTTTTTTTCTTTTTTTAAGCATCCATGCCATGTCCCTCCTATCTTCTCCTGCAAGTTTTTTCCTCCTCCTTAGCTTTTTGCCCTGCTTTTGCAAGGTGTGTGAGCTTAGTTTTGGCATGTTTTGCTATTTTGCAGTGCTCTGATATAATCCCGGTGCATTTTCTTATAGTCACTAAATGGCCCAAATTTCCAATTTTTTTTTTTTTTCTCCTGCAATTGCAATTCCTTTGATGGTATCTCCATTGCAGCCTGTTTGGCAGTCCTTCTTTTCTCTTTTGGCCTTCAGCGGGGATCAATTTTGGCAAGCTTTGCTGCTGCATGTGCCTGCGCCTATAGCGTATGGGAAAAATTTCTTCCTTTTTTTTTTTATTTTTTTCAGCATTCATGCCATGTCTATTATCTCTTCCCCCCAAGCTGTTTCTTCCTCCTTGACTCTTTCCCCTCCTTTTGCAGCGACTGTCAGCTTAGTTTTGGCATGTTTTGGTCCTTTGCCATGCAGCTCATTTCCTCAGAGACCATTTCTTGAAGACACTAAAACTCCTGATTTTCTGGTGTTTTTCGGCTTTTTTTCAATTGCATTTCATTTGATCCTATCTCCTTTCCAGAGTGTTTGTAAGCCTTTCTTTTTGGGTTCGCAAGATTCCGTTTCCTTCCCAAAAGGAAATGAAATTTCCTTTCGGGAAGGGAAACGGAATCTTGCGATTTCAATGGGCACCAAGAGAGGAATCTTTGGTGCATGTCCCGAGACTTGATGACATGCCATGCCTTTTGATGCCTTTGACTTTGGGAAAGATTTTTTCTTTTTTTTTTTTCTTTTTTTAAGCATCCATGCCATGTCCCTCCTATCTTCTCCTGCAAGTTTTTTCCTCCTCCTTAGCTTTTTGCCCTGCTTTTGCAAGGTGTGTGAGCTTAGTTTTGGCATGTTTTGCTATTTTGCAGTGCTCTGATATAATCCCGGTGCATTTTCTTATAGTCACTAAATGGCCCAAATTTCCCAGGTTTTTTTTTTTTTCTCCTGCAATTGCAATTCCTTTGATGGTATCTCCATTGCAGCCTGTTTGGCAGTCCTTCTTTTCTCTTTTGGCCTTCAGCAGGGATCAATTTTGGCAAGCTTTGCTGCTGCATGTGCCTGTACCTATAGCGCTTATAGTGTATGGGAAAGATTTCTTTTTTTTTTTTTTTTTTCAGCATCCATGCCATGTCCCTCCTATCTTCTCCTGCAAGTTTTTACTTCCTCCTTGCCTTTTTGCCCTGCTTTTGCAAGGTGTGTGAGCTTAGTTTTGGCATGTTTTGCTATTTTGCAGTGCTCTGATATAATCCCGGTGCATTTTCTTATAGTCACTAAATGGCCCAAATTTCCAATTTTTTTTTTTTTTTCTCCTGCAATTGCAATTCCTTTGATGGTATCTCCATTGCAGCCTGTTTGGCAGTCCTTCTTTTCTCTTTTGGCCTTCAGCGGGGATCAATTTTGGCAAGCTTTGCTGCTGCATGTGCCTGCGCCTATAGCGTATGGGAAAAATTTCTTCCTTTTTTTTTTTTTTTTTTCAGCATTCATGCCATGTCTATTATCTCTTCCCCCCAAGCTGTTTCTTCCTCCTTGACTCTTTCCCCTCCTTTTGCAGCGTCTGTCAACTTAGTTTTGGCATGTTTTGGTCCTTTGCCATGCAGCTCATTTCCTCAGAGACCATTTCTTGAAGACACTAAAACTCCTGATTTTCTGGTGTTTTTCGGCTTTTTTTCAATTGCATTTCATTTGATCCTATCTCCTTTCCAGAGTCTTTGTAAGCCTTTCTTTTTGGATTCGCAAGATTCCGTTTCCTTCCCGAAAGGAAATGAAATTTCCTTTCGGGAAGGGAAACGGAATCTTGCGATTTCAATGGGCACCAAGAGAGGAATCTTTGGTGCATGTCCCGAGACTTGATGACATGCCATGCCTTTTGATGTCTTTGACTTTGGGAAAGATTTTTTCTTTTTTTTTTTCTTTTTTTAAGCATCCATGCCATGTCCCTCCTATCTTCTCCTGCAAGTTTTTTCCTCCTCCTTAGCTTTTTGCCCTGCTTTTGCAAGGTGTGTGAGCTTAGTTTTGGCATGTTTTGCTATTTTGCAGTGCTCTGATATAATCCCGGTGCATTTTCTTATAGTCACTAAATGGCCCAAATTTCCCAGGTTTTTTTTTTTTTTCTCCTGCAATTGCAATTCCTTTGATGGTATCTCCATTGCAGCCTGTTTGGCAGTCCTTCTTTTCTCTTTTGGCCTTCAGCGGGGATCAATTTTGGCAAGCTTTGCTGCTGCATGTGCCTGTACCTATAGCGCTTATAGTGTATGGGAAAGATTTCTTTTTTTTTTTTTTTTTTTTCAGCATCCATGCCATGTCCCTCCTATCTTCTCCTGCAAGTTTTTACTTCCTCCTTGCCTTTTTGCCCTGCTTTTGCAAGGTGTGTGAGCTTAGTTTTGGCATGTTTTGCTATTTTGCAGTGCTCTGATATAATCCCGGTGCATTTTCTTATAGTCACTAAATGGCCCAAATTTCCAATTTTTTTTTTTTTTCTCCTGCAATTGCAATTCCTTTGATGGTATCTCCATTGCAGCCTGTTTGGCAGTCCTTCTTTTCTCTTTTGGCCTTCAGCGGGGATCAATTTTGGCAAGCTTTGCTGCTGCATGTGCCCGCACCTATAGCGTATGGGAAAAATTTCTTCCTTTTTTTTTTTTTTTTTTTCAGCATTCATGCCATGTCTATTATCTCTTCCCCCCAAGCTGTTTCTTCCTCCTTGACTCTTTCCCCTCCTTTTGCAGCGTCTGTCAACTTAGTTTTGGCATGTTTTGGTCCTTTGCCATGCAGCTCATTTCCTCAGAGACCATTTCTTGAAGACACTAAAACTCCTGATTTTCTGGTGTTTTTCGGCTTTTTTTCAATTGCATTTCATTTGATCCTATCTCCTTTCCAGAGTCTTTGTAAGCCTTTCTTTTTGGATTCGCAAGATTCCGTTTCCTTCCCGAAAGGAAATGAAATTTCCTTTCGGGAAGGGAAACGGAATCTTGCGATTTCAATGGGCACCAAGAGAGGAATCTTTGGTGCATGTCCCGAGACTTGATGACATGCCATGCTTTTTGATGTCTTTGACTTTGGGAAAGATTTTTTCTTTTTTTTTTTCTTTTTTTAAGCATCCATGCCATGTCCCTCCTATCTTCTCCTGCAATTTTTTTCCTCCTCCTTAGCTTTTTGCCCTGCTTTTGCAAGGTGTGTGAGCTTAGTTTTGGCATGTTTTGCTATTTTGCAGTGCTCTGATATAATCCCGGTGCATTTTCTTATAGTCACTAAATGGCCCAAATTTCCAATTTTTTTTTTTTCTCCTGCAATTGCAATTCCTTTGATGGTATCTCCATTGCAGCCTGTTTGGCAGTCCTTCTTTTCTCTTTTGGCCTTCAGCGGGGATCAATTTTGGCAAGCTTTGCTGCTGCATGTGCCTGTACCTATAGCGCTTATAGTGTATGGGAAAGATTTCTTTTTTTTTTTTTTTTTTTTCAGCATCCATGCCATGTCCCTCTTATCTTCTCCTGCAAGTTTTTACTTCCTCCTTGCCTTTTTGCCCTGCTTTTGCAAGGTGTGTGAGCTTAGTTTTGGCATGTTTTGCTATTTTGCAGTGCTCTGATATAATCCCGGTGCATTTTCTTATAGTCACTAAATGGCCCAAATTTCCAATTTTTTTTTTTTTTCTCCTGCAATTGCAATTCCTTTGATGGTATCTCCATTGCAGCCTGTTTGGCAGTCCTTCTTTTCTCTTTTGGCCTTCAGCGGGGATCAATTTTGGCAAGCTTTGCTGCTGCATGTGCCTGCGCCTATAGCGTATGGGAAAAATTTCTTCCTTTTTTTTTTTATTTTTTTCAGCATTCATGCCATGTCTATTATCTCTTCCCCCCAAGCTGTTTCTTCCTCCTTGACTCTTTCCCCTCCTTTTGCAGCGACTGTCAGCTTAGTTTTGGCATGTTTTGCTCCTTTGCCATGCAGCTCATTTCCTCAGAGACCATTTTTTGAAGACACTAAAACTCCTGATTTTCTGGTGTTTTTCGGCTTTTTTTCAATTGCATTTCATTTGATCCTATCTCCTTTCCAGAGTCTTTGTAAGCCTTTCTTTTTGGGTTCGCAAGATTCCGTTTCCTTCCCGAAAGGAAATGAAATTTCCTTTCGGGAAGGGAAACGGAATCTTGCGATTTCAATGGGCACCAAGAGAGGAATCTTTGGTGCATGTCCCGAGACTTGATGACATGCCATGCCTTTTGATGCCTTTGACTTTGGGAAAGATTTTTTCTTTTTTTTTTTTCTTTTTTTAAGCATCCATGCCATGTCCCTCCTATCTTCTCCTGCAAGTTTTTTCCTCCTCCTTAGCTTTTGGCCCTGCTTTTGCAAGGTGTGTGAGCTTAGTTTTGGCATGTTTTGCTATTTTGCAGTGCTCTGATATAATCCCGGTGCATTTTCTTATAGTCACTAAATGGCCCAAATTTCCCAGGTTTTTTTTTTTTTCTCCTGCAATTGCAATTCCTTTGATGGTATCTCCATTGCAGCCTGTTTGGCAGTCCTTCTTTTCTCTTTTGGCCTTCAGCGGGGATCAATTTTGGCAAGCTTTGCTGCTGCATGTGCCTGTACCTATAGCGCTTATAGTGTATGGGAAAGATTTCTTTTTTTTTTTTTTTTTTTCAGCATCCATGCCATGTCCCTCCTATCTTCTCCTGCAAGTTTTTACTTCCTCCTTGCCTTTTTGCCCTGCTTTTGCAAGGTGTGTGAGCTTAGTTTTGGCATGTTTTGCTATTTTGCAGTGCTCTGATATAATCCCGGTGCATTTTCTTATAGTCACTAAATGGCCCAAATTTCCAATTTTTTTTTTTTTTCTCCTGCAATTGCAATTCCTTTGATGGTATCTCCATTGCAGCCTGTTTGGCAGTCCTTCTTTTCTCTTTTGGCCTTCAGCGGGGATCAATTTTGGCAAGCTTTGCTGCTGCATGTGCCTGCGCCTATAGCATATGGGAAAAATTTCTTCCTTTTTTTTTTATTTTTTTCAGCATTCATGCCATGTCTATTATCTCTTCCCCCCAAGCTGTTTCTTCCTCCTTGACTCTTTCCCCTCCTTTTGCAGCGACTGTCAGCTTAGTTTTGGCATGTTTTGGTCCTTTGCCATGCAGCTCATTTCCTCAGAGACCATTTCTTGAAGACACTAAAACTCCTGATTTTCTGGTGTTTTTCGGCTTTTTTTCAATTGCATTTCATTTGATCCTATCTCCTTTCCAGAGTGTTTGTAAGCCTTTCTTTTTGGGTTCGCAAGATTCCGTTTCCTTCCCAAAAGGAAATGAAATTTCCTTTCGGGAAGGGAAACGGAATCTTGCGATTTCAATGGGCACCAAGAGAGGAATCTTTGGTGCATGTCCCGAGACTTGATGACATGCCATGCCTTTTGATGCCTTTGACTTTGGGAAAGATTTTTTCTTTTTTTTTTTTCTTTTTTTAAGCATCCATGCCATGTCCCTCCTATCTTCTCCTTCAAGTTTTATCCTCCTCCTTAGCTTTTTGCCCTGCTTTTGCAAGGTGTGTGAGCTTAGTTTTGGCATGTTTTGCTATTTTGCAGTGCTCTGATATAATCCCGGTGCATTTTCTTATAGTCACTAAATGGCCCAAATTTCCAATTTTTTTTTTTTTTCTCCTGCAATTGCAATTCCTTTGATGGTATCTCCATTGCAGCCTGTTTGGCAGTCCTTCTTTTCTCTTTTGGCCTTCAGCGGGGATCAATTTTGGCAAGCTTTGCTGCTGCATGTGCCTGTACCTATAGCGCTTATAGTGTATGGGAAAGATTTCTTTTTTTTTTTTTTTTTTTTTCAGCATCCATGCCATGTTCCTCCTATCTTCTCCTGCAAGTTTTTACTTCCTCCTTGCCTTTTTGCCCTGCTTTTGCAAGGTGTGTGAGCTTAGTTTTGGCATGTTTTGCTATTTTGCAGTGCTCTGATATAATCCCGGTGTATTTTCTTATAGTCACTAAATGGCCCAAATTTCCAATTTTTTTTTTTTTCTCCTGCAATTGCAATTCCTTTGATGGTATCTCCATTGCAGCCTGTTTGGCAGTCCTTCTTTTCTCTTTTGGCCTTCAGGGGGGATCAATTTTGGCAAGCTTTGCTGCTGCATGTGCCTGCGCCTATAGCGTATGGGAAAAATTTCTTCCTTTTTTTTTTTTATTTTTTTCAGCATTCATGCCATGTCTATTATCTCTTCCCCCCAAGCTGTTTCTTCCTCCTTGACTCTTTCCCCTCCTTTTGCAGCGTCTGTCAACTTAGTTTTTGCATGTTTTGGTCCTTTGCCATGCAGCTCATTTCCTCAGAGACCATTTCTTGAAGACACTAAAACTCCTGATTTTCTGGTGTTTTTCGGCTTTTTTTCAATTGCATTTCATTTGATCCTATCTCCTTTCCAGAGTCTTTGTAAGCCTTTCTTTTTGGATTCGCAAGATTCCGTTTCCTTCCCGAAAGGAGATTTCATTTCCTTTCGGGAAGGGAAACGGAATCTTGCGATTTCAATGGGCACCAAGAGAGGAATCTTTGGTGCATGTCCCGAGACTTGATGACATGCCATGCCTTTTGATGCCTTTGACTTTGGGAAAGATTTTTTCTTTTTTTTTTTTCTTTTTTTAAGCATCCATGCCATGTCCCTCCTATCTTCTCCTGCAAGTTTTTTCCTCCTCCTTAGCTTTTTGCCCTGCTTTTGCAAGGTGTGTGAGCTTAGTTTTGGCATGTTTTGCTATTTTGCAGTGCTCTGATATAATCCCGGTGCATTTTCTTATAGTCACTAAATGGCCCAAATTTCCCAGGTTTTTTTTTTTTTCTCCTGCAATTGCAATTCCTTTGATGGTATCTCCATTGCAGCCTGTTTGGCAGTCCTTCTTTTCTCTTTTGGCCTTCAGCGGGGATCAATTTTGGCAAGCTTTGCTGCTGCATGTGCCTGTACCTATAGCGCTTATAGTGTATGGGAAAGATTTCTTTTTTTTTTTTTTTTTTCAGCATCCATGCCATGTCCCTCCTATCTTCTCCTGCAAGTTTTTACTTCCTCCTTGCCTTTTTGCCCTGCTTTTGCAAGGTGTGTGAGCTTAGTTTTGGCATGTTTTGCTATTTTGCAGTGCTCTGATATAATCCCGGTGCATTTTCTTATAGTCACTAAATGGCCCAAATTTCCAATTTTTTTTTTTTTTTCTCCTGCAATTGCAATTCCTTTGATGGTATCTCCATTGCAGCCTGTTTGGCAGTCCTTCTTTTCTCTTTTGGCCTTCAGCGGGGATCAATTTTGGCAAGCTTTGCTGCTGCATGTGCCTGCACCTATAGCGTATGGGAAAAATTTCTTCCTTTTTTTTTTTTTTTTTTTCAGCATTCATGCCATGTCTATTATCTCTTCCCCCCAAGCTGTTTCTTCCTCCTTGACTCTTTCCCCTCCTTTTGCAGCGTCTGTCAACTTAGTTTTGGCATGTTTTGGTCCTTTGCCATGCAGCTCATTTCCTCAGAGACCATTTCTTGAAGACACTAAAACTCCTGATTTTCTGGTGTTTTTCGGCTTTTTTTCAATTGCATTTCATTTGATCCTATCTCCTTTCCAGAGTCTTTGTAAGCCTTTCTTTTTGGATTCGCAAGATTCCGTTTCCTTCCCGAAAGGAAATGAAATTTCCTTTCGGGAAGGGAAACGGAATCTTGCGATTTCAATGGGCACCAAGAGAGGAATCTTTGGTGCATGTCCCGAGACTTGATGACATGCCATGCCTTTTGATGTCTTTGACTTTGGGAAAGATTTTTTCTTTTTTTTTTTCTTTTTTTAAGCATCCATGCCATGTCCCTCCTATCTTCTCCTGCAATTTTTTTCCTCCTCCTTAGCTTTTTGCCCTGCTTTTGCAAGGTGTGTGAGCTTAGTTTTGGCATGTTTTGCTATTTTGCAGTGCTCTGATATAATCCCGGTGCATTTTCTTATAGTCACTAAATGGCCCAAATTTCCAATTTTTTTTTTTTTCTCCTGCAATTGCAATTCCTTTGATGGTATCTCCATTGCAGCCTGTTTGGCAGTCCTTCTTTTCTCTTTTGGCCTTCAGCGGGGATCAATTTTGGCAAGCTTTGCTGCTGCATGTGCCTGTACCTATAGCGCTTATAGTGTATGGGAAAGATTTCTTTTTTTTTTTTTTTTTTTTCAGCATCCATGCCATGTCCCTCCTATCTTCTCCTGCAAGTTTTTACTTCCTCCTTGCCTTTTTGCCCTGCTTTTGCAAGGTGTGTGAGCTTAGTTTTGGCATGTTTTGCTATTTTGCAGTGCTCTGATATAATCCCGGTGCATTTTCTTATAGTCACTAAATGGCCCAAATTTCCAATTTTTTTTTTTTTCTCCTGCAATTGCAATTCCTTTGATGGTATCTCCATTGCAGCCTGTTTGGCAGTCCTTCTTTTCTCTTTTGGCCTTCAGCGGGGATCAATTTTGGCAAGCTTTGCTGCTGCATGTGCCTGCGCCTATAGCGTATGGGAAAAATTTCTTCCTTTTTTTTTTTATTTTTTTCAGCATTCATGCCATGTCTATTATCTCTTCCCCCCAAGCTGTTTCTTCCTCCTTGACTCTTTCCCCTCCTTTTGCAGCGACTGTCAGCTTAGTTTTGGCATGTTTTGGTCCTTTGCCATGCAGCTCATTTCCTCAGAGACCATTTTTTGAAGACACTAAAACTCCTGATTTTCTGGTGTTTTTCGGCTTTTTTTCAATTGCATTTCATTTGATCCTATCTCCTTTCCAGAGTGTTTGTAAGCCTTTCTTTTTGGATTCGCAAGATTCCGTTTCCTTCCCGAAAGGAGATTTCATTTCCTTTCGGGAAGGGAAACGGAATCTTGCAATTTCAATGGGCACCAAGAGAGGAATCTTTGGTGCATGTCCCGAGACTTGATGACATGCCATGCCTTTTGATGCCTTTGACTTTGGGAAAGATTTTTTCTTTTTTTTTTTTCTTTTTTTAAGCATCCATGCCATGTCCCTCCTATCTTCTCCTGCAAGTTTTTTCCTCCTCCTTAGCTTTTTGCCCTGCTTTTGCAAGGTGTGTGAGCTTAGTTTTGGCATGTTTTGCTATTTTGCAGTGCTCTGATATAATCCCGGTGCATTTTCTTATAGTCACTAAATGGCCCAAATTTCCCAGGTTTTTTTTTTTTTTCTCCTGCAATTGCAATTCCTTTGATGGTATCTCCATTGCAGCCTGTTTGGCAGTCCTTCTTTTCTCTTTTGGCCTTCAGCGGGGATCAATTTTGGCAAGCTTTGCTGCTGCATGTGCCTGTACCTATAGCGCTTATAGTGTATGGGAAAGATTTCTTTTTTTTTTTTTTTTTTTCAGCATCCATGCCATGTCCCTCCTATCTTCTCCTGCAAGTTTTTACTTCCTCCTTGCCTTTTTGCCCTGCTTTTGCAAGGTGTGTGAGCTTAGTTTTGGCATGTTTTGCTATTTTGCAGTGCTCTGATATAATCCCGGTGCATTTTCTTATAGTCACTAAATGGCCCAAATTTCCAATTTTTTTTTTTTTTCTCCTGCAATTGCAATTCCTTTGATGGTATCTCCATTGCAGCCTGTTTGGCAGTCCTTCTTTTCTCTTTTGGCCTTCAGCGGGGATCAATTTTGGCAAGCTTTGCTGCTGCATGTGCCCGCACCTATAGCGTATGGGAAAAATTTCTTCCTTTTTTTTTTTTTTTTTTTCAGCATTCATGCCATGTCTATTATCTCTTCCCCCCAAGCTGTTTCTTCCTCCTTGACTCTTTCCCCTCCTTTTGCAGCGTCTGTCAACTTAGTTTTGGCATGTTTTGGTCCTTTGCCATGCAGCTCATTTCCTCAGAGACCATTTCTTGAAGACACTAAAACTCCTGATTTTCTGGTGTTTTTCGGCTTTTTTTCAATTGCATTTCATTTGATCCTATCTCCTTTCCAGAGTCTTTGTAAGCCTTTCTTTTTGGATTCGCAAGATTCCGTTTCCTTCCCGAAAGGAAATGAAATTTCCTTTCGGGAAGGGAAACGGAATCTTGCGATTTCAATGGGCACCAAGAGAGGAATCTTTGGTGCATGTCCCGAGACTTGATGACATGCCATGCCTTTTGATGTCTTTGACTTTGGGAAAGATTTTTTCTTTTTTTTTTTCTTTTTTTAAGCATCCATGCCATGTCCCTCCTATCTTCTCCTGCAAGTTTTTTCCTCCTCCTTAGCTTTTTGCCCTGCTTTTGCAAGGTGTGTGAGCTTAGTTTTGGCATGTTTTGCTATTTTGCAGTGCTCTGATATAATCCCGGTGCATTTTCTTATAGTCACTAAATGGCCCAAATTTCCCAGGTTTTTTTTTTTTTCTCCTGCAATTGCAATTCCTTTGATGGTATCTCCATTGCAGCCTGTTTGGCAGTCCTTCTTTTCTCTTTTGGCCTTCAGCGGGGATCAATTTTGGCAAGCTTTGCTGCTGCATGTGCCTGTACCTATAGCGCTTATAGTGTATGGGAAAGATTTCTTTTTTTTTTCTTTTTTTTCAGCATCCATGCCATGTCCCTCCTATCTTCTCCTGCAAGTTTTTACTTCCTCCTTGCCTTTTTGCCCTGCTTTTGCAAGGTGTGTGAGCTTAGTTTTGGCATGTTTTGCTATTTTGCAGTGCTCTGATATAATCCCGGTGCATTTTCTTATAGTCACTAAATGGCCCAAATTTCCAATTTTTTTTTTTTCTCCTGCAATTGCAATTCCTTTGATGGTATCTCCATTGCAGCCTGTTTGGCAGTCCTTCTTTTCTCTTTTGGCCTTCAGCGGGGATCAATTTTGGCAAGCTTTGCTGCTGCATGTGCCTGCGCCTATAGCGTATGGGAAAAATTTCTTCCTTTTTTTTTTTATTTTTTTCAGCATTCATGCCATGTCTATTATCTCTTCCCCCCAAGCTGTTTCTTCCTCCTTGACTCTTTCCCCTCCTTTTGCAGCGACTGTCAGCTTAGTTTTGGCATGTTTTGGTCCTTTGCCATGCAGCTCATTTCCTCAGAGACCATTTCTTGAAGACACTAAAACTCCTGATTTTCTGGTGTTTTTCGGCTTTTTTTCAATTGCATTTCATTTGATCCTATCTCCTTTCCAGAGTCTTTGTAAGCCTTTCTTTTTGGGTTCGCAAGATTCCGTTTCCTTCCCGAAAGGAAATGAAATTTCCTTTCGGGAAGGGAAACGGAATCTTGCGATTTCAATGGGCACCAAGAGAGGAATCTTTGGTGCATGTCCCGAGACTTGATGACATGCCATGCCTTTTGATGCCTTTGACTTTGGGAAAGATTTTTTCTTTTTTTTTTTTCTTTTTTTAAGCATCCATGCCATGTCCCTCCTATCTTCTCCTGCAAGTTTTTTCCTCCTCCTTAGCTTTTTGCCCTGCTTTTGCAAGGTGTGTGAGCTTAGTTTTGGCATGTTTTGCTATTTTGCAGTGCTCTGATATAATCCCGGTGCATTTTCTTATAGTCACTAAATGGCCCAAATTTCCAATTTTTTTTTTTTTCTCCTGCAATTGCAATTCCTTTGATGGTATCTCCATTGCAGCCTGTTTGGCAGTCCTTCTTTTCTCTTTTGGCCTTCAGCGGGGATCAATTTTGGCAAGCTTTGCTGCTGCATGTGCCTGTACCTATAGCGCTTATAGTGTATGGGAAAGATTTCTTTTTTTTTTTTTTTTTTTTCAGCATCCATGCCATGTTCCTCCTATCTTCTCCTGCAAGTTTTTACTTCCTCCTTGCCTTTTTGCCCTGCTTTTGCAAGGTCTGTGAGCTTAGTTTTGGCATGTTTTGCTATTTTGCAGTGCTCTGATATAATCCCGGTGCATTTTCTTATAGTCACTAAATGGCCCAAATTTCCAATTTTTTTTTTTTTTCTCCTGCAATTGCAATTCCTTTGATGGTATCTCCATTGCAGCCTGTTTGGCAGTCCTTCTTTTCTCTTTTGGCCTTCAGCGGGGATCAATTTTGGCAAGCTTTGCTGCTGCATGTGCCTGCGCCTATAGCGTATGGGAAAAATTTCTTCCTTTTGTTTTTTATTTTTTTCAGCATTCATGCCATGTCTATTATCTCTTCCCCCCAAGCTGTTTCTTCCTCCTTGACTCTTTCCCCTCCTTTTGCAGCGACTGTCAGCTTAGTTTTGGCATGTTTTGGTCCTTTGCCATGCAGCTCATTTCCTCAGAGACCATTTTTTGAAGACACTAAAACTCCTCATTTTCTGGTGTTTTTCGGCTTTTTTTCAATTGCATTTCATTTGATCCTATCTCCTTTCCAGAGTCTTTGTAAGCCTTTCTTTTTGGGTTCGCAAGATTCCGTTTCCTTCCCGAAAGGAAATGAAATTTCCTTTCGGGAAGGGAAACGGAATCTTGCGATTTCAATGGGCACCAAGAGAGGAATCTTTGGTGCATGTCCCGAGACTTGATGACATGCCATGCCTTTTGATGCCTTTGACTTTGGGAAAGATTTTTTCTTTTTTATTTTCTTTTTTTAAGCATCCATGCCATGTCCTTCCTATCTTCTCCTGCAATTTTTTTCCTCCTCCTTAGCTTTTGGCCCTGCTTTTGCAAGGTCTGTGAGCTTAGTTTTGGCATGTTTTGCTATTTTGCAGTGCTCTGATATAATCCCGGTGCATTTTCTTATAGTCACTAAATGGCCCAAATTTCCCAGGTTTTTTTTTTTTCTCCTGCAATTGCAATTCCTTTGATGGTATCTCCATTGCAGCCTGTTTGGCAGTCCTTCTTTTCTCTTTTGGCCTTCAGCGGGGATCAATTTTGGCAAGCTTTGCTGCTGCATGTGCCTGTACCTATAGCGCTTATAGTGTATGGGAAAGATTTCTTTTTTTTTTTTTTTTTTTTCAGCATCCATGCCATGTCCCTCCTATCTTCTCCTGCAAGTTTTTACTTCCTCCTTGCCTTTTTGCCCTGCTTTTGCAAGGTGTGTGAGCTTAGTTTTGGCATGTTTTGCTATTTTGCAGTGCTCTGATATAATCCCGGTGCATTTTCTTATAGTCACTAAATGGCCCAAATTTCCAATTTTTTTTTTTTTTCTCCTGCAATTGCAATTCCTTTGATGGTATCTCCATTGCAGCCTGTTTGGCAGTCCTTCTTTTCTCTTTTGGCCTTCAGCGGGGATCAATTTTGGCAAGCTTTGCTGCTGCATGTGCCTGCGCCTATAGCGTATGGGAAAAATTTCTTCCTTTTTTTTTTTATTTTTTTCAGCATTCATGCCATGTCTATTATCTCTTCCCCCCAAGCTGTTTCTTCCTCCTTGACTCTTTCCCCTCCTTTTGCAGCGACTGTCAGCTTAGTTTTGGCATGTTTTGGTCCTTTGCCATGCAGCTCATTTCCTCAGAGACCATTTCTTGAAGACACTAAAACTCCTGATTTTCTGGTGTTTTTCGGCTTTTTTTCAATTGCATTTCATTTGATCCTATCTCCTTTCCAGAGTCTTTGTAAGCCTTTCTTTTTGGATTCGCAAGATTCCGTTTCCTTCCCGAAAGGAAATGAAATTTCCTTTCGGGAAGGGAAACGGAATCTTGCGATTTCAATGGGCACCAAGAGAGGAATCTTTGGTGCATGTCCCGAGACTTGATGACATGCCATGCCTTTTGATGCCTTTGACTTTGGGAAAGATTTTTTCTTTTTTTTTTTTCTTTTTTTAAGCATCCATGCCATGTCCCTCCTATCTTCTCCTGCAAGTTTTTTCCTCCTCCTTAGCTTTTTGCCCTGCTTTTGCAAGGTCTGTGAGCTTAGTTTTGGCATGTTTTGCTATTTTGCAGTGCTCTGATATAATCCCGGTGCATTTTCTTATAGTCACTAAATGGCCCAAATTTCCAATTTTTTTTTTTTTCTCCTGCAATTGCAATTCCTTTGATGGTATCTCCATTGCAGCCTGTTTGGCAGTCCTTCTTTTCTCTTTTGGCCTTCAGCGGGGATCAATTTTGGCAAGCTTTGCTGCTGCATGTGCCTGTACCTATAGCGCTTATAGTGTATGGGAAAGATTTCTTTTTTTTTTTTTTTTTTTTCAGCATCCATGCCATGTCCCTCTTATCTTCTCCTGCAAGTTTTTACTTCCTCCTTGCCTTTTTGCCCTGCTTTTGCAAGGTGTGTGAGCTTAGTTTTTGCATGTTTTGCTATTTTGCAGTGCTCTGATATAATCCCGGTGCATTTTCTTATAGTCACTAAATGGCCCAAATTTCCAATTTTTTTTTTTTTTCTCCTGCAATTGCAATTCCTTTGATGGTATCTCCATTGCAGCCTGTTTGGCAGTCCTTCTTTTCTCTTTTGGCCTTCAGCGGGGATCAATTTTGGCAAGCTTTGCTGCTGCATGTGCCTGCGCCTATAGCGTATGGGAAAAATTTCTTCCTTTTTTTTTTATTTTTTTCAGCATTCATGCCATGTCTATTATCTCTTCCCCCCAAGCTGTTTCTTCTTCCTTGACACTTTCCCCTCCTTTTGCAGCGTCTGTCAGCTTAGTTTTGGCATGTTTTGGTCCTTTGCCATGCAGCTCATTTCCTCAGAGACCATTTCTTGAAGACACTAAAACTCCTGATTTTCTGGTGTTTTTCGGCTTTTTTTCAATTGCATTTCATTTGATCCTATCTCCTTTCCAGAGTCTTTGTAAGCCTTTCTTTTTGGATTCGCAAGATTCCGTTTCCTTCCCGAAAGGAAATGAAATTTCCTTTCGGGAAGGGAAACGGAATCTTGCGATTTCAATGGGCACCAAGAGAGGAATCTTTGGTGCATGTCCCGAGACTTGATGACATGCCATGCCTTTTGATGCCTTTGACTTTGGGAAAGATTTTTTCTTTTTTTTTTTTCTTTTTTTAAGCATCCATGCCATGTCCCTCCTATCTTCTCCTGCAAGTTTTTACTTCCTCCTTGCCTTTTTGCCCTGCTTTTGCAAGGTGTGTGAGCTTAGTTTTGGCATGTTTTGCTATTTTGCAGTGCTCTGATATAATCCCGGTGCATTTTCTTATAGTCACTAAATGGCCCAAATTTCCAATTTTTTTTTTTTTTCTCCTGCAATTGCAATTCCTTTGATGGTATCTCCATTGCAGCCTGTTTGGCAGTCCTTCTTTTCTCTTTTGGCCTTCAGCGGGGATCAATTTTGGCAAGCTTTGCTGCTGCATGTGCCTGCGCCTATAGCGTATGGGAAAAATTTCTTCCTTTTTTTTTTTATTTTTTTCAGCATTCATGCCATGTCTATTATCTCTTCCCCCCAAGCTGTTTCTTCCTCCTTGACTCTTTCCCCTCCTTTTGCAGCGTCTGTCAGCTTAGTTTTGGCATGTTTTGCTCCTTTGCCATGCAGCTCATTTCCTCAGAGACCATTTCTTGAAGACACTAAAACTCCTGATTTTCTGGATTTTTTCGGCTTTTTTTCAATTGCAATTCATTTGATCCTATCTCCTTTCCAGAGTCTTTGTAAGCCTTTCTTTTTGGATTCGCAAGATTCCGTTTCCTTCCCGAAAGGAAATGAAATTTCCTTTCGGGAAGGGAAACGGAATCTTGCGATTTCAATGGGCACCAAGAGAGGAATCTTTGGTGCATGTCCCGAGACTTGATGACATGCCATGCCTTTTGATGCCTTTGACTTTGGGAAAGATTTTTTTTTTTTTTTTTCTTTTTTTAAGCATCCATGCCATGTCCCTCCTATCTTCTCCTGCAAGTTTTTTCCTCCTCCTTAGCTTTTTGCCCTGCTTTTGCAAGGTGTGTGAGCTTAGTTTTGGCATGTTTTGCTATTTTGCAGTGCTCTGATATAATCCCGGTGCATTTTCTTATAGTCACTAAATGGCCCAAATTTCCAATTTTTTTTTTTTTTTCTCCTGCAATTGCAATTCCTTTGATGGTATCTCCATTGCAGCCTGTTTGGCAGTCCTTCTTTTCTCTTTTGGCCTTCAGCGGGGATCAATTTTGGCAAGCTTTGCTGCTGCATGTGTCTGCGCCTATAGCGTATGGGAAAAATTTCTTCCTTTTTATTTTATTTTTTTCAGCATTCATGCCATGTCTATTATCTCTTCCCCCCAAGCTGTTTCTTCCTCCTTGACTCTTTCCCCTCCTTTTGCAGCGTCTGTCAGCTTAGTTTTGGCATGTTTTGGTCCTTTGCCAGGCAGCTCATTTCCTCAGAGACCATTTCTTGAAGACACTAAAACTCCTGATTTTCTGGATTTTTTCGGCTTTTTTTCAATTGCATTTCATTTGATCCTATCTCCTTTCCAGAGTCTTTGTAAGCCTTTCTTTTTCGGTTCGCAAGATTCCGTTTCCTTCCCGAAAGGAAATGAAATTTCCTTTCGGGAAGGGAAACGGAATCTTGCGATTTCAATGGGCACCAAGAGAGGAATCTTTGGTGCATGTCCCGAGACTTGATGACATGCCATGCCTTTTGATGCCTTTGACTTTGGGAAAGATTTTTTCTTTTATTTTTTTCTTTTTTTAAGCATCCATGCCATGTCCCTCCTATCTTCTCCTGCAAGTTTTATCCTCCTCCTTAGCTTTTTGCCCTGCTTTTGCAAGGTGTGTGAGCTTAGTTTTGGCATGTTTTGCTATTTTGCAGTGCTCTGATATAATCCCGGTGCATTTTCTTATAGTCACTAAATGGCCCAAATTTCCAATTTTTTTTTTTTTCTCCTGCAATTGCAATTCCTTTGATGGTATCTCCATTGCAGCCTGTTTGGCAGTCCTTCTTTTCTCTTTTGGCCTTCAGCGGGGATCAATTTTGGCAAGCTTTGCTGCTGCATGTGCCTGTACCTATAGCGCTTATAGTGTATGGGAAAGATTTGTTTTTTTTTTTTTTTTTTCAGCATCCATGCCATGTCCCTCCTATCTTCTCCTGCAAGTTTTTACTTCCTCCTTGCCTTTTTGCCCTGCTTTTGCAAGGTGTGTGAGCTTAGTTTTGGCATGTTTTGCTATTTTGCAGTGCTCTGATATAATCCCGGTGCATTTTCTTATAGTCACTAAATGGCCCAAATTTCCAATTTTTTTTTTTTTTCTCCTGCAATTGCAATTCCTTTGATGGTATCTCCATTGCAGCCTGTTTGGCAGTCCTTCTTTTCTCTTTTGGCCTTCAGCGGGGATCAATTTTGGCAAGCTTTGCTGCTGCATGTGCCTGCGCCTATAGCGTATGGGAAAAATTTCTTCCTTTTTTTTTTTATTTTTTTCAGCATTCATGCCATGTCTATTATCTCTTCCCCCCAAGCTGTTCCTTCCTCCTTGACTCTTTCCCCTCCTTTTGCAGCGTCTGTCAGCTTAGTTTTGGCATGTTTTGCTCCTTTGCCATGCAGCTCATTTCCTCAGAGACCATTTCTTGAAGACACTAAAACTCCTGATTTTCTGGTGTTTTTCGGCTTTTTTTCAATTGCATTTCATTTGATCCTATCTACTTTCCAGAGTCTTTGTAAGCCTTTCTTTTTGGGTTCGCAAGATTCCGTTTCCTTCCCGAAAGGAAATGAAATTTCCTTTCGGGAAGGGAAACGGAATCTTGCGATTTCAATGGGCACCAAGAGAGGAATCTTTGGTGCATGTCCCGAGACTTGATGACATGCCATGCCTTTTGATGCCTTTGACTTTGGGAAAGATTTTTTCTTTTTTTTTTTTCTTTTTTTAAGCATCCATGCCATGTCCCTCCTATCTTCTCCTGCAAGTTTTTTCCTCCTCCTTAGCTTTTTGCCCTGCTTTTGCAAGGTGTGTGAGCTTAGTTTTGGCATGTTTTGCTATTTTGCAGTGCTCTGATATAATCCCGGTGCATTTTCTTATAGTCACTAAATGGCCCAAATTTCCAATTTTTTTTTTTTTTTCTCCTGCAATTGCAATTCCTTTGATGGTATCTCCATTGCAGCCTGTTTGGCAGTCCTTCTTTTCTCTTTTGGCCTTCAGCGGGGATCAATTTTGGCAAGCTTTGCTGCTGCATGTGTCTGCGCCTATAGCGTATGGGAAAAATTTCTTCCTTTTTATTTTATTTTTTTCAGCATTCATGCCATGTCTTATATCTCTTCCCCCCAAGCTGTTTCTTCCTCCTTGACTCTTTCCCCTCCTTTTGCAGCGTCTGTCAGCTTAGTTTTGGCATGTTTTGGTCCTTTGCCAGGCAGCTCATTTCCTCAGAGACCATTTCTTGAAGACACTAAAACTCCTGATTTTCTGGATTTTTTCGGCTTTTTTTCAATTGCATTTCATTTGATCCTATCTCCTTTCCAGAGTCTTTGTAAGCCTTTCTTTTTCGGTTCGCAAGATTCCGTTTCCTTCCCGAAAGGAAATGAAATTTCCTTTCGGGAAGGGAAACGGAATCTTGCGATTTCAATGGGCACCAAGAGAGGAATCTTTGGTGCATGTCCCGAGACTTGATGACATGCCATGCCTTTTGATGCCTTTGACTTTGGGAAAGATTTTTTCTTTTTTTTTTTTCTTTTTTTAAGCATCCATGCCATGTCCCTCCTATCTTCTCCTGCAAGTTTTATCCTCCTCCTTAGCTTTTTGCCCTGCTTTTGCAAGGTGTGTGAGCTTAGTTTTGGCATGTTTTGCTATTTTGCAGTGCTCTGATATAATCCCGGTGCATTTTCTTATAGTCACTAAATGGCCCAAATTTCCAATTTTTTTTTTTTTCTCCTGCAATTGCAATTCCTTTGATGGTATCTCCATTGCAGCCTGTTTGGCAGTCCTTCTTTTCTCTTTTGGCCTTCAGCGGGGATCAATTTTGGCAAGCTTTGCTGCTGCATGTGCCTGTACCTATAGCGCTTATAGTGTATGGGAAAGATTTGTTTTTTTTTTTTTTTTTTCAGCATCCATGCCATGTCCCTCCTATCTTCTCCTGCAAGTTTTTACTTCCTCCTTGCCTTTTTGCCCTGCTTTTGCAAGGTGTGTGAGCTTAGTTTTGGCATGTTTTGCTATTTTGCAGTGCTCTGATATAATCCCGGTGCATTTTCTTATAGTCACTAAATGGCCCAAATTTCCAATTTTTTTTTTTTTTCTCCTGCAATTGCAATTCCTTTGATGGTATCTCCATTGCAGCCTGTTTGGCAGTCCTTCTTTTCTCTTTTGGCCTTCAGCGGGGATCAATTTTGGCAAGCTTTGCTGCTGCATGTGCCTGCGCCTATAGCGTATGGGAAAAATTTCTTCCTTTTTTTTTTTATTTTTTTCAGCATTCATGCCATGTCTATTATCTCTTCCCCCCAAGCTGTTCCTTCCTCCTTGACTCTTTCCCCTCCTTTTGCAGCGTCTGTCAGCTTAGTTTTGGCATGTTTTGGTCCTTTGCCATGCAGCTCATTTCCTCAGAGACCATTTCTTGAAGACACTAAAACTCCTGATTTTCTGGTGTTTTTCGGCTTTTTTTCAATTGCATTTCATTTGATCCTATCTACTTTCCAGAGTCTTTGTAAGCCTTTCTTTTTGGGTTCGCAAGATTCCGTTTCCTTCCCGAAAGGAAATGAAATTTCCTTTCGGGAAGGGAAACGGAATCTTGCGATTTCAATGGGCACCAAGAGAGGAATCTTTGGTGCATGTCCCGAGACTTGATGACATGCCATGCCTTTTGATGCCTTTGACTTTGGGAAAGATTTTTTCTTTTTTTTTTTTCTTTTTTTAAGCATCCATGCCATGTCCCTCCTATCTTCTCCTGCAAGTTTTTTCCTCCTCCTTAGCTTTTTGCCCTGCTTTTGCAAGGTGTGTGAGCTTAGTTTTGGCATGTTTTGCTATTTTGCAGTGCTCTGATATAATCCCGGTGCATTTTCTTATAGTCACTAAATGGCCCAAATTTCCAATTTTTTTTTTTTTCTCCTGCAATTGCAATTCCTTTGATGGTATCTCCATTGCAGCCTGTTTGGCAGTCCTTCTTTTCTCTTTTGGCCTTCAGCGGGGATCAATTTTGGCAAGCTTTGCTGCTGCATGTGCCTGTACCTATAGCGCTTATAGTGTATGGGAAAGATTTCTTTTTTTTTTTTTTTTTTTTCAGCATCCATGCCATGTCCCTCCTATCTTCTCCTGCAAGTTTTTACTTCCTCCTTGCCTTTTTGCCCTGCTTTTGCAAGGTGTGTGAGCTTAGTTTTGGCATGTTTTGCTATTTTGCAGTGCTCTGATATAATCCCGGTGCATTTTCTTATAGTCACTAAATGGCCCAAATTTCCAATTTTTTTTTTTTTTCTCCTGCAATTGCAATTCCTTTGATGGTATCTCCATTGCAGCCTGTTTGGCAGTCCTTCTTTTCTCTTTTGGCCTTCAGCGGGGATCAATTTTGGCAAGCTTTGCTGCTGCATGTGCCTGCGCCTATAGCGTATGGGAAAAATTTCTTCCTTTTTTTTTTTTATTTTTTTCAGCATTCATGCCATGTCTATTATCTCTTCCCCCCAAGCTGTTTCTTCCTTCTTGACTCTTTCCCCTCCTTTTGCAGCGACTGTCAGCTTAGTTTTGGCATGTTTTGGTCCTTTGCCATGCAGCTCATTTCCTCAGAGACCATTTCTTGAAGACACTAAAACTCCTGATTTTCTGGTGTTTTTCGGCTTTTTTTCAATTGCATTTCATTTGATCCTATCTCCTTTCCAGAGTCTTTGTAAGCCTTCCTTTTTGGGTTCGCAAGATTCCGTTTCCTTCCCGAAAGGAAATGAAATTTCCTTTCGGGAAGGGAAACGGAATCTTGCGATTTCAATGGGCACCAAGAGAGGAATCTTTGGTGCATGTCCCGAGACTTGATGACATGCCATGCCTTTTGATGCCTTTGACTTTGGGAAAGATTTTTTCTTTTTTTTTTTTCTTTTTTTAAGCATCCATGCCATGTCCCTCCTATCTTCTCCTGCAAGTTTTATCCTCCTCCTTAGCTTTTTGCCCTGCTTTTGCAAGGTGTGTGAGCTTAGTTTTGGCATGTTTTGCTATTTTGCAGTGCTCTGATATAATCCCGGTGCATTTTCTTATAGTCACTAAATGGCCCAAATTTCCAATTTTTTTTTTTTTCTCCTGCAATTGCAATTCCTTTGATGGTATCTCCATTGCAGCCTGTTTGGCAGTCCTTCTTTTCTCTTTTGGCCTTCAGCGGGGATCAATTTTGGCAAGCTTTGCTGCTGCATGTGCCTGTACCTATAGCGCTTATAGTGTATGGGAAAGATTTCTTTTTTTTTTTTTTTTTTCAGCATCCATGCCATGTCCCTCCTATCTTCTCCTGCAAGTTTTTACTTCCTCCTTGCCTTTTTGCCCTGCTTTTGCAAGGTCTGTGAGCTTAGTTTTGGCATGTTTTGCTATTTTGCAGTGCTCTGATATAATCCCGGTGCATTTTCTTATAGTCACTAAATGGCCCAAATTTCCAATTTTTTTTTTTTTTCTCCTGCAATTGCAATTCCTTTGATGGTATCTCCATTGCAGCCTGTTTGGCAGTCCTTCTTTTCTCTTTTGGCCTTCAGCGGGGATCAATTTTGGCAAGCTTTGCTGCTGCATGTGCCTGCGCCTATAGCGTATGGGAAAAATTTCTTCCTTTTTTTTTTTATTTTTTTCAGCATTCATGCCATGTCTATTATCTCTTCCCCCCAAGCTGTTCCTTCCTCCTTGACTCTTTCCCCTCCTTTTGCAGCGTCTGTCAGCTTAGTTTTGGCATGTTTTGGTCCTTTGCCATGCAGCTCATTTCCTCAGAGACCATTTCTTGAAGACACTAAAACTCCTGATTTTCTGGTGTTTTTCGGCTTTTTTTCAATTGCATTTCATTTGATCCTATCTCCTTTCCAGAGTCTTTGTAAGCCTTTCTTTTTGGATTCGCAAGATTCCGTTTCCTTTCCGAAAGGAAATGAAATTTCCTTTCGGGAAGTGAAACGGAATCTTGCGATTTCAATGGGCACCAAGAGAGGAATCTTTGGTGCATGTCCCGAGACTTGATGACATGCCATGCCTTTTGATGCCTTTGAGTTTGGGAAAGATTTTTTCTTTTTTATTTTCTTTTTTTAAGCATCCATGCCATGTCCCTCCTATCTTCTCCTGCAAGTTTTTTCCTCCTCCTTAGCTTTTTGCCCTGCTTTTGCAAGGTCTGTGAGCTTAGTTTTGGCATGTTTTGCTATTTTGCAGTGCTCTGATATAATCCCGGTGCATTTTCTTATAGTCACTAAATGGCCCAAATTTCCCAGGTTTTTTTTTTTTTCTCCTGCAATTGCAATTCCTTTGATGGTATCTCCATTGCAGCCTGTTTGGCAGTCCTTCTTTTCTCTTTTGGCCTTCAGCGGGGATCAATTTTGGCAAGCTTTGCTGCTGCATGTGCCTGTACCTATAGCACTTATAGTGTATGGGAAAGATTTCTTTTTTTTTTTTTTTTTTTCAGCATCCATGCCATGTCCCTCCTATCTTCTCCTGCAAGTTTTTACTTCCTCCTTGCCTTTTTGCCCTGCTTTTGCAAGGTCTGTGAGCTTAGTTTTGGCATGTTTTGCTATTTTGCAGTGCTCTGATATAATCCCGGTGCATTTTCTTATAGTCACTAAATGGCCCAAATTTCCAATTTTTTTTTTTTTTCTCCTGCAATTGCAATTCCTTTGATGGTATCTCCATTGCAGCCTGTTTGGCAGTCCTTCTTTTCTCTTTTGGCCTTCAGCGGGGATCAATTTTGGCAAGCTTTGCTGCTGCATGTGCCTGCGCCTATAGCGTATGGGAAAAATTTCTTCCTTTTTTTTTTTTATTTTTTTCAGCATTCATGCCATGTCTATTATCTCTTCCCCCCAAGCTGTTTCTTCCTTCTTGACTCTTTCCCCTCCTTTTGCAGCGACTGTCAGCTTAGTTTTGGCATGTTTTGCTCCTTTGCCATGCAGCTCATTTCCTCAGAGACCATTTCTTGAAGACACTAAAACTCCTGATTTTCTGGATTTTTTCGGCTTTTTTTCAATTGCAATTCATTTGATCCTATCTCCTTTCCAGAGTCTTTGTAAGCCTTTCTTTTTGGATTCGCAAGATTCCGTTTCCTTCCCGAAAGGAAATGAAATTTCCTTTCGGGAAGGGAAACGGAATCTTGCGATTTCAATGGGCACCAAGAGAGGAATCTTTGGTGCATGTCCCGAGACTTGATGACATGCCATGCCTTTTGATGCCTTTGACTTTGGGAAAGATTTTTTCTTTTTTTTTTTTCTTTTTTTAAGCATCCATGCCATGTCCCTCCTATCTTCTCCTGCAAGTTTTTTCCTCCTCCTTAGCTTTTTGCCCTGCTTTTGCAAGGTGTGTGAGCTTAGTTTTGGCATGTTTTGCTATTTTGCAGTGCTCTGATATAATCCCGGTGCATTTTCTTATAGTCACTAAATGGCCCAAATTTCCAATTTTTTTTTTTTTTTCTCCTGCAATTGCAATTCCTTTGATGGTATCTCCATTGCAGCCTGTTTGGCAGTCCTTCTTTTCTCTTTTGGCCTTCAGCGGGGATCAATTTTGGCAAGCTTTGCTGCTGCATGTGTCTGCGCCTATAGCGTATGGGAAAAATTTCTTCCTTTTTATTTTATTTTTTTCAGCATTCATGCCATGTCTATTATCTCTTCCCCCCAAGCTGTTTCTTCCTCCTTGACTCTTTCCCCTCCTTTTGCAGCGTCTGTCAGCTTAGTTTTGGCATGTTTTGGTCCTTTGCCAGGCAGCTCATTTCCTCAGAGACCATTTCTTGAAGACACTAAAACTCCTGATTTTCTGGATTTTTTCGGCTTTTTTTCAATTGCATTTCATTTGATCCTATCTCCTTTCCAGAGTCTTTGTAAGCCTTTCTTTTTCGGTTCGCAAGATTCCGTTTCCTTCCCGAAAGGAAATGAAATTTCCTTTCGGGAAGGGAAACGGAATCTTGCGATTTCAATGGGCACCAAGAGAGGAATCTTTGGTGCATGTCCCGAGACTTGATGACATGCCATGCCTTTTGATGCCTTTGACTTTGGGAAAGATTTTTTCTTTTTTTTTTTTCTTTTCTTAAGCATCCATGCCATGTCCCTCCTATCTTCTCCTGCAAGTTTTTACTTCCTCCTTGCCTTTTTGCCCTGCTTTTGCAAGGTGTGTGAGCTTAGTTTTGGCATGTTTTGCTATTTTGCAGTGCTCTGATATAATCCCGGTGCATTTTCTTATAGTCACTAAATGGCCCAAATTTCCAATTTTTTTGTTTTTCTCCTGCAATTGCAATTCCTTTGATGGTATCTCCATTGCAGCCTGTTTGGCAGTCCTTCTTTTCTCTTTTGGCCTTCAGCGGGGATCAATTTTGGCAAGCTTTGCTGCTGCATGTGCCTGCGCCTATAGCGTATGGGAAAAATTTCTTCCTTTTTTTTTTTATTTTTTTCAGCATTCATGCCATGTCTATTATCTCTTCCCCCCAAGCTGTTCCTTCCTCCTTGACTCTTTCCCCTCCTTTTGCAGCGTCTGTCAGCTTAGTTTTGGCATGTTTTGCTCCTTTGCCATGCAGCTCATTTCCTCAGAGACCATTTCTTGAAGACACTAAAACTCCTGATTTTCTGGATTTTTTCGGCTTTTTTTCAATTGCAATTCATTTGATCCTATCTCCTTTCCAGAGTCTTTGTAAGCCTTTCTTTTTGGATTCGCAAGATTCCGTTTCCTTCCCGAAAGGAAATGAAATTTCCTTTCGGGAAGGGAAACGGAATCTTGCGATTTCAATGGGCACCAAGAGAGGAATCTTTGGTGCATGTCCCGAGACTTGATGACATGCCATGCCTTTTGATGCCTTTGACTTTGGGAAAGATTTTTTTTTTTTTTTTCTTTTTTTAAGCATCCATGCCATGTCCCTCCTATCTTCTCCTGCAAGTTTTTTCCTCCTCCTTAGCTTTTTGCCCTGCTTTTGCAAGGTGTGTGAGCTTAGTTTTGGCATGTTTTGCTATTTTGCAGTGCTCTGATATAATCCCGGTGCATTTTCTTATAGTCACTAAATGGCCCAAATTTCCAATTTTTTTTTTTTTTTCTCCTGCAATTGCAATTCCTTTGATGGTATCTCCATTGCAGCCTGTTTGGCAGTCCTTCTTTTCTCTTTTGGCCTTCAGCGGGGATCAATTTTGGCAAGCTTTGCTGCTGCATGTGTCTGCGCCTATAGCGTATGGGAAAAATTTCTTCCTTTTTATTTTATTTTTTTCAGCATTCATGCCATGTCTATTATCTCTTCCCCCCAAGCTGTTTCTTCCTCCTTGACTCTTTCCCCTCCTTTTGCAGCGACTGTCAGCTTAGTTTTGGCATGTTTTGGTCCTTTGCCATGCAGCTCATTTCCTCAGAGACCATTTCTTGAAGACATTAAACTCCTGATTTTCTGGTGTTTTTCGGCTTTTTTTCAATTGCAATTCATTTGATCCTATCTCCTTTCCAGAGTCTTTGTAAGCCTTTCTTTTTGGATTCGCAAGATTCCGTTTCCTTCCCGAAAGGAAATGAAATTTCCTTTCGGGAAGGGAAACGGAATCTTGCGATTTCAATGGGCACCAAGAGAGGAATCTTTGGTGCATGTCCCGAGACTTGATGACATGCCATGCCTTTTGATGCCTTTGACTTTGGGAAAGATTTTTTCTTTTTTTTTTTTCTTTTTTTAAGCATCCATGCCATGTCCCTCCTATCTTCTCCTGCAAGTTTTTTCCTCCTCCTTAGCTTTTTGCCCTGCTTTTGCAAGGTGTGTGAGCTTAGTTTTGGCATGTTTTGCTATTTTGCAGTGCTCTGATATAATCCCGGTGCATTTTCTTATAGTCACTAAATGGCCCAAATTTCCAATTTTTTTTTTTTTTTCTCCTGCAATTGCAATTCCTTTGATGGTATCTCCATTGCAGCCTGTTTGGCAGTCCTTCTTTTCTCTTTTGGCCTTCAGCGGGGATCAATTTTGGCAAGCTTTGCTGCTGCATGTGTCTGCGCCTATAGCGTATGGGAAAAATTTCTTCCTTTTTATTTTATTTTTTTCAGCATTCATGCCATGTCTATTATCTCTTCCCCCCAAGCTGTTTCTTCCTCCTTGACTCTTTCCCCTCCTTTTGCAGCGTCTGTCAGCTTAGTTTTGGCATGTTTTGGTCCTTTGCCAGGCAGCTCATTTCCTCAGAGACCATTTCTTGAAGACACTAAAACTCCTGATTTTCTGGATTTTTTCGGCTTTTTTTCAATTGCATTTCATTTGATCCTATCTCCTTTCCAGAGTCTTTGTAAGCCTTTCTTTTTCGGTTCGCAAGATTCCGTTTCCTTCCCGAAAGGAAATGAAATTTCCTTTCGGGAAGGGAAACGGAATCTTGCGATTTCAATGGGCACCAAGAGAGGAATCTTTGGTGCATGTCCCGAGACTTGATGACATGCCATGCCTTTTGATGCCTTTGACTTTGGGAAAGATTTTTTCTTTTTTTTTTTTCTTTTCTTAAGCATCCATGCCATGTCCCTCCTATCTTCTCCTGCAAGTTTTTACTTCCTCCTTGCCTTTTTGCCCTGCTTTTGCAAGGTGTGTGAGCTTAGTTTTGGCATGTTTTGCTATTTTGCAGTGCTCTGATATAATCCCGGTGCATTTTCTTATAGTCACTAAATGGCCCAAATTTCCAATTTTTTTGTTTTTCTCCTGCAATTGCAATTCCTTTGATGGTATCTCCATTGCAGCCTGTTTGGCAGTCCTTCTTTTCTCTTTTGGCCTTCAGCGGGGATCAATTTTGGCAAGCTTTGCTGCTGCATGTGCCTGCGCCTATAGCGTATGGGAAAAATTTCTTCCTTTTTTTTTTTATTTTTTTCAGCATTCATGCCATGTCTATTATCTCTTCCCCCCAAGCTGTTCCTTCCTCCTTGACTCTTTCCCCTCCTTTTGCAGCGTCTGTCAGCTTAGTTTTGGCATGTTTTGCTCCTTTGCCATGCAGCTCATTTCCTCAGAGACCATTTCTTGAAGACACTAAAACTCCTGATTTTCTGGATTTTTTCGGCTTTTTTTCAATTGCAATTCATTTGATCCTATCTCCTTTCCAGAGTCTTTGTAAGCCTTTCTTTTTGGGTTCGCAAGATTCCGTTTCCTTCCCGAAAGGAAATGAAATTTCCTTTCGGGAAGGGAAACGGAATCTTGCGATTTCAATGGGCACCAAGAGAGGAATCTTTGGTGCATGTCCCGAGACTTGATGACATGCCATGCCTTTTGATGCCTTTGACTTTGGGAAAGATTTTTTTTTTTTTTTTCTTTTTTTAAGCATCCATGCCATGTCCCTCCTATCTTCTCCTGCAAGTTTTTTCCTCCTCCTTAGCTTTTTGCCCTGCTTTTGCAAGGTGTGTGAGCTTAGTTTTGGCATGTTTTGCTATTTTGCAGTGCTCTGATATAATCCCGGTGCATTTTCTTATAGTCACTAAATGGCCCAAATTTCCAATTTTTTTTTTTTTTTCTCCTGCAATTGCAATTCCTTTGATGGTATCTCCATTGCAGCCTGTTTGGCAGTCCTTCTTTTCTCTTTTGGCCTTCAGCGGGGATCAATTTTGGCAAGCTTTGCTGCTGCATGTGTCTGCGCCTATAGCGTATGGGAAAAATTTCTTCCTTTTTATTTTATTTTTTTCAGCATTCATGCCATGTCTATTATCTCTTCCCCCCAAGCTGTTTCTTCCTCCTTGACTCTTTCCCCTCCTTTTGCAGCGTCTGTCAGCTTAGTTTTGGCATGTTTTGGTCCTTTGCCAGGCAGCTCATTTCCTCAGAGACCATTTCTTGAAGACACTAAAACTCCTGATTTTCTGGATTTTTTCGGCTTTTTTTCAATTGCATTTCATTTGATCCTATCTCCTTTCCAGAGTCTTTGTAAGCCTTTCTTTTTGGGTTCGCAAGATTCCGTTTCCTTCCCGAAAGGAAATGAAATTTCCTTTCGGGAAGGGAAACGGAATCTTGCGATTTCAATGGGCACCAAGAGAGGAATCTTTGGTGCATGTCCCGAGACTTGATGACATGCCATGCCTTTTGATGCCTTTGACTTTGGGAAAGATTTTTTCTTTTTTTTTTTTCTTTTCTTAAGCATCCATGCCATGTCCCTCCTATCTTCTCCTGCAAGTTTTTACTTCCTCCTTGCCTTTTTGCCCTGCTTTTGCAAGGTGTGTGAGCTTAGTTTTGGCATGTTTTGCTATTTTGCAGTGCTCTGATATAATCCCGGTGCATTTTCTTATAGTCACTAAATGGCCCAAATTTCCAATTTTTTTTTTTTTCTCCTGCAATTGCAATTCCTTTGATGGTATCTCCATTGCAGCCTGTTTGGCAGTCCTTCTTTTCTCTTTTGGCCTTCAGCGGGGATCAATTTTGGCAAGCTTTGCTGCTGCATGTGCCTGTACCTATAGCGCTTATAGTGTATGGGAAAGATTTCATTTTTTTTTTTTTTTTTTTTTCAGCATCCATGCCATGTCCCTCCTATCTTCTCCTGCAAGTTTTTACTTCTTCCTTGCCTTTTTGCCCTGCTTTTGCAAGGTGTGTGAGCTTAGTTTTGGCATGTTTTGCTATTTTGCAGTGCTCTGATATAATCCCGGTGCATTTTCTTATAGTCACTAAATGGCCCAAATTCCCAATTTTTTTTTTTTTCTCCTGCAATTGCAATTCCTTTGATGGTATCTCCATTGCAGCCTGTTTGGCAGTCCTTCTTTTCTCTTTTGGCCTTCAGCGGGGATCAATTTTGGCAAGCTTTGCTGCTGCATGTGCCTGCGCCTATAGCGTATGGGAAAAATTTCTTCCTTTTTTTTTTTATTTTTTTCAGCATTCATGCCATGTCTATTATCTCTTCCCCCCAAGCTGTTCCTTCCTCCTTGACTCTTTCCCCTCCTTTTGCAGCGTCTGTCAGCTTAGTTTTGGCATGTTTTGGTCCTTTGCCATGCAGCTCATTTCCTCAGAGACCATTTCTTGAAGACACTAAAACTCCTCATTTTCTGGTGTTTTTCGGCTTTTTTTCAATTGCATTTCATTTGATCCTATCTCCTTTCCAGAGTCTTTGTAAGCCTTTCTTTTTGGATTCGCAAGATTCCGTTTCCTTCCCGAAAGGAAATGAAATTTCCTTTCGGGAAGGGAAACGGAATCTTGCGATTTCAATGGGCACCAAGAGAGGAATCTTTGGTGCATGTCCCGAGACTTGATGACATGCCATGCCTTTTGATGCCTTTGACTTTGGGAAAGATTTTTTCTTTTTTTTTTTTCTTTTTTTAAGCATCCATGCCATGTCCCTCCTATCTTCTCCTGCAAGTTTTATCCTCCTCCTTAGCTTTTTGCCCTGCTTTTGCAAGGTGTGTGAGCTTAGTTTTGGCATGTTTTGCTATTTTGCAGTGCTCTGATATAATCCCGGTGCATTTTCTTATAGTCACTAAATGGCCCAAATTTCCAATTTTTTTTTTTTTCTCCTGCAATTGCAATTCCTTTGATGGTATCTCCATTGCAGCCTGTTTGGCAGTCCTTCTTTTCTCTTTTGGCCTTCAGCGGGGATCAATTTTGGCAAGCTTTGCTGCTGCATGTGCCTGCGCCTATAGCGTATGGGAAAAATTTCTTCCTTTTTTTTTTTATTTTTTTCAGCATTCATGCCATGTCTATTATCTCTTCCCCCCAAGCTGTTCCTTCCTCCTTGACTCTTTCCCCTCCTTTTGCAGCGTCTGTCAGCTTAGTTTTGGCATGTTTTGGTCCTTTGCCATGCAGCTCATTTCCTCAGAGACCATTTCTTGAAGACACTAAAACTCCTGATTTTCTGGATTTTTTCGGCTTTTTTTCAATTGCAATTCATTTGATCCTATCTCCTTTCCAGAGTCTTTGTAAGCCTTTCTTTTTGGATTCGCAAGATTCCGTTTCCTTCCCGAAAGGAAATGAAATTTCCTTTCGGGAAGGGAAACGGAATCTTGCGATTTCAATGGGCACCAAGAGAGGAATCTTTGGTGCATGTCCCGAGACTTGATGACATGCCATGCCTTTTGATGCCTTTGACTTTGGGAAAGATTTTTTTTTTTTTTTCTTTTTTTAAGCATCCATGCCATGTCCCTCCTATCTTCTCCTGCAAGTTTTTTCCTCCTCCTTAGCTTTTTGCCCTGCTTTTGCAAGGTGTGTGAGCTTAGTTTTGGCATGTTTTGCTATTTTGCAGTGCTCTGATATAATCCCGGTGCATTTTCTTATAGTCACTAAATGGCCCAAATTTCCAATTTTTTTTTTTTTTTCTCCTGCAATTGCAATTCCTTTGATGGTATCTCCATTGCAGCCTGTTTGGCAGTCCTTCTTTTCTCTTTTGGCCTTCAGCGGGGATCAATTTTGGCAAGCTTTGCTGCTGCATGTGCCTGTACCTATAGCGCTTATAGTGTATGGGAAAGATTTCATTTTTTTTTTTTTTTTTTTTTCAGCATCCATGCCATGTCCCTCCTATCTTCTCCTGCAAGTTTTTACTTCTTCCTTGCCTTTTTGCCCTGCTTTTGCAAGGTGTGTGAGCTTAGTTTTGGCATGTTTTGCTATTTTGCAGTGCTCTGATATAATCCCGGTGCATTTTCTTATAGTCACTAAATGGCCCAAATTTCCAATTTTTTTTTTTTTCTCCTGCAATTGCAATTCCTTTGATGGTATCTCCATTGCAGCCTGTTTGGCAGTCCTTCTTTTCTCTTTTGGCCTTCAGCGGGGATCAATTTTGGCAAGCTTTGCTGCTGCATGTGCCTGCGCCTATAGCGTATGGGAAAAATTTCTTCCTTTTTTTTTTTATTTTTTTCAGCATTCATGCCATGTCTATTATCTCTTCCCCCCAAGCTGTTCCTTCCTCCTTGACTCTTTCCCCTCCTTTTGCAGCGTCTGTCAGCTTAGTTTTGGCATGTTTTGGTCCTTTGCCATGCAGCTCATTTCCTCAGAGACCATTTTTTGAAGACACTAAAACTCCTCATTTTCTGGTGTTTTTCGGCTTTTTTTCAATTGCATTTCATTTGATCCTATCTCCTTTCCAGAGTCTTTGTAAGCCTTTCTTTTTGGATTCGCAAGATTCCGTTTCCTTCCCGAAAGGAAATGAAATTTCCTTTCGGGAAGGGAAACGGAATCTTGCGATTTCAATGGGCACCAAGAGAGGAATCTTTGGTGCATGTCCCGAGACTTGATGACATGCCATGCCTTTTGATGCCTTTGACTTTGGGAAAGATTTTTTCTTTTTTTTTTTTCTTTTTTTAAGCATCCATGCCATGTCCCTCCTATCTTCTCCTGCAAGTTTTATCCTCCTCCTTAGCTTTTTGCCCTGCTTTTGCAAGGTGTGTGAGCTTAGTTTTGGCATGTTTTGCTATTTTGCAGTGCTCTGATATAATCCCGGTGCATTTTCTTATAGTCACTAAATGGCCCAAATTTCCAATTTTTTTTTTTTTCTCCTGCAATTGCAATTCCTTTGATGGTATCTCCATTGCAGCCTGTTTGGCAGTCCTTCTTTTCTCTTTTGGCCTTCAGCGGGGATCAATTTTGGCAAGCTTTGCTGCTGCATGTGCCTGTACCTATAGCGCTTATAGTGTATGGGAAAGATTTCTTTTTTTTTTTTTTTTTTTCAGCATCCATGCCATGTCCCTCCTATCTTCTCCTGCAAGTTTTTACTTCCTCCTTGCCTTTTTGCCCTGCTTTTGCAAGGTCTGTGAGCTTAGTTTTGGCATGTTTTGCTATTTTGCAGTGCTCTGATATAATCCCGGTGCATTTTCTTATAGTCACTAAATGGCCCAAATTTCCAATTTTTTTTTTTTTCTCCTGCAATTGCAATTCCTTTGATGGTATCTCCATTGCAGCCTGTTTGGCAGTCCTTCTTTTCTCTTTTGGCCTTCAGCGGGGATCAATTTTGGCAAGCTTTGCTGCTGCATGTGCCTGCGCCTATAGCGTATGGGAAAAATTTCTTCCTTTTTTTTTTTATTTTTTTCAGCATTCATGCCATGTCTATTATCTCTTCCCCCCAAGCTGTTTCTTCCTCCTTGACTCTTTCCCCTCCTTTTGCAGCGTCTGTCAGCTTAGTTTTGGCATGTTTTGGTCCTTTGCCATGCAGCTCATTTCCTCAGAGACCATTTCTTGAAGACACTAAAACTCCTGATTTTCTGGTGTTTTTCGGCTTTTTTTCAATTGCATTTCATTTGATCCTATCTCCTTTCCAGAGTCTTTGTAAGCCTTTCTTTTTGGATTCGCAAGATTCCGTTTCCTTTCCGAAAGGAAATGAAATTTCCTTTCGGGAAGTGAAACGGAATCTTGCGATTTCAATGGGCACCAAGAGAGGAATCTTTGGTGCATGTCCCGAGACTTGATGACATGCCATGCCTTTTGATGCCTTTGAGTTTGGGAAAGATTTTTTCTTTTTTATTTTCTTTTTTTAAGCATCCATGCCATGTCCCTCCTATCTTCTCCTGCAAGTTTTTTCCTCCTCCTTAGCTTTTTGCCCTGCTTTTGCAAGGTCTGTGAGCTTAGTTTTAGCATGTTTTGCTATTTTGCAGTGCTCTGATATAATCCCGGTGCATTTTCTTATAGTCACTAAATGGCCCAAATTTCCCAGGTTTTTTTTTTTTCTCCTGCAATTGCAATTCCTTTGATGGTATCTCCATTGCAGCCTGTTTGGCAGTCCTTCTTTTCTCTTTTGGCCTTCAGCGGGGATCAATTTTGGCAAGCTTTGCTGCTGCATGTGCCTGTACCTATAGCGCTTATAGTGTATGGGAAAGATTTCTTTTTTTTTTTTTTTTTTTTCAGCATCCATGCCATGTCCCTCCTATCTTCTCCTGCAAGTTTTTACTTCCTCCCTGCCTTTTTGCCCTGCTTTTGCAAGGTGTGTGAGCTTAGTTTTGGCATGTTTTGCTATTTTGCAGTGCTCTGATATAATCCCGGTGCATTTTCTTATAGTCACTAAATGGCCCAAATTTCCATTTTTTTTTTTTTTTCTCCTGCAATTGCAATTCCTTTGATGGTATCTCCATTGCAGCCTGTTTGGCAGTCCTTCTTTTCTCTTTTGGCCTTCAGCGGGGATCAATTTTGGCAAGCTTTGCTGCTGCATGTGCCTGCGCCTATAGCGTATGGGAAAAATTTCTTCCTTTTTTTTTTTATTTTTTTCAGCATTCATGCCATGTCTATTATCTCTTCCCCCCAAGCTGTTCCTTCCTCCTTGACTCTTTCCCCTCCTTTTGCAGCGTCTGTCAGCTTAGTTTTGGCATGTTTTGGTCCTTTGCCATGCAGCTCATTTCCTCAGAGACCATTTCTTGAAGACACTAAAACTCCTCATTTTCTGGTGTTTTTCGGCTTTTTTTCAATTGCATTTCATTTGATCCTATCTCCTTTCCAGAGTCTTTGTAAGCCTTTCTTTTTCGGTTCGCAATATTCCGTTTCCTTCCCGAAAGGAAATGAAATTTCCTTTCGGGAAGGGAAACGGAATCTTGCGATTTCAATGGGCACCAAGAGAGGAATCTTTGGTGCATGTCCCGAGACTTGATGACATGCCATGCCTTTTGATGCCTTTGACTTTGGGAAAGATTTTTTCTTTTTTTTTTTTCTTTTTTTAAGCATCCATGCCATGTCCCTCCTATCTTCTCCTGCAAGTTTTATCCTCCTCCTTAGCTTTTTGCCCTGCTTTTGCAAGGTGTGTGAGCTTAGTTTTGGCATGTTTTGCTATTTTGCAGTGCTCTGATATAATCCCGGTGCATTTTCTTATAGTCACTAAATGGCCCAAATTTCCAATTTTTTTTTTTTTCTCCTGCAATTGCAATTCCTTTGATGGTATCTCCATTGCAGCCTGTTTGGCAGTCCTTCTTTTCTCTTTTGGCCTTCAGCGGGGATCAATTTTGGCAAGCTTTGCTGCTGCATGTGCCTGTACCTATAGCGCTTATAGTGTATGGGAAAGATTTCTTTTTTTTTTTTTTTTTTTCAGCATCCATGCCATGTCCCTCCTATCTTCTCCTGCAAGTTTTTACTTCCTCCTTGCCTTTTTGCCCTGCTTTTGCAAGGTCTGTGAGCTTAGTTTTGGCATGTTTTGCTATTTTGCAGTGCTCTGATATAATCCCGGTGCATTTTCTTATAGTCACTAAATGGCCCAAATTTCCAATTTTTTTTTTTTTTCTCCTGCAATTGCAATTCCTTTGATGGTATCTCCATTGCAGCCTGTTTGGCAGTCCTTCTTTTCTCTTTTGGCCTTCAGCGGGGATCAATTTTGGCAAGCTTTGCTGCTGCATGTGCCTGCGCCTATAGCGTATGGGAAAAATTTCTTCCTTTTTTTTTTTATTTTTTTCAGCATTCATGCCATGTCTATTATCTCTTCCCCCCAAGCTGTTTCTTCCTCCTTGACTCTTTCCCCTCCTTTTGCAGCGTCTGTCAGCTTAGTTTTGGCATGTTTTGGTCCTTTGCCATGCAGCTCATTTCCTCAGAGACCATTTCTTGAAGACACTAAAACTCCTGATTTTCTGGTGTTTTTCGGCTTTTTTTCAATTGCATTTCATTTGATCCTATCTCCTTTCCAGAGTCTTTGTAAGCCTTTCTTTTTGGATTCGCAAGATTCCGTTTCCTTTCCGAAAGGAAATGAAATTTCCTTTCGGGAAGTGAAACGGAATCTTGCGATTTCAATGGGCACCAAGAGAGGAATCTTTGGTGCATGTCCCGAGACTTGATGACATGCCATGCCTTTTGATGCCTTTGAGTTTGGGAAAGATTTTTTCTTTTTTATTTTCTTTTTTTAAGCATCCATGCCATGTCCCTCCTATCTTCTCCTGCAAGTTTTTTCCTCCTCCTTAGCATTTTGCCCTGCTTTTGCAAGGTCTGTGAGCTTAGTTTTAGCATGTTTTGCTATTTTGCAGTGCTCTGATATAATCCCGGTGCATTTTCTTATAGTCACTAAATGGCCCAAATTTCCCAGGTTTTTTTTTTTTCTCCTGCAATTGCAATTCCTTTGATGGTATCTCCATTGCAGCCTGTTTGGCAGTCCTTCTTTTCTCTTTTGGCCTTCAGCGGGGATCAATTTTGGCAAGCTTTGCTGCTGCATGTGCCTGTACCTATAGCGCTTATAGTGTATGGGAAAGATTTCTTTTTTTTTTTTTTTTTTTCAGCATCCATGCCATGTCCCTCCTATCTTCTCCTGCAAGTTTTTACTTCCTCCCTGCCTTTTTGCCCTGCTTTTGCAAGGTGTGTGAGCTTAGTTTTGGCATGTTTTGCTATTTTGCAGTGCTCTGATATAATCCCGGTGCATTTTCTTATAGTCACTAAATGGCCCAAATTTCCATTTTTTTTTTTTTTTCTCCTGCAATTGCAATTCCTTTGATGGTATCTCCATTGCAGCCTGTTTGGCAGTCCTTCTTTTCTCTTTTGGCCTTCAGCGGGGATCAATTTTGGCAAGCTTTGCTGCTGCATGTGCCTGCGCCTATAGCGTATGGGAAAAATTTCTTCCTTTTTTTTTTTATTTTTTTCAGCATTCATGCCATGTCTATTATCTCTTCCCCCCAAGCTGTTCCTTCCTCCTTGACTCTTTCCCCTCCTTTTGCAGCGTCTGTCAGCTTAGTTTTGGCATGTTTTGGTCCTTTGCCATGCAGCTCATTTCCTCAGAGACCATTTCTTGAAGACACTAAAACTCCTCATTTTCTGGTGTTTTTCGGCTTTTTTTCAATTGCATTTCATTTGATCCTATCTCCTTTCCAGAGTCTTTGTAAGCCTTTCTTTTTCGGTTCGCAATATTCCGTTTCCTTCCCGAAAGGAAATGAAATTTCCTTTCGGGAAGGGAAACGGAATCTTGCGATTTCAATGGGCACCAAGAGAGGAATCTTTGGTGCATGTCCCGAGACTTGATGACATGCCATGCCTTTTGATGCCTTTGACTTTGGGAAAGATTTTTTCTTTTTTTTTTTTCTTTTTTTAAGCATCCATGCCATGTCCCTCCTATCTTCTCCTGCAAGTTTTATCCTCCTCCTTAGCTTTTTGCCCTGCTTTTGCAAGGTGTGTGAGCTTAGTTTTGGCATGTTTTGCTATTTTGCAGTGCTCTGATATAATCCCGGTGCATTTTCTTATAGTCACTAAATGGCCCAAATTTCCAATTTTTTTTTTTTTCTCCTGCAATTGCAATTCCTTTGATGGTATCTCCATTGCAGCCTGTTTGGCAGTCCTTCTTTTCTCTTTTGGCCTTCAGCGGGGATCAATTTTGGCAAGCTTTGCTGCTGCATGTGCCTGTACCTATAGCGCTTATAGTGTATGGGAAAGATTTCTTTTTTTTTTTTTTTTTTTCAGCATCCATGCCATGTCCCTCCTATCTTCTCCTGCAAGTTTTTACTTCCTCCTTGCCTTTTTGCCCTGCTTTTGCAAGGTCTGTGAGCTTAGTTTTGGCATGTTTTGCTATTTTGCAGTGCTCTGATATAATCCCGGTGCATTTTCTTATAGTCACTAAATGGCCCAAATTTCCAATTTTTTTTTTTTTCCTCCTGCAATTGCAATTCCTTTGATGGTATCTCCATTGCAGCCTGTTTGGCAGTCCTTCTTTTCTCTTTTGGCCTTCAGCGGGGATCAATTTTGGCAAGCTTTGCTGCTGCATGTGCCTGCGCCTATAGCGTATGGGAAAAATTTCTTCCTTTTTTTTTTTATTTTTTTCAGCATTCATGCCATGTCTATTATCTCTTCCCCCCAAGCTGTTTCTTCCTCCTTGACTCTTTCCCCTCCTTTTGCAGCGTCTGTCAGCTTAGTTTTGGCATGTTTTGGTCCTTTGCCATGCAGCTCATTTCCTCAGAGACCATTTCTTGAAGACACTAAAACTCCTGATTTTCTGGTGTTTTTCGGCTTTTTTTCAATTGCATTTCATTTGATCCTATCTCCTTTCCAGAGTCTTTGTAAGCCTTTCTTTTTGGATTCGCAAGATTCCGTTTCCTTTCCGAAAGGAAATGAAATTTCCTTTCGGGAAGTGAAACGGAATCTTGCGATTTCAATGGGCACCAAGAGAGGAATCTTTGGTGCATGTCCCGAGACTTGATGACATGCCATGCCTTTTGATGCCTTTGAGTTTGGGAAAGATTTTTTCTTTTTTATTTTCTTTTTTTAAGCATCCATGCCATGTCCCTCCTATCTTCTCCTGCAAGTTTTTTCCTCCTCCTTAGCTTTTTGCCCTGCTTTTGCAAGGTCTGTGAGCTTAGTTTTAGCATGTTTTGCTATTTTGCAGTGCTCTGATATAATCCCGGTGCATTTTCTTATAGTCACTAAATGGCCCAAATTTCCCAGGTTTTTTTTTTTTCTCCTGCAATTGCAATTCCTTTGATGGTATCTCCATTGCAGCCTGTTTGGCAGTCCTTCTTTTCTCTTTTGGCCTTCAGCGGGGATCAATTTTGGCAAGCTTTGCTGCTGCATGTGCCTGTACCTATAGCGCTTATAGTGTATGGGAAAGATTTCTTTTTTTTTTCTTTTTTTTTCAGCATCCATGCCATGTCCCTCCTATCTTCTCCTGCAAGTTTTTACTTCCTCCTTGCCTTTTTGCCCTGCTTTTGCAAGGTGTGTGAGCTTAGTTTTGGCATGTTTTGCTATTTTGCAGTGCTCTGATATAATCCCGGTGCATTTTCTTATAGTCACTAAATGGCCCAAATTTCCAATTTTTTTTTTTTTTCTCCTGCAATTGCAATTCCTTTGATGGTATCTCCATTGCAGCCTGTTTGGCAGTCCTTCTTTTCTCTTTTGGCCTTCAGCGGGGATCAATATTGGCAAGCTTTGCTGCTGCATGTGCCTGCGCCTATAGCGTATGGGAAAAATTTCTTCCTTTTTTTTTTTTATTTTTTTCAGCATTCATGCCATGTCTATTATCTCTTCCCCCCAAGCTGTTTCTTCCTCCTTGACTCTTTCCCCTCCTTTTGCAGCGACTGTCAGCTTAGTTTTGGCATGTTTTGGTCCTTTGCCATGCAGCTCATTTCCTCAGAGACCATTTCTTGAAGACACTAAAACTCCTGATTTTCTGGTGTTTTTCGGCTTTTTTTCAATTGCATTTCATTTGATCCTATCTACTTTCCAGAGTCTTTGTAAGCCTTTCTTTTTGGGTTCGCAAGATTCCGTTTCCTTCCCGAAAGGAAATGAAATTTCCTTTCGGGAAGGGAAACGGAATCTTGCGATTTCAATGGGCACCAAGAGAGGAATCTTTGGTGCATGTCCCGAGACTTGATGACATGCCATGCCTTTTGATGCCTTTGACTTTGGGAAAGATTTTTTCTTTTTTTTTTTTCTTTTTTTAAGCATCCATGCCATGTCCCTCCTATCTTCTCCTGCAAGTTTTTTCCTCCTCCTTAGCTTTTTGCCCTGCTTTTGCAAGGTGTGTGAGCTTAGTTTTGGCATGTTTTGCTATTTTGCAGTGCTCTGATATAATCCCGGTGCATTTTCTTATAGTCACTAAATGGCCCAAATTTCCAATTTTTTTTTTTTTCTCCTGCAATTGCAATTCCTTTGATGGTATCTCCATTGCAGCCTGTTTGGCAGTCCTTCTTTTCTCTTTTGGCCTTCAGCGGGGATCAATTTTGGCAAGCTTTGCTGCTGCATGTGCCTGCGCCTATAGCGTATGGGAAAAATTTCTTCCTTTTTTTTTTTATTTTTTTCAGCATTCATGCCATGTCTATTATCTCTTCCCCCCAAGCTGTTTCTTCCTCCTTGACTCTTTCCCCTCCTTTTGCAGCGTCTGTCAGCTTAGTTTTGGCATGTTTTGGTCCTTTGCCATGCAGCTCATTTCCTCAGAGACCATTTCTTGAAGACACTAAAACTCCTGATTTTCTGGTGTTTTTCGGCTTTTTTTCAATTGCATTTCATTTGATCCTATCTCCTTTCCAGAGTCTTTGTAAGCCTTTCTTTTTGGATTCGCAAGATTCCGTTTCCTTTCCGAAAGGAAATGAAATTTCCTTTCGGGAAGTGAAACGGAATCTTGCGATTTCAATGGGCACCAAGAGAGGAATCTTTGGTGCATGTCCCGAGACTTGATGACATGCCATGCCTTTTGATGCCTTTGAGTTTGGGAAAGATTTTTTCTTTTTTATTTTCTTTTTTTAAGCATCCATGCCATGTCCCTCCTATCTTCTCCTGCAAGTTTTATCCTCCTCCTTAGCTTTTTGCCCTGCTTTTGCAAGGTGTGTGAGCTTAGTTTTGGCATGTTTTGCTATTTTGCAGTGCTCTGATATAATCCCGGTGCATTTTCTTATAGTCACTAAATGGCCCAAATTTCCAATTTTTTTTTTTTTCTCCTGCAATTGCAATTCCTTTGATGGTATCTCCATTGCAGCCTGTTTGGCAGTCCTTCTTTTCTCTTTTGGCCTTCAGCGGGGATCAATTTTGGCAAGCTTTGCTGCTGCATGTGCCTGTACCTATAGCGCTTATAGTGTATGGGAAAGACTTCTTTTTTTTTTTTTTTTTTTTCAGCATCCATGCCATGTCCCTCCTATCTTCTCCTGCAAGTTTTTACTTCCTCCTTGCCTTTTTGCCCTGCTTTTGCAAGGTGTGTGAGCTTAGTTTTGGCATGTTTTGCTATTTTGCAGTGCTCTGATATAATCCCGGTGCATTTTCTTATAGTCACTAAATGGCCCAAATTTCCAATTTTTTTTTTTTTTCTCCTGCAATTGCAATTCCTTTGATGGTATCTCCATTGCAGCCTGTTTGGCAGTCCTTCTTTTCTCTTTTGGCCTTCAGCGGGGATCAATTTTGGCAAGCTTTGCTGCTGCATGTGCCTGCGCCTATAGCGTATGGGAAAAATTTCTTCCTTTTGTTTTTTATTTTTTTCAGCATTCATGCCATGTCTATTATCTCTTCCCCCCAAGCTGTTTCTTCCTCCTTGACTCTTTCCCCTCCTTTTGCAGCGACTGTCAGCTTAGTTTTGGCATGTTTTGGTCCTTTGCCATGCAGCTCATTTCCTCAGAGACCATTTTTTGAAGACACTAAAACTCCTCATTTTCTGGTGTTTTTCGGCTTTTTTTCAATTGCATTTCATTTGATCCTATCTCCTTTCCAGAGTCTTTGTAAGCCTTTCTTTTTGGGTTCGCAAGATTCCGTTTCCTTCCCGAAAGGAAATGAAATTTCCTTTCGGGAAGGGAAATGGAATCTTGCGATTTCAATGGGCACCAAGAGAGGAATCTTTGGTGCATGTCCCGAGACTTGATGACATGCCATGCCTTTTGATGCCTTTGACTTTGGGAAAGATTTTTTCTTTTTTATTTTCTTTTTTTAAGCATCCATGCCATGTCCTTCCTATCTTCTCCTGCAATTTTTTTCCTCCTCCTTAGCTTTTGGCCCTGCTTTTGCAAGGTCTGTGAGCTTAGTTTTGGCATGTTTTGCTATTTTGCAGTGCTCTGATATAATCCCGGTGCATTTTCTTATAGTCACTAAATGGCCCAAATTTCCAATTTTTTTTTTTTTTTCTCCTGCAATTGCAATTCCTTTGATGGTATCTCCATTGCAGCCTGTTTGGCAGTCCTTCTTTTCTCTTTTGGCCTTCAGCGGGGATCAATTTTGGCAAGCTTTGCTGCTGCATGTGCCTGTACCTATAGCGCTTATAGTGTATGGGAAAGATTTCTTTTTTTTTTTTTTTTTTTTCAGCATCCATGCCATGTCCCTCCTATCTTCTCCTGCAAGTTTTTACTTCCTCCTTGCCTTTTTGCCCTGCTTTTGCAAGGTGTGTGAGCTTAGTTTTGGCATGTTTTGCTATTTTGCAGTGCTCTGATATAATCCCGGTGCATTTTCTTATAGTCACTAAATGGCCCAAATTTCCAATTTTTTTTTTTTTTCTCCTGCAATTGCAATTCCTTTGATGGTATCTCCATTGCAGCCTGTTTGGCAGTCCTTCTTTTCTCTTTTGGCCTTCAGCGGGGATCAATTTTGGCAAGCTTTGCTGCTGCATGTGCCTGCGCCTATAGCGTATGGGAAAAATTTCTTCCTTTTTTTTTTTATTTTTTTCAGCATTCATGCCATGTCTATTATCTCTTCCCCCCAAGCTGTTCCTTCCTCCTTGACTCTTTCCCCTCCTTTTGCAGCGTCTGTCAGCTTAGTTTTGGCATGTTTTGCTCCTTTGCCATGCAGCTCATTTCCTCAGAGGCCATTTCTTGAAGACACTAAAACTCCTGATTTTCTGGATTTTTTCGGCTTTTTTTCAATTGCAATTCATTTGATCCTATCTCCTTTCCAGAGTCTTTGTAAGCCTTTCTTTTTGGATTCGCAAGATTCCGTTTCCTTCCCGAAAGGAAATGAAATTTCCTTTCGGGAAGGGAAACGGAATCTTGCGATTTCAATGGGCACCAAGAGAGGAATCTTTGGTGCATGTCCCGAGACTTGATGACATGCCATGCCTTTTGATGCCTTTGACTTTGGGAAAGATTTTTTCTTTTTTTTTTTTCTTTTTTTAAGCATCCATGCCATGTCCCTCCTATCTTCTCCTGCAAGTTTTTTCCTCCTCCTTAGCTTTTTGCCCTGCTTTTGCAAGGTGTGTGAGCTTAGTTTTGGCATGTTTTGCTATTTTGCAGTGCTCTGATATAATCCCGGTGCATTTTCTTATAGTCACTAAATGGCCCAAATTTCCAATTTTTTTTTTTTTTCTCCTGCAATTGCAATTCCTTTGATGGTATCTCCATTGCAGCCTGTTTGGCAGTCCTTCTTTTCTCTTTTGGCCTTCAGCGGGGATCAATTTTGGCAAGCTTTGCTGCTGCATGTGCCTGCGCCTATAGCGTATGGGAAAAATTTCTTCCTTTTTTTTTTTATTTTTTTCAGCATTCATGCCATGTCTATTATCTCTTCCCCCCAAGCTGTTCCTTCCTCCTTGACTCTTTCCCCTCCTTTTGCAGCGTCTGTCAGCTTAGTTTTGGCATGTTTTGGTCCTTTGCCATGCAGCTCATTTCCTCAGAGACCATTTCTTGAAGACACTAAAACTCCTGATTTTCTGGTGTTTTTCGGCTTTTTTTCAATTGCATTTCATTTGATCCTATCTCCTTTCCAGAGTCTTTGTAAGCCTTTCTTTTTCGGTTCGCAATATTCCGTTTCCTTCCCGAAAGGAAATGAAATTTCCTTTCGGGAAGGGAAACGGAATCTTGCGATTTCAATGGGCACCAAGAGAGGAATCTTTGGTGCATGTCCCGAGACTTGATGACATGCCATGCCTTTTGATGCCTTTGACTTTGGGAAAGATTTTTTCTTTTTTTTTTTTCTTTTTTTAAGCATCCATGCCATGTCCCTCCTATCTTCTCCTGCAAGTTTTTTCCTCCTCCTTAGCTTTTTGCCCTGCTTTTGCAAGGTGTGTGAGCTTAGTTTTGGCATGTTTTGCTATTTTGCAGTGCTCTGATATAATCCCGGTGCATTTTCTTATAGTCACTAAATGGCCCAAATTTCCAATTTTTTTTTTTTTCTCCTGCAATTGCAATTCCTTTGATGGTATCTCCATTGCAGCCTGTTTGGCAGTCCTTCTTTTCTCTTTTGGCCTTCAGCGGGGATCAATTTTGGCAAGCTTTGCTGCTGCATGTGCCTGTACCTATAGCGCTTATAGTGTATGGGAAAGACTTCTTTTTTTTTTTTTTTTTTTTCAGCATCCATGCCATGTCCCTCCTATCTTCTCCTGCAAGTTTTTACTTCCTCCTTGCCTTTTTGCCCTGCTTTTGCAAGGTGTGTGAGCTTAGTTTTGGCATGTTTTGCTATTTTGCAGTGCTCTGATATAATCCCGGTGCATTTTCTTATAGTCACTAAATGGCCCAAATTTCCAATTTTTTTTTTTTTTTCTCCTGCAATTGCAATTCCTTTGATGGTATCTCCATTGCAGCCTGTTTGGCAGTCCTTCTTTTCTCTTTTGGCCTTCAGCGGGGATCAATTTTGGCAAGCTTTGCTGCTGCATGTGCCTGCGCCTATAGCGTATGGGAAAAATTTCTTCCTTTTGTTTTTTATTTTTTTCAGCATTCATGCCATGTCTATTATCTCTTCCCCCCAAGCTGTTTCTTCCTCCTTGACTCTTTCCCCTCCTTTTGCAGCGACTGTCAGCTTAGTTTTGGCATGTTTTGGTCCTTTGCCATGCAGCTCATTTCCTCAGAGACCATTTTTTGAAGACACTAAAACTCCTCATTTTCTGGTGTTTTTCGGCTTTTTTTCAATTGCATTTCATTTGATCCTATCTCCTTTCCAGAGTCTTTGTAAGCCTTTCTTTTTGGGTTCGCAAGATTCCGTTTCCTTCCCGAAAGGAAATGAAATTTCCTTTCGGGAAGGGAAACGGAATCTTGCGATTTCAATGGGCACCAAGAGAGGAATCTTTGGTGCATGTCCCGAGACTTGATGACATGCCATGCCTTTTGATGCCTTTGACTTTGGGAAAGATTTTTTCTTTTTTATTTTCTTTTTTTAAGCATCCATGCCATGTCCTTCCTATCTTCTCCTGCAATTTTTTTCCTCCTCCTTAGCTTTTGGCCCTGCTTTTGCAAGGTCTGTGAGCTTAGTTTTGGCATGTTTTGCTATTTTGCAGTGCTCTGATATAATCCCGGTGCATTTTCTTATAGTCACTAAATGGCCCAAATTTCCAATTTTTTTTTTTTTTTCTCCTGCAATTGCAATTCCTTTGATGGTATCTCCATTGCAGCCTGTTTGGCAGTCCTTCTTTTCTCTTTTGGCCTTCAGCGGGGATCAATTTTGGCAAGCTTTGCTGCTGCATGTGCCTGTACCTATAGCGCTTATAGTGTATGGGAAAGATTTCTTTTTTTTTTTTTTTTTTTTCAGCATCCATGCCATGTCCCTCCTATCTTCTCCTGCAAGTTTTTACTTCCTCCTTGCCTTTTTGCCCTGCTTTTGCAAGGTGTGTGAGCTTAGTTTTGGCATGTTTTGCTATTTTGCAGTGCTCTGATATAATCCCGGTGCATTTTCTTATAGTCACTAAATGGCCCAAATTTCCAATTTTTTTTTTTTTTCTCCTGCAATTGCAATTCCTTTGATGGTATCTCCATTGCAGCCTGTTTGGCAGTCCTTCTTTTCTCTTTTGGCCTTCAGCGGGGATCAATTTTGGCAAGCTTTGCTGCTGCATGTGCCTGCGCCTATAGCGTATGGGAAAAATTTCTTCCTTTTTTTTTTTATTTTTTTCAGCATTCATGCCATGTCTATTATCTCTTCCCCCCAAGCTGTTCCTTCCTCCTTGACTCTTTCCCCTCCTTTTGCAGCGTCTGTCAGCTTAGTTTTGGCATGTTTTGCTCCTTTGCCATGCAGCTCATTTCCTCAGAGACCATTTCTTGAAGACACTAAAACTCCTGATTTTCTGGATTTTTTCGGCTTTTTTTCAATTGCAATTCATTTGATCCTATCTCCTTTCCAGAGTCTTTGTAAGCCTTTCTTTTTGGATTCGCAAGATTCCGTTTCCTTCCCGAAAGGAAATGAAATTTCCTTTCGGGAAGGGAAACGGAATCTTGCGATTTCAATGGGCACCAAGAGAGGAATCTTTGGTGCATGTCCCGAGACTTGATGACATGCCATGCCTTTTGATGCCTTTGACTTTGGGAAAGATTTTTTTTTTTTTTTTCTTTTTTTAAGCATCCATGCCATGTCCCTCCTATCTTCTCCTGCAAGTTTTTTCCTCCTCCTTAGCTTTTTGCCCTGCTTTTGCAAGGTGTGTGAGCTTAGTTTTGGCATGTTTTGCTATTTTGCAGTGCTCTGATATAATCCCGGTGCATTTTCTTATAGTCACTAAATGGCCCAAATTTCCATTTTTTTTTTTTTTTTCTCCTGCAATTGCAATTCCTTTGATGGTATCTCCATTGCAGCCTGTTTGGCAGTCCTTCTTTTCTCTTTTGGCCTTCAGCGGGGATCAATTTTGGCAAGCTTTGCTGCTGCATGTGTCTGCGCCTATAGCGTATGGGAAAAATTTCTTCCTTTTCATTTTATTTTTTTCAGCATTCATGCCATGTCTATTATCTCTTCCCCCCAAGCTGTTTCTTCCTCCTTGACTCTTTCCCCTCCTTTTGCAGCGTCTGTCAGCTTAGTTTTGGCATGTTTTGGTCCTTTGCCAGGCAGCTCATTTCCTCAGAGACCATTTCTTGAAGACACTAAAACTCCTGATTTTCTGGATTTTTTCGGCTTTTTTTCAATTGCATTTCATTTGATCCTATCTCCTTTCCAGAGTCTTTGTAAGCCTTTCTTTTTCGGTTCGCAAGATTCCGTTTCCTTCCCGAAAGGAAATGAAATTTCCTTTCGGGAAGGGAAACGGAATCTTGCGATTTCAATGGGCACCAAGAGAGGAATCTTTGGTGCATGTCCCGAGACTTGATGACATGCCATGCCTTTTGATGCCTTTGACTTTGGGAAAGATTTTTTCTTTTTTATTTTCTTTTTTTAAGCATCCATGCCATGTCCTTCCTATCTTCTCCTGCAATTTTTTTCCTCCTCCTTAGCTTTTGGCCCTGCTTTTGCAAGGTCTGTGAGCTTAGGTTTGGCATGTTTTGCTATTTTGCAGTGCTCTGATATAATCCCGGTGCATTTTCTTATAGTCACTAAATGGCCCAAATTTCCAATTTTTTTTTTTTTTTCTCCTGCAATTGCAATTCCTTTGATGGTATCTCCATTGCAGCCTGTTTGGCAGTCCTTCTTTTCTCTTTTGGCCTTCAGCGGGGATCAATTTTGGCAAGCTTTGCTGCTGCATGTGCCTGTACCTATAGCGCTTATAGTGTATGGGAAAGATTTCTTTTTTTTTTTTTTTTTTTCAGCATCCATGCCATGTCCCTCCTATCTTCTCCTGCAAGTTTTTACTTCCTCCTTGCCTTTTTGCCCTGCTTTTGCAAGGTGTGTGAGCTTAGTTTTGGCATGTTTTGCTATTTTGCAGTGCTCTGATATAATCCCGGTGCATTTTCTTATAGTCACTAAATGGCCCAAATTTCCAATTTTTTTTTTTTTTCTCCTGCAATTGCAATTCCTTTGATGGTATCTCCATTGCAGCCTGTTTGGCAGTCCTTCTTTTCTCTTTTGGCCTTCAGCGGGGATCAATTTTGGCAAGCTTTGCTGCTGCATGTGCCTGCGCCTATAGCGTATGGGAAAAATTTCTTCCTTTTTTTTTTTATTTTTTTCAGCATTCATGCCATGTCTATTATCTCTTCCCCCCAAGCTGTTCCTTCCTCCTTGACTCTTTCCCCTCCTTTTGCAGCGTCTGTCAGCTTAGTTTTGGCATGTTTTGCTCCTTTGCCATGCAGCTCATTTCCTCAGAGACCATTTCTTGAAGACACTAAAACTCCTGATTTTCTGGATTTTTTCGGCTTTTTTTCAATTGCAATTCATTTGATCCTATCTCCTTTCCAGAGTCTTTGTAAGCCTTTCTTTTTGGATTCGCAAGATTCCGTTTCCTTCCCGAAAGGAAATGAAATTTCCTTTCGGGAAGGGAAACGGAATCTTGCGATTTCAATGGGCACCAAGAGAGGAATCTTTGGTGCATGTCCCGAGACTTGATGACATGCCATGCCTTTTGATGCCTTTGACTTTGGGAAAGATTTTTTTTTTTTTTTTCTTTTTTTAAGCATCCATGCCATGTCCCTCCTATCTTCTCCTGCAAGTTTTTTCCTCCTCCTTAGCTTTTTGCCCTGCTTTTGCAAGGTGTGTGAGCTTAGTTTTGGCATGTTTTGCTATTTTGCAGTGCTCTGATATAATCCCGGTGCATTTTCTTATAGTCACTAAATGGCCCAAATTTCCAATTTTTTTTTTTTTTTCTCCTGCAATTGCAATTCCTTTGATGGTATCTCCATTGCAGCCTGTTTGGCAGTCCTTCTTTTCTCTTTTGGCCTTCAGCGGGGATCAATTTTGGCAAGCTTTGCTGCTGCATGTGTCTGCGCCTATAGCGTATGGGAAAAATTTCTTCCTTTTTATTTTATTTTTTTCAGCATTCATGCCATGTCTATTATCTCTTCCCCCCAAGCTGTTTCTTCCTCCTTGACTCTTTCCCCTCCTTTTGCAGCGTCTGTCAGCTTAGTTTTGGCATGTTTTGGTCCTTTGCCAGGCAGCTCATTTCCTCAGAGACCATTTCTTGAAGACACTAAAACTCCTGATTTTCTGGATTTTTTCGGCTTTTTTTCAATTGCATTTCATTTGATCCTATCTCCTTTCCAGAGTCTTTGTAAGCCTTTCTTTTTCGGTTCGCAAGATTCCGTTTCCTTCCCGAAAGGAAATGAAATTTCCTTTCGGGAAGGGAAACGGAATCTTGCGATTTCAATGGGCACCAAGAGAGGAATCTTTGGTGCATGTCCCGAGACTTGATGACATGCCATGCCTTTTGATGCCTTTGACTTTGGGAAAGATTTTTTCTTTTTTTTTTTTCTTTTCTTAAGCATCCATGCCATGTCCCTCCTATCTTCTCCTGCAAGTTTTTACTTCCTCCTTGCCTTTTTGCCCTGCTTTTGCAAGGTGTGTGAGCTTAGTTTTGGCATGTTTTGCTATTTTGCAGTGCTCTGATATAATCCCGGTGCATTTTCTTATAGTCACTAAATGGCCCAAATTTCCAATTTTTTTTTTTTTCTCCTGCAATTGCAATTCCTTTGATGGTATCTCCATTGCAGCCTGTTTGGCAGTCCTTCTTTTCTCTTTTGGCCTTCAGCGGGGATCAATTTTGGCAAGCTTTGCTGCTGCATGTGCCTGTACCTATAGCGCTTATAGTGTATGGGAAAGATTTCATTTTTTTTTTTTTTTTTTTTCAGCATCCATGCCATGTCCCTCCTATCTTCTCCTGCAAGTTTTTACTTCTTCCTTGCCTTTTTGCCCTGCTTTTGCAAGGTGTGTGAGCTTAGTTTTGGCATGTTTTGCTATTTTGCAGTGCTCTGATATAATCCCGGTGCATTTTCTTATAGTCACTAAATGGCCCAAATTTCCAATTTTTTTTTTTTTTCTCCTGCAATTGCAATTCCTTTGATGGTATCTCCATTGCAGCCTGTTTGGCAGTCCTTCTTTTCTCTTTTGGCCTTCAGCGGGGATCAATTTTGGCAAGCTTTGCTGCTGCATGTGCCTGCGCCTATAGCGTATGGGAAAAATTTCTTCCTTTTTTTTTTTATTTTTTTCAGCATTCATGCCATGTCTATTATCTCTTCCCCCCAAGCTGTTCCTTCCTCCTTGACTCTTTCCCCTCCTTTTGCAGCGTCTGTCAGCTTAGTTTTGGCATGTTTTGGTCCTTTGCCATGCAGCTCATTTCCTCAGAGACCATTTCTTGAAGACACTAAAACTCCTCATTTTCTGGTGTTTTTCGGCTTTTTTTCAATTGCATTTCATTTGATCCTATCTCCTTTCCAGAGTCTTTGTAAGCCTTTCTTTTTGGATTCGCAAGATTCCGTTTCCTTCCCGAAAGGAAATGAAATTTCCTTTCGGGAAGGGAAACGGAATCTTGCGATTTCAATGGGCACCAAGAGAGGAATCTTTGGTGCATGTCCCGAGACTTGATGACATGCCATGCCTTTTGATGCCTTTGAGTTTGGGAAAGATTTTTTCTTTTTTATTTTCTTTTTTTAAGCATCCATGCCATGTCCCTCCTATCTTCTCCTGCAAGTTTTTACTTCCTCCCTGCCTTTTTGCCCTGCTTTTGCAAGGTGTGTGAGCTTAGTTTTGGCATGTTTTGCTATTTTGCAGTGCTCTGATATAATCCCGGTGCATTTTCTTATAGTCACTAAATGGCCCAAATTTCCAATTTTTTTTTTTTTTCTCCTGCAATTGCAATTCCTTTGATGGTATCTCCATTGCAGCCTGTTTGGCAGTCCTTCTTTTCTCTTTTGGCCTTCAGCGGGGATCAATTTTGGCAAGCTTTGCTGCTGCATGTGCCTGCGCCTATAGCGTATGGGAAAAATTTCTTCCTTTTTTTTTTTATTTTTTTCAGCATTCATGCCATGTGTATTATCTCTTCCCCCCAAGCTGTTCCTTCCTCCTTGACTCTTTCCCCTCCTTTTGCAGCGTCTGTCAGCTTAGTTTTGGCATGTTTTGGTCCTTTGCCATGCAGCTCATTTCCTCAGAGACCATTTCTTGAAGACACTAAAACTCCTGATTTTCTGGATTTTTTCGGCTTTTTTTCAATTGCATTTCATTTGATCCTATCTCCTTTCCAGAGTGTTTGTAAGCCTTTCTTTTTCGGTTCGCAATATTCCGTTTCCTTCCCGAAAGGAAATGAAATTTCCTTTCGGGAAGGGAAACGGAATCTTGCGATTTCAATGGGCACCAAGAGAGGAATCTTTGGTGCATGTCCCGAGACTTGATGACATGCCATGCCTTTTGATGCCTTTGACTTTGGGAAAGATTTTTTCTTTTTTTTTTTTCTTTTTTTAAGCATCCATGCCATGTCCCTCCTATCTTCTCCTGCAAGTTTTTTCCTCCTCCTTAGCTTTTTGCCCTGCTTTTGCAAGGTGTGTGAGCTTAGTTTTGGCATGTTTTGCTATTTTGCAGTGCTCTGATATAATCCCGGTGCATTTTCTTATAGTCACTAAATGGCCCAAATTTCCAATTTTTTTTTTTTTTCTCCTGCAATTGCAATTCCTTTGATGGTATCTCCATTGCAGCCTGTTTGGCAGTCCTTCTTTTCTCTTTTGGCCTTCAGCGGGGATCAATTTTGGCAAGCTTTGCTGCTGCATGTGCCTGTACCTATAGCGCTTATAGTGTATGGGAAAGATTTCTTTTTTTTTTCTTTTTTTTTCAGCATCCATGCCATGTCCCTCCTATCTTCTCCTGCAAGTTTTTACTTCCTCCTTGCCTTTTTGCCCTGCTTTTGCAAGGTGTGTGAGCTTAGTTTTGGCATGTTTTGCTATTTTGCAGTGCTCTGATATAATCCCGGTGCATTTTCTTATAGTCACTAAATGGCCCAAATTTCCAATTTTTTTTTTTTTCTCCTGCAATTGCAATTCCTTTGATGGTATCTCCATTGCAGCCTGTTTGGCAGTCCTTCTTTTCTCTTTTGGCCTTCAGCGGGGATCAATTTTGGCAAGCTTTGCTGCTGCATGTGCCTGCGCCTATAGCGTATGGGAAAAATTTCTTCCTTTTTTTTTTTTATTTTTTTCAGCATTCATGCCATGTCTATTATCTCTTCCCCCCAAGCTGTTTCTTCCTCCTTGACTCTTTCCCCTCCTTTTGCAGCGACTGTCAGCTTAGTTTTGGCATGTTTTGGTCCTTTGCCATGCAGCTCATTTCCTCAGAGACCATTTTTTGAAGACACTAAAACTCCTGATTTTCTGGTGTTTTTCGGCTTTTTTTCAATTGCATTTCATTTGATCCTATCTACTTTCCAGAGTCTTTGTAAGCCTTTCTTTTTGGGTTCGCAAGATTCCGTTTCCTTCCCGAAAGGAAATGAAATTTCCTTTCGGGAAGGGAAACGGAATCTTGCGATTTCAATGGGCACCAAGAGAGGAATCTTTGGTGCATGTCCCGAGACTTGATGACATGCCATGCCTTTTGATGCCTTTGACTTTGGGAAAGATTTTTTCTTTTTTTTTTTTCTTTTTTTAAGCATCCATGCCATGTCCCTCCTATCTTCTCCTGCAAGTTTTTTCCTCCTCCTTAGCTTTTTGCCCTGCTTTTGCAAGGTGTGTGAGCTTAGTTTTGGCATGTTTTGCTATTTTGCAGTGCTCTGATATAATCCCGGTGCATTTTCTTATAGTCACTAAATGGCCCAAATTTCCAATTTTTTTTTTTTTTCTCCTGCAATTGCAATTCCTTTGATGGTATCTCCATTGCAGCCTGTTTGGCAGTCCTTCTTTTCTCTTTTGGCCTTCAGCGGGGATCAATTTTGGCAAGCTTTGCTGCTGCATGTGCCTGTACCTATAGCACTTATAGTGTATGGGAAAGATTTCTTTTTTTTTTTTTTTTTTTCAGCATCCATGCCATGTCCCTCCTATCTTCTCCTGCAAGTTTTTACTTCCTCCTTGCCTTTTTGCCCTGCTTTTGCAAGGTGTGTGAGCTTAGTTTTGGCATGTTTTGCTATTTTGCAGCGCTCTGATATAATCCCGGTGCATTTTCTTATAGTCACTAAATGGCCCAAATTTCCAATTTTTTTTTTTTTCTCCTGCAATTGCAATTCCTTTGATGGTATCTCCATTGCAGCCTGTTTGGCAGTCCTTCTTTTCTCTTTTGGCCTTCAGTGGGGATCAATTTTGGCAAGCTTTGCTGCTGCATGTGCCTGCGCCTATAGCGTATGGGAAAAATTTCTTCCTTTTTTTTTTTTATTTTTTTCAGCATTCATGCCATGTCTATTATCTCTTCCCCCCAAGCTGTTTCTTCCTCCTTGACTCTTTCCCCTCCTTTTGCAGCGACTGTCAGCTTAGTTTTGGCATGTTTTGGTCCTTTGCCATGCAGCTCATTTCCTCAGAGACCATTTCTTGAAGACACTAAAACTCCTGATTTTCTGGTGTTTTTCGGCTTTTTTTCAATTGCATTTCATTTGATCCTATCTCCTTTCCAGAGTCTTTGTAAGCCTTTCTTTTTGGATTCGCAAGATTCCGTTTCCTTCCCAAAAGGAAATGAAATTTCCTTTCGGAAGGGAAACGGAATCTTGCGATTTCAATGGGCACCAAGAGAGGAATCTTTGGTGCATGTCCCGAGACTTGATGACATGCCATGCCTTTTGATGCCTTTGACTTTGGGAAAGATTTTTTCTTTTTTTTTTTTCTTTTTTTAAGCATCCATGCCATGTCCCTCCTATCTTCTCCTGCAAGTTTTTTCCTCCTCCTTAGCTTTTTGCCCTGCTTTTGCAAGGTGTGTGAGCTTAGTTTTGGCATGTTTTGCTATTTTGCAGTGCTCTGATATAATCCCGGTGCATTTTCTTATAGTCACTAAATGGCCCAAATTTCCAATTTTTTTTTTTTTTCTCCTGCAATTGCAATTCCTTTGATGGTATCTCCATTGCAGCCTGTTTGGCAGTCCTTCTTTTCTCTTTTGGCCTTCAGCGGGGATCAATTTTGGCAAGCTTTGCTGCTGCATGTGCCTGTACCTATAGCACTTATAGTGTATGGGAAAGATTTCTTTTTTTTTTTTTTTTTTTTCAGCATCCATGCCATGTCCCTCCTATCTTCTCCTGCAAGTTTTTACTTCCTCCTTGCCTTTTTGCCCTGCTTTTGCAAGGTGTGTGAGCTTAGTTTTGGCATGTTTTGCTATTTTGCAGCGCTCTGATATAATCCCGGTGCATTTTCTTATAGTCACTAAATGGCCCAAATTTCCAATTTTTTTTTTTTCTCCTGCAATTGCAATTCCTTTGATGGTATCTCCATTGCAGCCTGTTTGGCAGTCCTTCTTTTCTCTTTTGGCCTTCAGCGGGGATCAATTTTGGCAAGCTTTGCTGCTGCATGTGCCTGCGCCTATAGCGTATGGGAAAAATTTCTTCCTTTTTTTTTTTTATTTTTTTCAGCATTCATGCCATGTCTATTATCTCTTCCCCCCAAGCTGTTTCTTCCTCCTTGACTCTTTCCCCTCCTTTTGCAGCGACTGTCAGCTTAGTTTTGGCATGTTTTGGTCCTTTGCCATGCAGCTCATTTCCTCAGAGACCATTTCTTGAAGACACTAAAACTCCTGATTTTCTGGTGTTTTTCGGCTTTTTTTCAATTGCATTTCATTTGATCCTATCTCCTTTCCAGAGTCTTTGTAAGCCTTTCTTTTTGGATTCGCAAGATTCCGTTTCCTTCCCGAAAGGAAATGAAATTTCCTTTCGGGAAGGGAAACGGAATCTTGCGATTTCAATGGGCACCAAGAGAGGAATCTTTGGTGCATGTCCCGAGACTTGATGACATGCCATGCCTTTTGATGCCTTTGACTTTGGGAAAGATTTTTTCTTTTTTTTTTTTCTTTTTTTAAGCATCCATGCCATGTCCCTCCTATCTTCTCCTGCAAGTTTTATCCTCCTCCTTAGCTTTTTGCCCTGCTTTTGCAAGGTGTGTGAGCTTAGTTTTGGCATGTTTTGCTATTTTGCAGTGCTCTGATATAATCCCGGTGCATTTTCTTATAGTCACTAAATGGCCCAAATTTCCAATTATTTTTTTTTTTCTCCTGCAATTGCAATTCCTTTGATGGTATCTCCATTGCAGCCTGTTTGGCAGTCCTTCTTTTCTCTTTTGGCCTTCAGCGGGGATCAATTTTGGCAAGCTTTGCTGCTGCATGTGCCTGTACCTATAGCGCTTATAGTGTATGGGAAAGATTTCTTTTTTTTTTTTTTTTTTTTCAGCATCCATGCCATGTCCCTCCTATCTTCTCCTGCAAGTTTTTACTTCCTCCTTGCCTTTTTGCCCTGCTTTTGCAAGGTGTGTGAGCTTAGTTTTGGCATGTTTTGCTATTTTGCAGTGCTCTGATATAATCCCGGTGCATTTTCTTATAGTCACTAAATGGCCCAAATTTCCCAGGTTTTTTTTTTTTTCTCCTGCAATTGCAATTCCTTTGATGGTATCTCCATTGCAGCCTGTTTGGCAGTCCTTCTTTTCTCTTTTGGCCTTCAGCGGGGATCAATTTTGGCAAGCTTTGCTGCTGCATGTGCCTGCGCCTATAGCGTATGGGAAAAATTTCTTCCTTTTTTTTTTTTATTTTTTTCAGCATTCATGCCATGTCTATTATCTCTTCCCCCCAAGCTGTTTCTTCCTCCTTGACTCTTTCCCCTCCTTTTGCAGCGACTGTCAGCTTAGTTTTGGCATGTTTTGGTCCTTTGCCATGCAGCTCATTTCCTCAGAGACCATTTCTTGAAGACACTAAAACTCCTGATTTTCTGGTGTTTTTCGGCTTTTTTTCAATTGCATTTCATTTGATCCTATCTACTTTCCAGAGTCTTTGTAAGCCTTTCTTTTTGGGTTCGCAAGATTCCGTTTCCTTCCCGAAAGGAAATGAAATTTCCTTTCGGGAAGGGAAACGGAATCTTGCGATTTCAATGGGCACCAAGAGAGGAATCTTTGGTGCATGTCCCGAGACTTGATGACATGCCATGCCTTTTGATGCCTTTGACTTTGGGAAAGATTTTTTCTTTTTTTTTTTTCTTTTTTTAAGCATCCATGCCATGTCCCTCCTATCTTCTCCTGCAAGTTTTATCCTCCTCCTTAGCTTTTTGCCCTGCTTTTGCAAGGTGTGTGAGCTTAGTTTTGGCATGTTTTGCTATTTTGCAGTGCTCTGATATAATCCCGGTGCATTTTCTTATAGTCACTAAATGGCCCAAATTTCCAATTTTTTTTTTTTTTCTCCTGCAATTGCAATTCCTTTGATGGTATCTCCATTGCAGCCTGTTTGGCAGTCCTTCTTTTCTCTTTTGGCCTTCAGCGGGGATCAATTTTGGCAAGCTTTGCTGCTGCATGTGCCTGTACCTATAGCGCTTATAGTGTATGGGAAAGATTTCTTTTTTTTTTTTTTTTTTTCAGCATCCATGCCATGTCCCTCCTATCTTCTCCTGCAAGTTTTTACTTCCTCCTTGCCTTTTTGCCCTGCTTTTGCAAGGTGTGTGAGCTTAGTTTTGGCATGTTTTGCTATTTTGCAGCGCTCTGATATAATCCCGGTGCATTTTCTTATAGTCACTAAATGGCCCAAATTTCCAATTTTTTTTTTTTCTCCTGCAATTGCAATTCCTTTGATGGTATCTCCATTGCAGCCTGTTTGGCAGTCCTTCTTTTCTCTTTTGGCCTTCAGCGGGGATCAATTTTGGCAAGCTTTGCTGCTGCATGTGCCTGCGCCTATAGCGTATGGGAAAAATTTCTTCCTTTTTTTTTTTTATTTTTTTCAGCATTCATGCCATGTCTATTATCTCTTCCCCCCAAGCTGTTTCTTCCTCCTTGACTCTTTCCCCTCCTTTTGCAGCGACTGTCAGCTTAGTTTTGGCATGTTTTGCTCCTTTGCCATGCAGCTCATTTCCTCAGAGACCATTTCTTGAAGACACTAAAACTCCTGATTTTCTGGTGTTTTTCGGCTTTTTTTCAATTGCATTTCATTTGATCCTATCTCCTTTCCAGAGTCTTTGTAAGCCTTTCTTTTTGGATTCGCAAGATTCCGTTTCCTTCCCGAAAGGAAATGAAATTTCCTTTCGGGAAGGGAAACGGAATCTTGCGATTTCAATGGGCACCAAGAGAGGAATCTTTGGTGCATGTCCCGAGACTTGATGACATGCCATGCCTTTTGATGCCTTTGACTTTGGGAAAGATTTTTTCTTTTTTTTTTTTCTTTTTTTAAGCATCCATGCCATGTCCCTCCTATCTTCTCCTGCAAGTTTTATCCTCCTCCTTAGCTTTTTGCCCTGCTTTTGCAAGGTGTGTGAGCTTAGTTTTGGCATGTTTTGCTATTTTGCAGTGCTCTGATATAATCCCGGTGCATTTTCTTATAGTCACTAAATGGCCCAAATTTCCAATTTTTTTTTTTTTTCTCCTGCAATTGCAATTCCTTTGATGGTATCTCCATTGCAGCCTGTTTGGCAGTCCTTCTTTTCTCTTTTGGCCTTCAGCGGGGATCAATTTTGGCAAGCTTTGCTGCTGCATGTGCCTGTACCTATAGCGCTTATAGTGTATGGGAAAGATTTCTTTTTTTTTTTTTTTTTTTTCAGCATCCATGCCATGTCCCTCCTATCTTCTCCTGCAAGTTTTTACTTCCTCCTTGCCTTTTTGCCCTGCTTTTGCAAGGTGTGTGAGCTTAGTTTTGGCATGTTTTGCTATTTTGCAGTGCTCTGATATAATCCCGGTGCATTTTCTTATAGTCACTAAATGGCCCAAATTTCCAATTTTTTTTTTTTTCTCCTGCAATTGCAATTCCTTTGATGGTATCTCCATTGCAGCCTGTTTGGCAGTCCTTCTTTTCTCTTTTGGCCTTCAGCGGGGATCAATTTTGGCAAGCTTTGCTGCTGCATGTGCCTGCGCCTATAGCGTATGGGAAAAATTTCTTCCTTTTTTTTTTTTATTTTTTTCAGCATTCATGCCATGTCTATTATCTCTTCCCCCCAAGCTGTTTCTTCCTCCTTGACTCTTTCCCCTCCTTTTGCAGCGACTGTCAGCTTAGTTTTGGCATGTTTTGGTCCTTTGCCATGCAGCTCATTTCCTCAGAGACCATTTCTTGAAGACACTAAAACTCCTGATTTTCTGGTGTTTTTCGGCTTTTTTTCAATTGCATTTCATTTGATCCTATCTCCTTTCCAGAGTCTTTGTAAGCCTTTCTTTTTGGGTTCGCAAGATTCCGTTTCCTTCCCGAAAGGAAATGAAATTTCCTTTCGGGAAGGGAAACGGAATCTTGCGATTTCAATGGGCACCAAGAGAGGAATCTTTGGTGCATGTCCCGAGACTTGATGACATGCCATGCCTTTTGATGCCTTTGACTTTGGGAAAGATTTTTTCTTTTTTTTTTTTCTTTTTTTAAGCATCCATGCCATGTCCCTCCTATCTTCTCCTGCAAGTTTTTTCCTCCTCCTTAGCTTTTTGCCCTGCTTTTGCAAGGTGTGTGAGCTTAGTTTTGGCATGTTTTGCTATTTTGCAGTGCTCTGATATAATCCCGGTGCATTTTCTTATAGTCACTAAATGGCCCAAATTTCCAATTTTTTTTTTTTTCTCCTGCAATTGCAATTCCTTTGATGGTATCTCCATTGCAGCCTGTTTGGCAGTCCTTCTTTTCTCTTTTGGCCTTCAGCGGGGATCAATTTTGGCAAGCTTTGCTGCTGCATGTGCCTGTACCTATAGCGCTTATAGTGTATGGGAAAGATTTCTTTTTTTTTTTTTTTTTTTCAGCATCCATGCCATGTCCCTCCTATCTTCTCCTGCAAGTTTTTACTTCCTCCTTGCCTTTTTGCCCTGCTTTTGCAAGGTGTGTGAGCTTAGTTTTGGCATGTTTTGCTATTTTGCAGTGCTCTGATATAATCCCGGTGCATTTTCTTATAGTCACTAAATGGCCCAAATTTCCAATTTTTTTTTTTTTTCTCCTGCAATTGCAATTCCTTTGATGGTATCTCCATTGCAGCCTGTTTGGCAGTCCTTCTTTTCTCTTTTGGCCTTCAGCGGGGATCAATTTTGGCAAGCTTTGCTGCTGCATGTGCCTGCGCCTATAGCGTATGGGAAAAATTTCTTCCTTTTTTTTTTTATTTTTTTCAGCATTCATGCCATGTCTATTATCTCTTCCCCCCAAGCTGTTTCTTCCTCCTTGACTCTTTCCCCTCCTTTTGCAGCGTCTGTCAGCTTAGTTTTGGCATGTTTTGGTCCTTTGCCATGCAGCTCATTTCCTCAGAGACCATTTCTTGAAGACACTAAAACTCCTGATTTTCTGGTGTTTTTCGGCTTTTTTTCAATTGCATTTCATTTGATCCTATCTCCTTTCCAGAGTCTTTGTAAGCCTTTATTTTTGGGTTCGCAAGATTCCGTTTCCTTCCCGAAAGGAAATGAAATTTCCTTTCGGGAAGGGAAACGGAATCTTGCGATTTCAATGGGCACCAAGAGAGGAATCTTTGGTGCATGTCCCGAGACTTGATGACATGCCATGCCTTTTGATGCCTTTGACTTTGGGAAAGATTTTTTCTTTTTTTTTTTTCTTTTTTTAAGCATCCATGCCATGTCCCTCCTATCTTCTCCTGCAAGTTTTTTCCTCCTCCTTAGCTTTTTGCCCTGCTTTTGCAAGGTGTGTGAGCTTAGTTTTGGCATGTTTTGCTATTTTGCAGTGCTCTGATATAATCCCGGTGCATTTTCTTATAGTCACTAAATGGCCCAAATTTCCAATTTTTTTTTTTTTCTCCTGAAATTGCAATTCCTTTCATGGTATCTCCATTGCAGCCTGTTTGGCAGTCCTTCTTTTCTCTTTTGGCCTTCAGCGGGGATCAATTTTGGCAAGCTTTGCTGCTGCATGTGCCTGTACCTATAGCACTTATAGTGTATGGGAAAGATTTCTTTTTTTTTTTTTTTTTTTCAGCATCCATGCCATGTCCCTCCTATCTTCTCCTGCAAGTTTTTACTTCCTCCTTGCCTTTTTGCCCTGCTTTTGCAAGGTGTGTGAGCTTAGTTTTGGCATGTTTTGCTATTTTGCAGTGCTCTGATATAATCCCGGTGCATTTTCTTATAGTCACTAAATGGCCCAAATTTCCAATTTTTTTTTTTTTTCTCCTGCAATTGCAATTCCTTTGATGGTATCTCCATTGCAGCCTGTTTGGCAGTCCTTCTTTTCTCTTTTGGCCTTCAGCGGGGATCAATTTTGGCAAGCTTTGCTGCTGCATGTGCCTGCGCCTATAGCGTATGGGAAAAATTTCTTCCTTTTTTTTTTTATTTTTTTCAGCATTCATGCCATGTCTATTATCTCTTCCCCCCAAGCTGTTTCTTCCTCCTTGACTCTTTCCCCTCCTTTTGCAGCGTCTGTCAGCTTAGTTTTGGCATGTTTTGGTCCTTTGCCATGCAGCTCATTTCCTCAGAGACCATTTCTTGAAGACACTAAAACTCCTGATTTTCTGGTGTTTTTCGGCTTTTTTTCAATTGCATTTCATTTGATCCTATCTCCTTTCCAGAGTCTTTGTAAGCCTTTCTTTTTGGGTTCGCAAGATTCCGTTTCCTTCCCGAAAGGAAATGAAATTTCCTTTCGGGAAGGGAAACGGAATCTTGCGATTTCAATGGGCACCAAGAGAGGAATCTTTGGTGCATGTCCCGAGACTTGATGACATGCCATGCCTTTTGATGCCTTTGACTTTGGGAAAGATTTTTTCTTTTTTTTTTTTCTTTTTTTAAGCATCCATGCCATGTCCCTCCTATCTTCTCCTGCAAGTTTTTTCCTCCTCCTTAGCTTTTTGCCCTGCTTTTGCAAGGTGTGTGAGCTTAGTTTTGGCATGTTTTGCTATTTTGCAGTGCTCTGATATAATCCCGGTGCATTTTCTTATAGTCACTAAATGGCCCAAATTTCCAATTTTTTTTTTTTTTCTCCTGCAATTGCAATTCCTTTGATGGTATCTCCATTGCAGCCTGTTTGGCAGTCCTTCTTTTCTCTTTTGGCCTTCAGCGGGGATCAATTTTGGCAAGCTTTGCTGCTGCATGTGCCTGCGCCTATAGCGTATGGGAAAAATTTCTTCCTTTTTTTTTTTTATTTTTTTCAGCATTCATGCCATGTCTATTATCTCTTCCCCCCAAGCTGTTTCTTCCTCCTTGACTCTTTCCCCTCCTTTTGCAGCGACTGTCAGCTTAGTTTTGGCATGTTTTGGTCCTTTGCCATGCAGCTCATTTCCTCAGAGACCATTTCTTGAAGACACTAAAACTCCTGATTTTCTGGTGTTTTTCGGCTTTTTTTCAATTGCATTTCATTTGATCCTATCTACTTTCCAGAGTCTTTGTAAGCCTTTCTTTTTGGGTTCGCAAGATTCCGTTTCCTTCCCGAAAGGAAATGAAATTTCCTTTCGGGAAGGGAAACGGAATCTTGCGATTTCAATGGGCACCAAGAGAGGAATCTTTGGTGCATGTCCCGAGACTTGATGACATGCCATGCCTTTTGATGCCTTTGACTTTGGGAAAGATTTTTTCTTTTTTTTTTTTCTTTTTTTAAGCATCCATGCCATGTCCCTCCTATCTTCTCCTGCAAGTTTTTTCCTCCTCCTTAGCTTTTTGCCCTGCTTTTGCAAGGTGTGTGAGCTTAGTTTTGGCATGTTTTGCTATTTTGCAGTGCTCTGATATAATCCCGGTGCATTTTCTTATAGTCACTAAATGGCCCAAATTTCCAATTTTTTTTTTTTTCTCCTGCAATTGCAATTCCTTTGATGGTATCTCCATTGCAGCCTGTTTGGCAGTCCTTCTTTTCTCTTTTGGCCTTCAGCGGGGATCAATTTTGGCAAGCTTTGCTGCTGCATGTGCCTGTACCTATAGCGCTTATAGTGTATGGGAAAGATTTCTTTTTTTTTTTTTTTTTTTCAGCATCCATGCCATGTCCCTCCTATCTTCTCCTGCAAGTTTTTACTTCCTCCTTGCCTTTTTGCCCTGCTTTTGCAAGGTGTGTGAGCTTAGTTTTGGCATGTTTTGCTATTTTGCAGTGCTCTGATATAATCCCGGTGCATTTTCTTATAGTCACTAAATGGCCCAAATTTCCAATTTTTTTTTTTTTTCTCCTGCAATTGCAATTCCTTTGATGGTATCTCCATTGCAGCCTGTTTGGCAGTCCTTCTTTTCTCTTTTGGCCTTCAGCGGGGATCAATTTTGGCAAGCTTTGCTGCTGCATGTGCCTGCGCCTATAGCGTATGGGAAAAATTTCTTCCTTTTTTTTTTTATTTTTTTCAGCATTCATGCCATGTCTATTATCTCTTCCCCCCAAGCTGTTTCTTCCTCCTTGACTCTTTCCCCTCCTTTTGCAGCGTCTGTCAGCTTAGTTTTGGCATGTTTTGCTCCTTTGCCATGCAGCTCATTTCCTCAGAGACCATTTCTTGAAGACACTAAAACTCCTGATTTTCTGGTGTTTTTCGGCTTTTTTTCAATTGCATTTCATTTGATCCTATCTCCTTTCCAGAGTCTTTGTAAGCCTTTATTTTTGGGTTCGCAAGATTCCGTTTCCTTCCCGAAAGGAAATGAAATTTCCTTTCGGGAAGGGAAACGGAATCTTGCGATTTCAATGGGCACCAAGAGAGGAATCTTTGGTGCATGTCCCGAGACTTGATGACATGCCATGCCTTTTGATGCCTTTGACTTTGGGAAAGATTTTTTCTTTTTTTTTTTTCTTTTTTTAAGCATCCATGCCATGTCCCTCCTATCTTCTCCTGCAAGTTTTTTCCTCCTCCTTAGCTTTTTGCCCTGCTTTTGCAAGGTGTGTGAGCTTAGTTTTGGCATGTTTTGCTATTTTGCAGTGCTCTGATATAATCCCGGTGCATTTTCTTATAGTCACTAAATGGCCCAAATTTCCAATTTTTTTTTTTTTCTCCTGAAATTGCAATTCCTTTGATGGTATCTCCATTGCAGCCTGTTTGGCAGTCCTTCTTTTCTCTTTTGGCCTTCAGCGGGGATCAATTTTGGCAAGCTTTGCTGCTGCATGTGCCTGTACCTATAGCACTTATAGTGTATGGGAAAGATTTCTTTTTTTTTTTTTTTTTTTTCAGCATCCATGCCATGTCCCTCTTATCTTCTCCTGCAAGTTTTTACTTCCTCCTTGCCTTTTTGCCCTGCTTTTGCAAGGTGTGTGAGCTTAGTTTTGGCATGTTTTGCTATTTTGCAGTGCTCTGATATAATCCCGGTGCATTTTCTTATAGTCACTAAATGGCCCAAATTTCCAATTTTTTTTTTTTTTCTCCTGCAATTGCAATTCCTTTGATGGTATCTCCATTGCAGCCTGTTTGGCAGTCCTTCTTTTCTCTTTTGGCCTTCAGCGGGGATCAATTTTGGCAAGCTTTGCTGCTGCATGTGCCTGCGCCTATAGCGTATGGGAAAAATTTCTTCCTTTTTTTTTTTTATTTTTTTCAGCATTCATGCCATGTCTATTATCTCTTCCCCCCAAGCTGTTTCTTCCTCCTTGACTCTTTCCCCTCCTTTTGCAGCGACTGTCAGCTTAGTTTTGGCATGTTTTGCTCCTTTGCCATGCAGCTCATTTCCTCAGAGACCATTTCTTGAAGACACTAAAACTCCTGATTTTCTGGTGTTTTTCGGCTTTTTTTCAATTGCATTTCATTTGATCCTATCTACTTTCCAGAGTCTTTGTAAGCCTTTCTTTTTGGGTTCGCAAGATTCCGTTTCCTTCCCGAAAGGAAATGAAATTTCCTTTCGGGAAGGGAAACGGAATCTTGCGATTTCAATGGGCACCAAGAGAGGAATCTTTGGTGCATGTCCCGAGACTTGATGACATGCCATGCCTTTTGATGCCTTTGACTTTGGGAAAGATTTTTTCTTTTTTTTTTTTCTTTTTTTAAGCATCCATGCCATGTCCCTCCTATCTTCTCCTGCAAGTTTTTTCCTCCTCCTTAGCTTTTTGCCCTGCTTTTGCAAGGTGTGTGAGCTTAGTTTTGGCATGTTTTGCTATTTTGCAGTGCTCTGATATAATCCCGGTGCATTTTCTTATAGTCACTAAATGGCCCAAATTTCCAATTTTTTTTTTTTTCTCCTGCAATTGCAATTCCTTTGATGGTATCTCCATTGCAGCCTGTTTGGCAGTCCTTCTTTTCTCTTTTGGCCTTCAGCGGGGATCAATTTTGGCAAGCTTTGCTGCTGCATGTGCCTGTACCTATAGCGCTTATAGTGTATGGGAAAGATTTCTTTTTTTTTTTTTTTTTTTCAGCATCCATGCCATGTCCCTCCTATCTTCTCCGGCAACTTTTTACTTCCTCCTTGCCTTTTTGCCCTGCTTTTGCAAGGTCTGTGAGCTTAGTTTTGGCATGTTTTGCTATTTTGCAGTGCTCTGATATAATCCCGGTGCATTTTCTTATAGTCACTAAATGGCCCAAATTTCCAATTTTTTTATTTTTTCTCCTGCAATTGCAATTCCTTTGATGGTATCTCCATTGCAGCCTGTTTGGCAGTCCTTCTTTTCTCTTTTGGCCTTCAGCGGGGATCAATTTTGGCAAGCTTTGCTGCTGCATGTGCCTGCGCCTATAGCGTATGGGAAAAATTTCTTCCTTTTTTTTTTTTATTTTTTTCAGCATTCATGCCATGTCTATTATCTCTTCCCCCCAAGCTGTTTCTTCCTCCTTGACTCTTTCCCCTCCTTTTGCAGCGACTGTCAGCTTAGTTTTGGCATGTTTTGGTCCTTTGCCATGCAGCTCATTTCCTCAGAGACCATTTCTTGAAGACACTAAAACTCCTGATTTTCTGGTGTTTTTCGGCTTTTTTTCAATTGCATTTCATTTGATCCTATCTCCTTTCCAGAGTCTTTGTAAGCCTTTCTTTTTGGATTCGCAAGATTCCGTTTCCTTTCCGAAAGGAAATGAAATTTCCTTTCAGGAAGGGAAACGGAATCTTGCGATTTCAATGGGCACCAAGAGAGGAATCTTTGGTGCATGTCCCGAGACTTGATGACATGCCATGCCTTTTGATGCCTTTGACTTTGGGAAAGATTTTTTCTTTTTTTTTTTCTTTTTTTAAGCATCCATGCCATGTCCCTCCTATCTTCTCCTGCAAGTTTTTTCCTCCTCCTTAGCTTTTTGCCCTGCTTTTGCAAGGTGTGTGAGCTTAGTTTTGGCATGTTTTGCTATTTTGCAGTGCTCTGATATAATCCCGGTGCATTTTCTTATAGTCACTAAATGGCCCAAATTTCCAATTTTTTTTTTTTTCTCCTGCAATTGCAATTCCTTTGATGGTATCTCCATTGCAGCCTGTTTGGCAGTCCTTCTTTTCTCTTTTGGCCTTCAGCGGGGATCAATTTTGGCAAGCTTTGCTGCTGCATGTGCCTGTACCTATAGCGCTTATAGTGTATGGGAAAGATTTCTTTTTTTTTTTTTTTTTTTCAGCATCCATGCCATGTCCCTCCTATCTTCTCCTGCAAGTTTTTACTTCCTCCTTGCCTTTTTGCCCTGCTTTTGCAAGGTGTGTGAGCTTAGTTTTGGCATGTTTTGCTATTTTGCAGTGCTCTGATATAATCCCGGTGCATTTTCTTATAGTCACTAAATGGCCCAAATTTCCAATTTTTTTTTTTTTTCTCCTGCAATTGCAATTCCTTTGATGGTATCTCCATTGCAGCCTGTTTGGCAGTCCTTCTTTTCTCTTTTGGCCTTCAGCGGGGATCAATTTTGGCAAGCTTTGCTGCTGCATGTGCCTGCGCCTATAGCGTATGGGAAAAATTTCTTCCTTTTTTTTTTTATTTTTTTCAGCATTCATGCCATGTCTATTATCTCTTCCCCCCAAGCTGTTTCTTCCTCCTTGACTCTTTCCCCTCCTTTTGCAGCGTCTGTCAGCTTAGTTTTGGCATGTTTTGCTCCTTTGCCATGCAGCTCATTTCCTCAGAGACCATTTCTTGAAGACACTAAAACTCCTGATTTTCTGGTGTTTTTCGGCTTTTTTTCAATTGCATTTCATTTGATCCTATCTCCTTTCCAGAGTCTTTGTAAGCCTTTCTTTTTGGGTTCGCAAGATTCCGTTTCCTTCCCGAAAGGAAATGAAATTTCCTTTCGGGAAGGGAAACGGAATCTTGCGATTTCAATGGGCACCAAGAGAGGAATCTTTGGTGCATGTCCCGAGACTTGATGACATGCCATGCCTTTTGATGCCTTTGACTTTGGGAAAGATTTTTTCTTTTTTTTTTTTCTTTTTTTAAGCATCCATGCCATGTCCCTCCTATCTTCTCCTGCAAGTTTTTTCCTCCTCCTTAGCTTTTTGCCCTGCTTTTGCAAGGTGTGTGAGCTTAGTTTTGGCATGTTTTGCTATTTTGCAGTGCTCTGATATAATCCCGGTGCATTTTCTTATAGTCACTAAATGGCCCAAATTTCCAATTTTTTTTTTTTTTCTCCTGCAATTGCAATTCCTTTGATGGTATCTCCATTGCAGCCTGTTTGGCAGTCCTTCTTTTCTCTTTTGGCCTTCAGCGGGGATCAATTTTGGCAAGCTTTGCTGCTGCATGTGCCTGTACCTATAGCGCTTATAGTGTATGGGAAAGATTTCTTTTTTTTGTCTTTTTTTTTCAGCATCCATGCCATGTCCCTCCTATCTTCTCCTGCAAGTTTTTACTTCCTCCTTGCCTTTTTGCCCTGCTTTTGCAAGGTGTGTGAGCTTAGTTTTGGCATGTTTTGCTATTTTGCAGTGCTCTGATATAATCCCGGTGCATTTTCTTATAGTCACTAAATGGCCCAAATTTCCAATTTTTTTTTTTTTTCTCCTGCAATTGCAATTCCTTTGATGGTATCTCCATTGCAGCCTGTTTGGCAGTCCTTCTTTTCTCTTTTGGCCTTCAGCGGGGATCAATTTTGGCAAGCTTTGCTGCTGCATGTGCCTGTACCTATAGCACTTACAGTGTATGGGAAAGATTTCTTTTTTTTTTTTTTTTTTTCAGCATCCATGCCATGTCCCTCCTATCTTCTCCTGCAAGTTTTTACTTCCTCCTTGCCTTTTTGCCCTGCTTTTGCAAGGTGTGTGAGCTTAGTTTTGGCATGTTTTGCTATTTTGCAGTGCTCTGATATAATCCCGGTGCATTTTCTTATAGTCACTAAATGGCCCAAATTTCCAATTTTTTTTTTTTTTCTCCTGCAATTGCAATTCCTTTGATGGTATCTCCATTGCAGCCTGTTTGGCAGTCCTTCTTTTCTCTTTTGGCCTTCAGCGGGGATCAATTTTGGCAAGCTTTGCTGCTGCATGTGCCTGCGCCTATAGCGTATGGGAAAAATTTCTTCCTTTTTTTTTTTTATTTTTTTCAGCATTCATGCCATGTCTATTATCTCTTCCCCCCAAGCTGTTTCTTCCTCCTTGACTCTTTCCCCTCCTTTTGCAGCGACTGTCAGCTTAGTTTTGGCATGTTTTGCTCCTTTGCCATGCAGCTCATTTCCTCAGAGACCATTTCTTGAAGACACTAAAACTCCTGATTTTCTGGTGTTTTTCGGCTTTTTTTCAATTGCATTTCATTTGATCCTATCTACTTTCCAGAGTCTTTGTAAGCCTTTCTTTTTGGGTTCGCAAGATTCCGTTTCCTTCCCGAAAGGAAATGAAATTTCCTTTCGGGAAGGGAAACGGAATCTTGCGATTTCAATGGGCACCAAGAGAGGAATCTTTGGTGCATGTCCCGAGACTTGATGACATGCCATGCCTTTTGATGCCTTTGACTTTGGGAAAGATTTTTTCTTTTTTTTTTTTCTTTTTTTAAGCATCCATGCCATGTCCCTCCTATCTTCTCCTGCAAGTTTTTACTTCCTCCTTGCCTTTTTGCCCTGCTTTTGCAAGGTGTGTGAGCTTAGTTTTGGCATGTTTTGCTATTTTGCAGTGCTCTGATATAATCCCGGTGCATTTTCTTATAGTCACTAAATGGCCCAAATTTCCAATTTTTTTTTTTTTTCTCCTGCAATTGCAATTCCTTTGATGGTATCTCCATTGCAGCCTGTTTGGCAGTCCTTCTTTTCTCTTTTGGCCTTCAGCGGGGATCAATTTTGGCAAGCTTTGCTGCTGCATGTGCCTGCGCCTATAGCGTATGGGAAAAATTTCTTCCTTTTTTTTTTTATTTTTTTCAGCATTCATGCCATGTCTATTATCTCTTCCCCCCAAGCTGTTTCTTCCTCCTTGACTCTTTCCCCTCCTTTTGCAGCGACTGTCAGCTTAGTTTTGGCATGTTTTGGTCCTTTGCCATGCAGCTCATTTCCTCAGAGACCATTTCTTGAAGACACTAAAACTCCTGATTTTCTGGTGTTTTTCGGCTTTTTTTCAATTGCATTTCATTTGATCCTATCTACTTTCCAGAGTCTTTGTAAGCCTTTCTTTTTGGGTTCGCAAGATTCCGTTTCCTTCCCGAAAGGAAATGAAATTTCCTTTCGGGAAGGGAAACGGAATCTTGCGATTTCAATGGGCACCAAGAGAGGAATCTTTGGTGCATGTCCCGAGACTTGATGACATGCCATGCCTTTTGATGCCTTTGACTTTGGGAAAGATTTTTTCTTTTTTTTTTTTCTTTTTTTAAGCATCCATGCCATGTCCCTCCTATCTTCTCCTGCAAGTTTTTTCCTCCTCCTTAGCTTTTTGCCCTGCTTTTGCAAGGTGTGTGAGCTTAGTTTTGGCATGTTTTGCTATTTTGCAGTGCTCTGATATAATCCCGGTGCATTTTCTTATAGTCACTAAATGGCCCAAATTTCCAATTTTTTTTTTTTTTCTCCTGCAATTGCAATTCCTTTGATGGTATCTCCATTGCAGCCTGTTTGGCAGTCCTTCTTTTCTCTTTTGGCCTTCAGCGGGGATCAATTTTGGCAAGCTTTGCTGCTGCATGTGCCTGCGCCTATAGCGTATGGGAAAAATTTCTTCCTTTTTTTTTTTTATTTTTTTCAGCATTCATGCCATGTCTATTATCTCTTCCCCCCAAGCTGTTTCTTCCTCCTTGACTCTTTCCCCTCCTTTTGCAGCGACTGTCAGCTTAGTTTTGGCATGTTTTGGTCCTTTGCCATGCAGCTCATTTCCTCAGAGACCATTTCTTGAAGACACTAAAACTCCTGATTTTCTGGTGTTTTTCGGCTTTTTTTCAATTGCATTTCATTTGATCCTATCTACTTTCCAGAGTCTTTGTAAGCCTTTCTTTTTGGGTTCGCAAGATTCCGTTTCCTTCCCGAAAGGAAATGAAATTTCCTTTCGGGAAGGGAAACGGAATCTTGCGATTTCAATGGGCACCAAGAGAGGAATCTTTGGTGCATGTCCCGAGACTTGATGACATGCCATGCCTTTTGATGCCTTTGACTTTGGGAAAGATTTTTTCTTTTTTTTTTTTCTTTTTTTAAGCATCCATGCCATGTCCCTCCTATCTTCTCCTGCAAGTTTTTTCCTCCTCCTTAGCTTTTTGCCCTGCTTTTGCAAGGTGTGTGAGCTTAGTTTTGGCATGTTTTGCTATTTTGCAGTGCTCTGATATAATCCCGGTGCATTTTCTTATAGTCACTAAATGGCCCAAATTTCCAATTTTTTTTTTTTTTCTCCTGCAATTGCAATTCCTTTGATGGTATCTCCATTGCAGCCTGTTTGGCAGTCCTTCTTTTCTCTTTTGGCCTTCAGCGGGGATCAATTTTGGCAAGCTTTGCTGCTGCATGTGCCTGTACCTATAGCACTTACAGTGTATGGGAAAGATTTCTTTTTTTTTTTTTTTTTTTTCAGCATCCATGCCATGTCCCTCTTATCTTCTCCTGCAAGTTTTTACTTCCTCCTTGCCTTTTTGCCCTGCTTTTGCAAGGTGTGTGAGCTTAGTTTTGGCATGTTTTGCTATTTTGCAGTGCTCTGATATAATCCCGGTGCATTTTCTTATAGTCACTAAATGGCCCAAATTTCCAATTTTTTTTTTTTTTCTCCTGCAATTGCAATTCCTTTGATGGTATCTCCATTGCAGCCTGTTTGGCAGTCCTTCTTTTCTCTTTTGGCCTTCAGCGGGGATCAATTTTGGCAAGCTTTGCTGCTGCATGTGCCTGCGCCTATAGCGTATGGGAAAAATTTCTTCCTTTTTTTTTTTTATTTTTTTCAGCATTCATGCCATGTCTATTATCTCTTCCCCCCAAGCTGTTTCTTCCTCCTTGACTCTTTCCCCTCCTTTTGCAGCGACTGTCAGCTTAGTTTTGGCATGTTTTGCTCCTTTGCCATGCAGCTCATTTCCTCAGAGACCATTTCTTGAAGACACTAAAACTCCTGATTTTCTGGTGTTTTTCGGCTTTTTTTCAATTGCATTTCATTTGATCCTATCTACTTTCCAGAGTCTTTGTAAGCCTTTCTTTTTGGGTTCGCAAGATTCCGTTTCCTTCCCGAAAGGAAATGAAATTTCCTTTCGGGAAGGGAAACGGAATCTTGCGATTTCAATGGGCACCAAGAGAGGAATCTTTGGTGCATGTCCCGAGACTTGATGACATGCCATGCCTTTTGATGCCTTTGACTTTGGGAAAGATTTTTTCTTTTTTTTTTTTCTTTTTTTAAGCATCCATGCCATGTCCCTCCTATCTTCTCCTGCAAGTTTTTTCCTCCTCCTTAGCTTTTTGCCCTGCTTTTGCAAGGTGTGTGAGCTTAGTTTTGGCATGTTTTGCTATTTTGCAGTGCTCTGATATAATCCCGGTGCATTTTCTTATAGTCACTAAATGGCCCAAATTTCCAATTTTTTTTTTTTTCTCCTGCAATTGCAATTCCTTTGATGGTATCTCCATTGCAGCCTGTTTGGCAGTCCTTCTTTTCTCTTTTGGCCTTCAGCGGGGATCAATTTTGGCAAGCTTTGCTGCTGCATGTGCCTGTACCTATAGCGCTTATAGTGTATGGGAAAGATTTCTTTTTTTTTTTTTTTTTTTCAGCATCCATGCCATGTCCCTCCTATCTTCTCCGGCAACTTTTTACTTCCTCCTTGCCTTTTTGCCCTGCTTTTGCAAGGTCTGTGAGCTTAGTTTTGGCATGTTTTGCTATTTTGCAGTGCTCTGATATAATCCCGGTGCATTTTCTTATAGTCACTAAATGGCCCAAATTTCCAATTTTTTTATTTTTTCTCCTGCAATTGCAATTCCTTTGATGGTATCTCCATTGCAGCCTGTTTGGCAGTCCTTCTTTTCTCTTTTGGCCTTCAGCGGGGATCAATTTTGGCAAGCTTTGCTGCTGCATGTGCCTGCGCCTATAGCGTATGGGAAAAATTTCTTCCTTTTTTTTTTTTATTTTTTTCAGCATTCATGCCATGTCTATTATCTCTTCCCCCCAAGCTGTTTCTTCCTCCTTGACTCTTTCCCCTCCTTTTGCAGCGACTGTCAGCTTAGTTTTGGCATGTTTTGGTCCTTTGCCATGCAGCTCATTTCCTCAGAGACCATTTCTTGAAGACACTAAAACTCCTGATTTTCTGGTGTTTTTCGGCTTTTTTTCAATTGCATTTCATTTGATCCTATCTCCTTTCCAGAGTCTTTGTAAGCCTTTCTTTTTGGATTCGCAAGATTCCGTTTCCTTTCCGAAAGGAAATGAAATTTCCTTTCAGGAAGGGAAACGGAATCTTGCGATTTCAATGGGCACCAAGAGAGGAATCTTTGGTGCATGTCCCGAGACTTGATGACATGCCATGCCTTTTGATGCCTTTGACTTTGGGAAAGATTTTTTCTTTTTTTTTTTCTTTTTTTAAGCATCCATGCCATGTCCCTCCTATCTTCTCCTGCAAGTTTTTTCCTCCTCCTTAGCTTTTTGCCCTGCTTTTGCAAGGTGTGTGAGCTTAGTTTTGGCATGTTTTGCTATTTTGCAGTGCTCTGATATAATCCCGGTGCATTTTCTTATAGTCACTAAATGGCCCAAATTTCCAATTTTTTTTTTTTTCTCCTGCAATTGCAATTCCTTTGATGGTATCTCCATTGCAGCCTGTTTGGCAGTCCTTCTTTTCTCTTTTGGCCTTCAGCGGGGATCAATTTTGGCAAGCTTTGCTGCTGCATGTGCCTGTACCTATAGCGCTTATAGTGTATGGGAAAGATTTCTTTTTTTTTTTTTTTTTTTCAGCATCCATGCCATGTCCCTCCTATCTTCTCCTGCAAGTTTTTACTTCCTCCTTGCCTTTTTGCCCTGCTTTTGCAAGGTGTGTGAGCTTAGTTTTGGCATGTTTTGCTATTTTGCAGTGCTCTGATATAATCCCGGTGCATTTTCTTATAGTCACTAAATGGCCCAAATTTCCAATTTTTTTTTTTTTTCTCCTGCAATTGCAATTCCTTTGATGGTATCTCCATTGCAGCCTGTTTGGCAGTCCTTCTTTTCTCTTTTGGCCTTCAGCGGGGATCAATTTTGGCAAGCTTTGCTGCTGCATGTGCCTGCGCCTATAGCGTATGGGAAAAATTTCTTCCTTTTTTTTTTTATTTTTTTCAGCATTCATGCCATGTCTATTATCTCTTCCCCCCAAGCTGTTTCTTCCTCCTTGACTCTTTCCCCTCCTTTTGCAGCGTCTGTCAGCTTAGTTTTGGCATGTTTTGCTCCTTTGCCATGCAGCTCATTTCCTCAGAGACCATTTCTTGAAGACACTAAAACTCCTGATTTTCTGGTGTTTTTCGGCTTTTTTTCAATTGCATTTCATTTGATCCTATCTCCTTTCCAGAGTCTTTGTAAGCCTTTCTTTTTGGGTTCGCAAGATTCCGTTTCCTTCCCGAAAGGAAATGAAATTTCCTTTCGGGAAGGGAAACGGAATCTTGCGATTTCAATGGGCACCAAGAGAGGAATCTTTGGTGCATGTCCCGAGACTTGATGACATGCCATGCCTTTTGATGCCTTTGACTTTGGGAAAGATTTTTTCTTTTTTTTTTTTCTTTTTTTAAGCATCCATGCCATGTCCCTCCTATCTTCTCCTGCAAGTTTTTTCCTCCTCCTTAGCTTTTTGCCCTGCTTTTGCAAGGTGTGTGAGCTTAGTTTTGGCATGTTTTGCTATTTTGCAGTGCTCTGATATAATCCCGGTGCATTTTCTTATAGTCACTAAATGGCCCAAATTTCCAATTTTTTTTTTTTTTCTCCTGCAATTGCAATTCCTTTGATGGTATCTCCATTGCAGCCTGTTTGGCAGTCCTTCTTTTCTCTTTTGGCCTTCAGCGGGGATCAATTTTGGCAAGCTTTGCTGCTGCATGTGCCTGTACCTATAGCGCTTATAGTGTATGGGAAAGATTTCTTTTTTTTGTCTTTTTTTTTCAGCATCCATGCCATGTCCCTCCTATCTTCTCCTGCAAGTTTTTACTTCCTCCTTGCCTTTTTGCCCTGCTTTTGCAAGGTGTGTGAGCTTAGTTTTGGCATGTTTTGCTATTTTGCAGTGCTCTGATATAATCCCGGTGCATTTTCTTATAGTCACTAAATGGCCCAAATTTCCAATTTTTTTTTTTTTTCTCCTGCAATTGCAATTCCTTTGATGGTATCTCCATTGCAGCCTGTTTGGCAGTCCTTCTTTTCTCTTTTGGCCTTCAGCGGGGATCAATTTTGGCAAGCTTTGCTGCTGCATGTGCCTGTACCTATAGCACTTACAGTGTATGGGAAAGATTTCTTTTTTTTTTTTTTTTTTTCAGCATCCATGCCATGTCCCTCCTATCTTCTCCTGCAAGTTTTTACTTCCTCCTTGCCTTTTTGCCCTGCTTTTGCAAGGTGTGTGAGCTTAGTTTTGGCATGTTTTGCTATTTTGCAGTGCTCTGATATAATCCCGGTGCATTTTCTTATAGTCACTAAATGGCCCAAATTTCCAATTTTTTTTTTTTTTCTCCTGCAATTGCAATTCCTTTGATGGTATCTCCATTGCAGCCTGTTTGGCAGTCCTTCTTTTCTCTTTTGGCCTTCAGCGGGGATCAATTTTGGCAAGCTTTGCTGCTGCATGTGCCTGCGCCTATAGCGTATGGGAAAAATTTCTTCCTTTTTTTTTTTTATTTTTTTCAGCATTCATGCCATGTCTATTATCTCTTCCCCCCAAGCTGTTTCTTCCTCCTTGACTCTTTCCCCTCCTTTTGCAGCGACTGTCAGCTTAGTTTTGGCATGTTTTGCTCCTTTGCCATGCAGCTCATTTCCTCAGAGACCATTTCTTGAAGACACTAAAACTCCTGATTTTCTGGTGTTTTTCGGCTTTTTTTCAATTGCATTTCATTTGATCCTATCTACTTTCCAGAGTCTTTGTAAGCCTTTCTTTTTGGGTTCGCAAGATTCCGTTTCCTTCCCGAAAGGAAATGAAATTTCCTTTCGGGAAGGGAAACGGAATCTTGCGATTTCAATGGGCACCAAGAGAGGAATCTTTGGTGCATGTCCCGAGACTTGATGACATGCCATGCCTTTTGATGCCTTTGACTTTGGGAAAGATTTTTTCTTTTTTTTTTTTCTTTTTTTAAGCATCCATGCCATGTCCCTCCTATCTTCTCCTGCAAGTTTTTTCCTCCTCCTTAGCTTTTTGCCCTGCTTTTGCAAGGTGTGTGAGCTTAGTTTTGGCATGTTTTGCTATTTTGCAGTGCTCTGATATAATCCCGGTGCATTTTCTTATAGTCACTAAATGGCCCAAATTTCCCAGGTTTTTTTTTTTTCTCCTGCAATTGCAATTCCTTTGATGGTATCTCCATTGCAGCCTGTTTGGCAGTCCTTCTTTTCTCTTTTGGCCTTCAGCGGGGATCAATTTTGGCAAGCTTTGCTGCTGCATGTGCCTGCGCCTATAGCGTATGGGAAAAATTTCTTCCTTTTTTTTTTTATTTTTTTCAGCATTCATGCCATGTCTATTATCTCTTCCCCCCAAGCTGTTTCTTCCTCCTTGACTCTTTCCCCTCCTTTTGCAGCGACTGTCAGCTTAGTTTTGGCATGTTTTGGTCCTTTGCCATGCAGCTCATTTCCTCAGAGACCATTTCTTGAAGACACTAAAACTCCTGATTTTCTGGTGTTTTTCGGCTTTTTTTCAATTGCATTTCATTTGATCCTATCTCCTTTGCAGAGTCTTTGTAAGCCTTTCTTTTTGGATTCGCAAGATTCCGTTTCCTTTCCGAAAGGAAATGAAATTTCCTTTCGGGAAGGGAAACGGAATCTTGCGATTTCAATGGGCACCAAGAGAGGAATCTTTGGTGCATGTCCCGAGACTTGATGACATGCCATGCCTTTTGATGCCTTTGACTTTGGGAAAGATTTTTTCTTTTTTTTTTTTCTTTTTTTAAGCATCCATGCCATGTCCCTCCTATCTTCTCCTGCAAGTTTTTTCCTCCTCCTTAGCTTTTTGCCCTGCTTTTGCAAGGTGTGTGAGCTTAGTTTTGGCATGTTTTGCTATTTTGCAGTGCTCTGATATAATCCCGGTGCATTTTCTTATAGTCACTAAATGGCCCAAATTTCCAATTTTTTTTTTTTTTCTCCTGCAATTGCAATTCCTTTGATGGTATCTCCATTGCAGCCTGTTTGGCAGTCCTTCTTTTCTCTTTTGGCCTTCAGTGGGGATCAATTTTGGCAAGCTTTGCTGCTGCATGTGCCTGTACCTATAGCACTTATAGTGTATGGGAAAGATTTCTTTTTTTTTTTTTTTTTTTCAGCATCCATGCCATGTCCCTCCTATCTTCTCCTGCAAGTTTTTACTTCCTCCTTGCCTTTTTGCCCTGCTTTTGCAAGGTGTGTGAGCTTAGTTTTGGCATGTTTTGCTATTTTGCAGTGCTCTGATATAATCCCGGTGCATTTTCTTATAGTCACTAAATGGCCCAAATTTCCAATTTTTTTTTTTTCTCCTGCAATTGCAATTCCTTTGATGGTATCTCCATTGCAGCCTGTTTGGCAGTCCTTCTTTTCTCTTTTGGCCTTCAGCGGGGATCAATTTTGGCAAGCTTTGCTGCTGCATGTGCCTGCGCCTATAGCGTATGGGAAAAATTTCTTCCTTTTTTTTTTTTATTTTTTTCAGCATTCATGCCATGTCTATTATCTCTTCCCCCCAAGCTGTTTCTTCCTCCTTGACTCTTTCCCCTCCTTTTGCAGCGACTGTCAGCTTAGTTTTGGCATGTTTTGGTCCTTTGCCATGCAGCTCATTTCCTCAGAGACCATTTCTTGAAGACACTAAAACTCCTGATTTTCTGGTGTTTTTCGGCTTTTTTTCAATTGCATTTCATTTGATCCTATCTACTTTCCAGAGTCTTTGTAAGCCTTTCTTTTTGGGTTCGCAAGATTCCGTTTCCTTCCCGAAAGGAAATGAAATTTCCTTTCGGGAAGGGAAACGGAATCTTGCGATTTCAATGGGCACCAAGAGAGGAATCTTTGGTGCATGTCCCGAGACTTGATGACATGCCATGCCTTTTGATGCCTTTGACTTTGGGAAAGATTTTTTCTTTTTTATTTTCTTTTTTTAAGCATCCATGCCATGTCCCTCCTATCTTCTCCTGCAAGTTTTTTCCTCCTCCTTAGCTTTTTGCCCTGCTTTTGCAAGGTGTGTGAGCTTAGTTTTGGCATGTTTTGCTATTTTGCAGTGCTCTGATATAATCCCGGTGCATTTTCTTATAGTCACTAAATGGCCCAAATTTCCAATTTTTTTTTTTTTTCTCCTGCAATTGCAATTCCTTTGATGGTATCTCCATTGCAGCCTGTTTGGCAGTCCTTCTTTTCTCTTTTGGCCTTCAGCGGGGATCAATTTTGGCAAGCTTTGCTGCTGCATGTGCCTGTACCTATAGCGCTTATAGTGTATGGGAAAGATTTCTTTTTTTTTTTTTTTTTTTCAGCATCCATGCCATGTCCCTCCTATCTTCTCCTGCAAGTTTTTACTTCCTCCTTGCCTTTTTGCCCTGCTTTTGCAAGGTGTGTGAGCTTAGTTTTGGCATGTTTTGCTATTTTGCAGTGCTCTGATATAATCCCGGTGCATTTTCTTATAGTCACTAAATGGCCCAAATTTCCAATTTTTTTTTTTTTTCTCCTGCAATTGCAATTCCTTTGATGGTATCTCCATTGCAGCCTGTTTGGCAGTCCTTCTTTTCTCTTTTGGCCTTCAGCGGGGATCAATTTTGGCAAGCTTTGCTGCTGCATGTGCCTGCGCCTATAGCGTATGGGAAAAATTTCTTCCTTTTTTTTTTTATTTTTTTCAGCATTCATGCCATGTCTATTATCTCTTCCCCCCAAGCTGTTTCTTCCTCCTTGACTCTTTCCCCTCCTTTTGCAGCGTCTGTCAGCTTAGTTTTGGCATGTTTTGGTCCTTTGCCATGCAGCTCATTTCCTCAGAGACCATTTCTTGAAGACACTAAAACTCCTGATTTTCTGGTGTTTTTCGGCTTTTTTTCAATTGCATTTCATTTGATCCTATCTCCTTTCCAGAGTCTTTGTAAGCCTTTATTTTTGGGTTCGCAAGATTCCGTTTCCTTCCCGAAAGGAAATGAAATTTCCTTTCGGGAAGGGAAACGGAATCTTGCGATTTCAATGGGCACCAAGAGAGGAATCTTTGGTGCATGTCCCGAGACTTGATGACATGCCATGCCTTTTGATGCCTTTGACTTTGGGAAAGATTTTTTCTTTTTTTTTTTTCTTTTTTTAAGCATCCATGCCATGTCCCTCCTATCTTCTCCTGCAAGTTTTTTCCTCCTCCTTAGCTTTTTGCCCTGCTTTTGCAAGGTGTGTGAGCTTAGTTTTGGCATGTTTTGCTATTTTGCAGTGCTCTGATATAATCCCGGTGCATTTTCTTATAGTCACTAAATGGCCCAAATTTCCAATTTTTTTTTTTTTCTCCTGAAATTGCAATTCCTTTGATGGTATCTCCATTGCAGCCTGTTTGGCAGTCCTTCTTTTCTCTTTTGGCCTTCAGCGGGGATCAATTTTGGCAAGCTTTGCTGCTGCATGTGCCTGTACCTATAGCGCTTATAGTGTATGGGAAAGATTTCTTTTTTTTGTCTTTTTTTTTCAGCATCCATGCCATGTCCCTCCTATCTTCTCCTGCAAGTTTTTACTTCCTCCTTGCCTTTTTGCCCTGCTTTTGCAAGGTGTGTGAGCTTAGTTTTGGCATGTTTTGCTATTTTGCAGTGCTCTGATATAATCCCGGTGCATTTTCTTATAGTCACTAAATGGCCCAAATTTCCAATTTTTTTTTTTTTTCTCCTGCAATTGCAATTCCTTTGATGGTATCTCCATTGCAGCCTGTTTGGCAGTCCTTCTTTTCTCTTTTGGCCTTCAGCGGGGATCAATTTTGGCAAGCTTTGCTGCTGCATGTGCCTGCGCCTATAGCGTATGGGAAAAATTTCTTCCTTTTTTTTTTTTATTTTTTTCAGCATTCATGCCATGTCTATTATCTCTTCCCCCCAAGCTGTTTCTTCCTCCTTGACTCTTTCCCCTCCTTTTGCAGCGACTGTCAGCTTAGTTTTGGCATGTTTTGGTCCTTTGCCATGCAGCTCATTTCCTCAGAGACCATTTCTTGAAGACACTAAAACTCCTGATTTTCTGGTGTTTTTCGGCTTTTTTTCAATTGCATTTCATTTGATCCTATCTACTTTCCAGAGTCTTTGTAAGCCTTTCTTTTTGGGTTCGCAAGATTCCGTTTCCTTCCCGAAAGGAAATGAAATTTCCTTTCGGGAAGGGAAACGGAATCTTGCGATTTCAAAGGGCACCAAGAGAGGAATCTTTGGTGCATGTCCCGAGACTTGATGACATGCCATGCCTTTTGATGCCTTTGACTTTGGGAAAGATTTTTTCTTTTTTTTTTTTCTTTTTTTAAGCATCCATGCCATGTCCCTCCTATCTTCTCCTGCAAGTTTTTTCCTCCTCCTTAGCTTTTTGCCCTGCTTTTGCAAGGTGTGTGAGCTTAGTTTTGGCATGTTTTGCTATTTTGCAGTGCTCTGATATAATCCCGGTGCATTTTCTTATAGTCACTAAATGGCCCAAATTTCCAATTTTTTTTTTTTTTCTCCTGCAATTGCAATTCCTTTGATGGTATCTCCATTGCAGCCTGTTTGGCAGTCCTTCTTTTCTCTTTTGGCCTTCAGCGGGGATCAATTTTGGCAAGCTTTGCTGCTGCATGTGCCTGTACCTATAGCGCTTATAGTGTATGGGAAAGATTTCTTTTTTTTTTTTTTTTTTTCAGCATCCATGCCATGTCCCTCCTATCTTCTCCTGCAAGTTTTTACTTCCTCCTTGCCTTTTTGCCCTGCTTTTGCAAGGTGTGTGAGCTTAGTTTTGGCATGTTTTGCTATTTTGCAGTGCTCTGATATAATCCCGGTGCATTTTCTTATAGTCACTAAATGGCCCAAATTTCCAATTTTTTTTTTTTTTCTCCTGCAATTGCAATTCCTTTGATGGTATCTCCATTGCAGCCTGTTTGGCAGTCCTTCTTTTCTCTTTTGGCCTTCAGCGGGGATCAATTTTGGCAAGCTTTGCTGCTGCATGTGCCTGCGCCTATAGCGTATGGGAAAAATTTCTTCCTTTTTTTTTTTATTTTTTTCAGCATTCATGCCATGTCTATTATCTCTTCCCCCCAAGCTGTTTCTTCCTCCTTGACTCTTTCCCCTCCTTTTGCAGCGTCTGTCAGCTTAGTTTTGGCATGTTTTGCTCCTTTGCCATGCAGCTCATTTCCTCAGAGACCATTTCTTGAAGACACTAAAACTCCTGATTTTCTGGTGTTTTTCGGCTTTTTTTCAATTGCATTTCATTTGATCCTATCTCCTTTCCAGAGTCTTTGTAAGCCTTTATTTTTGGGTTCGCAAGATTCCGTTTCCTTCCCGAAAGGAAATGAAATTTCCTTTCGGGAAGGGAAACGGAATCTTGCGATTTCAATGGGCACCAAGAGAGGAATCTTTGGTGCATGTCCCGAGACTTGATGACATGCCATGCCTTTTGATGCCTTTGACTTTGGGAAAGATTTTTTCTTTTTTTTTTTTCTTTTTTTAAGCATCCATGCCATGTCCCTCCTATCTTCTCCTGCAAGTTTTTTCCTCCTCCTTAGCTTTTGGCCCTGCTTTTGCAAGGTGTGTGAGCTTAGTTTTGGCATGTTTTGCTATTTTGCAGTGCTCTGATATAATCCCGGTGCATTTTCTTATAGTCACTAAATGGCCCAAATTTCCAATTTTTTTTTTTTCTCCTGAAATTGCAATTCCTTTGATGGTATCTCCATTGCAGCCTGTTTGGCAGTCCTTCTTTTCTCTTTTGGCCTTCAGCGGGGATCAATTTTGGCAAGCTTTGCTGCTGCATGTGCCTGTACCTATAGCGCTTATAGTGTATGGGAAAGATTTCTTTTTTTTGTCTTTTTTTTTCAGCATCCATGCCATGTCCCTCCTATCTTCTCCGGCAAGTTTTTACTTCCTCCTTGCCTTTTTGCCCTGCTTTTGCAAGGTCTGTGAGCTTAGTTTTGGCATGTTTTGCTATTTTGCAGTGCTCTGATATAATCCCGGTGCATTTTCTTATAGTCACTAAATGGCCCAAATTTCCAATTTTTTTATTTTTTCTCCTGCAATTGCAATTCCTTTGATGGTATCTCCATTGCAGCCTGTTTGGCAGTCCTTCTTTTCTCTTTTGGCCTTCAGCGGGGATCAATTTTGGCAAGCTTTGCTGCTGCATGTGCCTGCGCCTATAGCGTATGGGAAAAATTTCTTCCTTTTTTTTTTTTATTTTTTTCAGCATTCATGCCATGTCTATTATCTCTTCCCCCCAAGCTGTTTCTTCCTCCTTGACTCTTTCCCCTCCTTTTGCAGCGACTGTCAGCTTAGTTTTGGCATGTTTTGGTCCTTTGCCATGCAGCTCATTTCCTCAGAGACCATTTCTTGAAGACACTAAAACTCCTGATTTTCTGGTGTTTTTCGGCTTTTTTTCAATTGCATTTCATTTGATCCTATCTCCTTTCCAGAGTCTTTGTAAGCCTTTCTTTTTGGATTCGCAAGATTCCGTTTCCTTTCCGAAAGGAAATGAAATTTCCTTTCGGGAAGGGAAACGGAATCTTGCGATTTCAATGGGCACCAAGAGAGGAATCTTTGGTGCATGTCCCGAGACTTGATGACATGCCATGCCTTTTGATGCCTTTGACTTTGGGAAAGATTTTTTCTTTTTTTTTTTTCTTTTTTTAAGCATCCATGCCATGTCCCTCCTATCTTCTCCTGCAAGTTTTTTCCTCCTCCTTAGCTTTTGGCCCTGCTTTTGCAAGGTGTGTGAGCTTAGTTTTGGCATGTTTTGCTATTTTGCAGTGCTCTGATATAATCCCGGTGCATTTTCTTATAGTCACTAAATGGCCCAAATTTCCCAGGTTTTTTTTTTTTCTCCTGCAATTGCAATTCCTTTGATGGTATCTCCATTGCAGCCTGTTTGGCAGTCCTTCTTTTCTCTTTTGGCCTTCAGCGGGGATCAATTTTGGCAAGCTTTGCTGCTGCATGTGCCTGCGCCTATAGCGTATGGGAAAAATTTCTTCCTTTTTTTTTTTATTTTTTTCAGCATTCATGCCATGTCTATTATCTCTTCCCCCCAAGCTGTTTCTTCCTCCTTGACTCTTTCCCCTCCTTTTGCAGCGACTGTCAGCTTAGTTTTGGCATGTTTTGGTCCTTTGCCATGCAGCTCATTTCCTCAGAGACCATTTCTTGAAGACACTAAAACTCCTGATTTTCTGGTGTTTTTCGGCTTTTTTTCAATTGCATTTCATTTGATCCTATCTCCTTTCCAGAGTCTTTGTAAGCCTTTCTTTTTGGATTCGCAAGATTCCGTTTCCTTTCCGAAAGGAAATGAAATTTCCTTTCGGGAAGGGAAACGGAATCTTGCGATTTCAATGGGCACCAAGAGAGGAATCTTTGGTGCATGTCCCGAGACTTGATGACATGCCATGCCTTTTGATGCCTTTGACTTTGGGAAAGATTTTTTCTTTTTTTTTTTTCTTTTTTTAAGCATCCATGCCATGTCCCTCCTATCTTCTCCTGCAAGTTTTTTCCTCCTCCTTAGCTTTTTGCCCTGCTTTTGCAAGGTGTGTGAGCTTAGTTTTGGCATGTTTTGCTATTTTGCAGTGCTCTGATATAATCCCGGTGCATTTTCTTATAGTCACTAAATGGCCCAAATTTCCAATTTTTTTTTTTTTTCTCCTGCAATTGCAATTCCTTTGATGGTATCTCCATTGCAGCCTGTTTGGCAGTCCTTCTTTTCTCTTTTGGCCTTCAGCGGGGATCAATTTTGGCAAGCTTTGCTGCTGCATGTGCCTGTACCTATAGCACTTATAGTGTATGGGAAAGATTTCTTTTTTTTTTTTTTTTTTTCAGCATCCATGCCATGTCCCTCCTATCTTCTCCTGCAAGTTTTTACTTCCTCCTTGCCTTTTTGCCCTGCTTTTGCAAGGTGTGTGAGCTTAGTTTTGGCATGTTTTGCTATTTTGCAGTGCTCTGATATAATCCCGGTGCATTTTCTTATAGTCACTAAATGGCCCAAATTTCCAATTTTTTTTTTTTCTCCTGCAATTGCAATTCCTTTGATGGTATCTCCATTGCAGCCTGTTTGGCAGTCCTTCTTTTCTCTTTTGGCCTTCAGCGGGGATCAATTTTGGCAAGCTTTGCTGCTGCATGTGCCTGCGCCTATAGCGTATGGGAAAAATTTCTTCCTTTTTTTTTTTTATTTTTTTCAGCATTCATGCCATGTCTATTATCTCTTCCCCCCAAGCTGTTTCTTCCTCCTTGACTCTTTCCCCTCCTTTTGCAGCGACTGTCAGCTTAGTTTTGGCATGTTTTGGTCCTTTGCCATGCAGCTCATTTCCTCAGAGACCATTTCTTGAAGACACTAAAACTCCTGATTTTCTGGTGTTTTTCGGCTTTTTTTCAATTGCATTTCATTTGATCCTATCTCCTTTCCAGAGTCTTTGTAAGCCTTTCTTTTTGGATTCGCAAGATTCCGTTTCCTTTCCGAAAGGAAATGAAATTTCCTTTCGGGAAGGGAAACGGAATCTTGCGATTTCAATGGGCACCAAGAGAGGAATCTTTGGTGCATGTCCCGAGACTTGATGACATGCCATGCCTTTTGATGCCTTTGGCTTTGGGAAAGATTTTTTCTTTTTTTTTTTTCTTTTTTTAAGCATCCATGCCATGTCCCTCCTATCTTCTCCTGCAAGTTTTTTCCTCCTCCTTAGCTTTTTGCCCTGCTTTTGCAAGGTGTGTGAGCTTAGTTTTGGCATGTTTTGCTATTTTGCAGTGCTCTGATATAATCCCGGTGCATTTTCTTATAGTCACTAAATGGCCCAAATTTCCAATTTTTTTTTTTTTTCTCCTGCAATTGCAATTCCTTTGATGGTATCTCCATTGCAGCCTGTTTGGCAGTCCTTCTTTTCTCTTTTGGCCTTCAGCGGGGATCAATTTTGGCAAGCTTTGCTGCTGCATGTGCCTGTACCTATAGCGCTTATAGTGTATGGGAAAGATTTCTTTTTTTTGTCTTTTTTTTTCAGCATCCATGCCATGTCCCTCCTATCTTCTCCTGCAAGTTTTTACTTCCTCCTTGCCTTTTTGCCCTGCTTTTGCAAGGTGTGTGAGCTTAGTTTTGGCATGTTTTGCTATTTTGCAGTGCTCTGATATAATCCCGGTGCATTTTCTTATAGTCACTAAATGGCCCAAATTTCCAATTTTTTTTTTTTTTCTCCTGCAATTGCAATTCCTTTGATGGTATCTCCATTGCAGCCTGTTTGGCAGTCCTTCTTTTCTCTTTTGGCCTTCAGCGGGGATCAATTTTGGCAAGCTTTGCTGCTGCATGTGCCTGCGCCTATAGCGTATGGGAAAAATTTCTTCCTTTTTTTTTTTTATTTTTTTCAGCATTCATGCCATGTCTATTATCTCTTCCCCCCAAGCTGTTTCTTCCTTCTTGACTCTTTCCCCTCCTTTTGCAGCGACTGTCAGCTTAGTTTTGGCATGTTTTGGTCCTTTGCCATGCAGCTCATTTCCTCAGAGACCATTTCTTGAAGACACTAAAACTCCTGATTTTCTGGTGTTTTTCGGCTTTTTTTCAATTGCATTTCATTTGATCCTATCTACTTTCCAGAGTCTTTGTAAGCCTTTCTTTTTGGGTTCGCAAGATTCCGTTTCCTTCCCGAAAGGAAATGAAATTTCCTTTCGGGAAGGGAAACGGAATCTTGCGATTTCAATGGGCACCAAGAGAGGAATCTTTGGTGCATGTCCCGAGACTTGATGACATGCCATGCCTTTTGATGCCTTTGACTTTGGGAAAGATTTTTTCTTTTTTTTTTTTCTTTTTTTAAGCATCCATGCCATGTCCCTCCTATCTTCTCCTGCAAGTTTTTTCCTCCTCCTTAGCTTTTTGCCCTGCTTTTGCAAGGTGTGTGAGCTTAGTTTTGGCATGTTTTGCTATTTTGCAGTGCTCTGATATAATCCCGGTGCATTTTCTTATAGTCACTAAATGGCCCAAATTTCCAATTTTTTTTTTTTTCTCCTGCAATTGCAATTCCTTTGATGGTATCTCCATTGCAGCCTGTTTGGCAGTCCTTCTTTTCTCTTTTGGCCTTCAGCGGGGATCAATTTTGGCAAGCTTTGCTGCTGCATGTGCCTGTACCTATAGCACTTATAGTGTATGGGAAAGATTTCTTTTTTTTTTTTTTTTTTTTCAGCATCCATGCCATGTCCCTCCTATCTTCTCCTGCAAGTTTTTACTTCCTCTTTGCCTTTTTGCCCTGCTTTTGCAAGGTCTGTGAGCTTAGTTTTGGCATGTTTTGCTATTTTGCAGTGCTCTGATATAATCCCGGTGCATTTTCTTATAGTCACTAAATGGCCCAAATTTCCAATTTTTTTTTTTTTTCTCCTGCAATTGCAATTCCTTTGATGGTATCTCCATTGCAGCCTGTTTGGCAGTCCTTCTTTTCTCTTTTGGCCTTCAGCGGGGATCAATTTTGGCAAGCTTTGCTGCTGCATGTGCCTGCGCCTATAGCGTATGGGAAAAATTTCTTCCTTTTTTTTTTTATTTTTTTCAGCATTCATGCCATGTCTATTATCTCTTCCCCCCAAGCTGTTTCTTCCTCCTTGACTCTTTCCCCTCCTTTTGCAGCGACTGTCAGCTTAGTTTTGGCATGTTTTGGTCCTTTGCCATGCAGCTCATTTCCTCAGAGACCATTTCTTGAAGACACTAAAACTCCTGATTTTCTGGTGTTTTTCGGCTTTTTTTCAATTGCATTTCATTTGATCCTATCTACTTTCCAGAGTCTTTGTAAGCCTTTCTTTTTGGGTTCGCAAGATTCCGTTTCCTTCCCGAAAGGAAATGAAATTTCCTTTCGGGAAGGGAAACGGAATCTTGCGATTTCAATGGGCACCAAGAGAGGAATCTTTGGTGCATGTCCCGAGACTTGATGACATGCCATGCCTTTTGATGCCTTTGACTTTGGGAAAGATTTTTTCTTTTTTTTTTTTCTTTTTTTAAGCATCCATGCCATGTCCCTCCTATCTTCTCCTGCAAGTTTTTTCCTCCTCCTTAGCTTTTTGCCCTGCTTTTGCAAGGTGTGTGAGCTTAGTTTTGGCATGTTTTGCTATTTTGCAGTGCTCTGATATAATCCCGGTGCATTTTCTTATAGTCACTAAATGGCCCAAATTTCCAATTTTTTTTTTTTTCTCCTGCAATTGCAATTCCTTTGATGGTATCTCCATTGCAGCCTGTTTGGCAGTCCTTCTTTTCTCTTTTGGCCTTCAGCGGGGATCAATTTTGGCAAGCTTTGCTGCTGCATGTGCCTGCGCCTATAGCGTATGGGAAAAATTTCTTCCTTTTTTTTTTTATTTTTTTCAGCATTCATGCCATGTCTATTATCTCTTCCCCCCAAGCTGTTTCTTCCTCCTTGACTCTTTCCCCTCCTTTTGCAGCGTCTGTCAGCTTAGTTTTGGCATGTTTTGGTCCTTTGCCATGCAGCTCATTTCCTCAGAGACCATTTCTTGAAGACACTAAAACTCCTGATTTTCTGGTGTTTTTCGGCTTTTTTTCAATTGCATTTCATTTGATCCTATCTACTTTCCAGAGTCTTTGTAAGCCTTTCTTTTTGGGTTCGCAAGATTCCGTTTCCTTCCCGAAAGGAAATGAAATTTCCTTTCGGGAAGGGAAACGGAATCTTGCGATTTCAATGGGCACCAAGAGAGGAATCTTTGGTGCATGTCCCGAGACTTGATGACATGCCATGCCTTTTGATGCCTTTGACTTTGGGAAAGATTTTTTCTTTTTTTTTTTTCTTTTTTTAAGCATCCATGCCATGTCCCTCCTATCTTCTCCTGCAAGTTTTTTCCTCCTCCTTAGCTTTTTGCCCTGCTTTTGCAAGGTGTGTGAGCTTAGTTTTGGCATGTTTTGCTATTTTGCAGTGCTCTGATATAATCCCGGTGCATTTTCTTATAGTCACTAAATGGCCCAAATTTCCAATTTTTTTTTTTTTTCTCCTGCAATTGCAATTCCTTTGATGGTATCTCCATTGCAGCCTGTATGGCAGTCCTTCTTTTCTCTTTTGGCCTTCAGCGGGGATCAATTTTGGCAAGCTTTGCTGCTGCATGTGCCTGCGCCTATAGCGTATGGGGAAAATTTCTTCCTTTTTTTTTTTTATTTTTTTCAGCATTCATGCCATGTCTATTATCTCTTCCCCCCAAGCTGTTTCTTCCTCCTTGACTCTTTCCCCTCCTTTTGCAGCGACTGTCAGCTTAGTTTTGGCATGTTTTGGTCCTTTGCCATGCAGCTCATTTCCTCAGAGACCATTTCTTGAAGACACTAAAACTCCTGATTTTCTGGTGTTTTTCGGCTTTTTTTCAATTGCATTTCATTTGATCCTATCTCCTTTCCAGAGTCTTTGTAAGCCTTTCTTTTTGGGTTCGCAAGATTCCGTTTCCTTCCCGAAAGGAAATGAAATTTCCTTTCGGGAAGGGAAACGGAATCTTGCGATTTCAATGGGCACCAAGAGAGGAATCTTTGGTGCATGTCCCGAGACTTGATGACATGCCATGCCTTTTGATGCCTTTGACTTTGGGAAAGATTTTTTCTTTTTTTTTTTTCTTTTTTTAAGCATCCATGCCATGTCCCTCCTATCTTCTCCTGCAAGTTTTTTCCTCCTCCTTAGCTTTTTGCCCTGCTTTTGCAAGGTGTGTGAGCTTAGTTTTGGCATGTTTTGCTATTTTGCAGTGCTCTGATATAATCCCGGTGCATTTTCTTATAGTCACTAAATGGCCCAAATTTCCAATTTTTTTTTTTTTTCTCCTGCAATTGCAATTCCTTTGATGGTATCTCCATTGCAGCCTGTTTGGCAGTCCTTCTTTTCTCTTTTGGCCTTCAGCGGGGATCAATTTTGGCAAGCTTTGCTGCTGCATGTGCCTGTACCTATAGCGCTTATAGTGTATGGGAAAGATTTCTTTTTTTTTTTTTTTTTTTTCAGCATCCATGCCATGTCCCTCCTATCTTCTCCTGCAAGTTTTTACTTCCTCCTTGCCTTTTTGCCCTGCTTTTGCAAGGTGTGTGAGCTTAGTTTTGGCATGTTTTGCTATTTTGCAGTGCTCTGATATAATCCCGGTGCATTTTCTTATAGTCACTAAATGGCCCAAATTTCCAATTTATTTTTTTTTTTCTCCTGCAATTGCAATTCCTTTGATGGTATCTCCATTGCAGCCTGTTTGGCAGTCCTTCTTTTCTCTTTTGGCCTTCAGCGGGGATCAATTTTGGCAAGCTTTGCTGCTGCATGTGCCTGCGCCTATAGCGTATGGGAAAAATTTCTTCCTTTTTTTTTTTATTTTTTTCAGCATTCATGCCATGTCTATTATCTCTTCCCCCCAAGCTGTTTCTTCCTCCTTGACTCTTTCCCCTCCTTTTGCAGCGTCTGTCAGCTTAGTTTTGGCATGTTTTGGTCCTTTGCCATGCAGCTCATTTCCTCAGAGACCATTTCTTGAAGACACTAAAACTCCTGATTTTCTGGTGTTTTTCGGCTTTTTTTCAATTGCATTTCATTTGATCCTATCTCCTTTCCAGAGTCTTTGTAAGCCTTTCTTTTTGGGTTCGCAAGATTCCGTTTCCTTCCCGAAAGGAAATGAAATTTCCTTTCGGGAAGGGAAACGGAATCTTGCGATTTCAATGGGCACCAAGAGAGGAATCTTTGGTGCATGTCCCGAGACTTGATGACATGCCATGCCTTTTGATGCCTTTGACTTTGGGAAAGATTTTTTCTTTTTTTTTTTCTTTTTTTAAGCATCCATGCCATGTCCCTCCTATCTTCTCCTGCAAGTTTTTTCCTCCTCCTTAGCTTTTTGCCCTGCTTTTGCAAGGTGTGTGAGCTTAGTTTTGGCATGTTTTGCTATTTTGCAGTGCTCTGATATAATCCCGGTGCATTTTCTTATAGTCACTAAATGGCCCAAATTTCCAATTTTTTTTTTTTTTCTCCTGCAATTGCAATTCCTTTGATGGTATCTCCATTGCAGCCTGTTTGGCAGTCCTTCTTTTCTCTTTTGGCCTTCAGCGGGGATCAATTTTGGCAAGCTTTGCTGCTGCATGTGCCTGCGCCTATAGCGTATGGGAAAAATTTCTTCCTTTTTTTTTTTATTTTTTTCAGCATTCATGCCATGTCTATTATCTCTTCCCCCCAAGCTGTTTCTTCCTCCTTGACTCTTTCCCCTCCTTTTGCAGCGTCTGTCAGCTTAGTTTTGGCATGTTTTGGTCCTTTGCCATGCAGCTCATTTCCTCAGAGACCATTTCTTGAAGACACTAAAACTCCTGATTTTCTGGTGTTTTTCGGCTTTTTTTCAATTGCATTTCATTTGATCCTATCTACTTTCCAGAGTCTTTGTAAGCCTTTCTTTTTGGGTTCGCAAGATTCCGTTTCCTTCCCGAAAGGAAATGAAATTTCCTTTCGGGAAGGGAAACGGAATCTTGCGATTTCAATGGGCACCAAGAGAGGAATCTTTGGTGCATGTCCCGAGACTTGATGACATGCCATGCCTTTTGATGCCTTTGACTTTGGGAAAGATTTTTTCTTTTTTTTTTTTCTTTTTTTAAGCATCCATGCCATGTCCCTCCTATCTTCTCCTGCAAGTTTTTTCCTCCTCCTTAGCTTTTTGCCCTGCTTTTGCAAGGTGTGTGAGCTTAGTTTTGGCATGTTTTGCTATTTTGCAGTGCTCTGATATAATCCCGGTGCATTTTCTTATAGTCACTAAATGGCCCAAATTTCCAATTTTTTTTTTTTTTCTCCTGCAATTGCAATTCCTTTGATGGTATCTCCATTGCAGCCTGTATGGCAGTCCTTCTTTTCTCTTTTGGCCTTCAGCGGGGATCAATTTTGGCAAGCTTTGCTGCTGCATGTGCCTGCGCCTATAGCGTATGGGAAAAATTTCTTCCTTTTTTTTTTTTATTTTTTTCAGCATTCATGCCATGTCTATTATCTCTTCCCCCCAAGCTGTTTCTTCCTCCTTGACTCTTTCCCCTCCTTTTGCAGCGACTGTCAGCTTAGTTTTGGCATGTTTTGGTCCTTTGCCATGCAGCTCATTTCCTCAGAGACCATTTCTTGAAGACACTAAAACTCCTGATTTTCTGGTGTTTTTCGGCTTTTTTTCAATTGCATTTCATTTGATCCTATCTCCTTTCCAGAGTCTTTGTAAGCCTTTCTTTTTGGGTTCGCAAGATTCCGTTTCCTTCCCGAAAGGAAATGAAATTTCCTTTCGGGAAGGGAAACGGAATCTTGCGATTTCAATGGGCACCAAGAGAGGAATCTTTGGTGCATGTCCCGAGACTTGATGACATGCCATGCCTTTTGATGCCTTTGACTTTGGGAAAGATTTTTTCTTTTTTTTTTTTCTTTTTTTAAGCATCCATGCCATGTCCCTCCTATCTTCTCCTGCAAGTTTTTTCCTCCTCCTTAGCTTTTTGCCCTGCTTTTGCAAGGTCTGTGAGCTTAGTTTTGGCATGTTTTGCTATTTTGCAGTGCTCTGATATAATCCCGGTGCATTTTCTTATAGTCACTAAATGGCCCAAATTTCCAATTTTTTTTTTTTTTCTCCTGCAATTGCAATTCCTTTGATGGTATCTCCATTGCAGCCTGTTTGGCAGTCCTTCTTTTCTCTTTTGGCCTTCAGCGGGGATCAATTTTGGCAAGCTTTGCTGCTGCATGTGCCTGTACCTATAGCGCTTATAGTGTATGGGAAAGATTTCTTTTTTTTTTTTTTTTTTTTCAGCATCCATGCCATGTCCCTCCTATCTTCTCCTGCAAGTTTTTACTTCCTCCTTGCCTTTTTGCCCTGCTTTTGCAAGGTGTGTGAGCTTAGTTTTGGCATGTTTTGCTATTTTGCAGTGCTCTGATATAATCCCGGTGCATTTTCTTATAGTCACTAAATGGCCCAAATTTCCAATTTATTTTTTTTTTTCTCCTGCAATTGCAATTCCTTTGATGGTATCTCCATTGCAGCCTGTTTGGCAGTCCTTCTTTTCTCTTTTGGCCTTCAGCGGGGATCAATTTTGGCAAGCTTTGCTGCTGCATGTGCCTGCGCCTATAGCGTATGGGAAAAATTTCTTCCTTTTTTTTTTTATTTTTTTCAGCATTCATGCCATGTCTATTATCTCTTCCCCCCAAGCTGTTTCTTCCTCCTTGACTCTTTCCCCTCCTTTTGCAGCGTCTGTCAGCTTAGTTTTGGCATGTTTTGGTCCTTTGCCATGCAGCTCATTTCCTCAGAGACCATTTCTTGAAGACACTAAAACTCCTGATTTTCTGGTGTTTTTCGGCTTTTTTTCAATTGCATTTCATTTGATCCTATCTCCTTTCCAGAGTCTTTGTAAGCCTTTCTTTTTGGGTTCGCAAGATTCCGTTTCCTTCCCAAAAGGAAATGAAATTTCTTTTCGGGAAGGGAAACGGAATCTTGCGATTTCAATGGGCACCAAGAGAGGAATCTTTGGTGCATGTCCCGAGACTTGATGACATGCCATGCCTTTTGATGCCTTTGACTTTGGGAAAGATTTTTTCTTTTTTTTTTTTCTTTTTTTAAGCATCCATGCCATGTCCCTCCTATCTTCTCCTGCAAGTTTTTTCCTCCTCCTTAGCTTTTTGCCCTGCTTTTGCAAGGTGTGTGAGCTTAGTTTTGGCATGTTTTGCTATTTTGCAGTGCTCTGATATAATCCCGGTGCATTTTCTTATAGTCACTAAATGGCCCAAATTTCCAATTTTTTTTTTTTTTCTCCTGCAATTGCAATTCCTTTGATGGTATCTCCATTGCAGCCTGTTTGGCAGTCCTTCTTTTCTCTTTTGGCCTTCAGCGGGGATCAATTTTGGCAAGCTTTGCTGCTGCATGTGCCTGTACCTATAGCGCTTATAGTGTATGGGAAAGATTTCTTTTTTTTTTTTTTTTTTTTCAGCATCCATGCCATGTCCCTCCTATCCTCTCCTGCAAGTTTTTACTTCCTCCTTGCCTTTTTGCCCTGCTTTTGCAAGGTGTGTGAGCTTAGTTTTGGCATGTTTTGCTATTTTGCAGTGCTCTGATATAATCCCGGTGCATTTTCTTATAGTCACTAAATGGCCCAAATTTCCAATTTTTTTTTTTTTCTCCTGCAATTGCAATTCCTTTGATGGTATCTCCATTGCAGCCTGTTTGGCAGTCCTTCTTTTCTCTTTTGGCCTTCAGCGGGGATCAATTTTGGCAAGCTTTGCTGCTGCATGTGCCTGCGCCTATAGCGTATGGGAAAAATTTCTTCCTTTTTTTTTTTTATTTTTTTCAGCATTCATGCCATGTCTATTATCTCTTCCCCCCAAGCTGTTTCTTCCTCCTTGACTCTTTCCCCTCCTTTTGCAGCGCCTGTCAGCTTAGTTTTGGCATGTTTTGGTCCTTTGCCATGCAGCTCATTTCCTCAGAGACCATTTCTTGAAGACACTAAAACTCCTGATTTTCTGGTGTTTTTCGGCTTTTTTTCAATTGCATTTCATTTGATCCTATCTACTTTCCAGAGTCTTTGTAAGCCTTTCTTTTTGGATTCGCAAGATTCCGTTTCCTTTCCGAAAGGAAATGAAATTTCCTTTCGGGAAGGGAAACGGAATCTTGCGATTTCAATGGGCACCAAGAGAGGAATCTTTGGTGCATGTCCCGAGACTTGATGACATGCCATGCCTTTTGATGCCTTTGACTTTGGGAAAGATTTTTTCTTTTTTTTTTTTCTTTTTTTAAGCATCCATGCCATGTCCCTCCTATCTTCTCCTGCAAGTTTTTTCCTCCTCCTTAGCTTTTTGCCCTGCTTTTGCAAGGTGTGTGAGCTTAGTTTTGGCATGTTTTGCTATTTTGCAGTGCTCTGATATAATCCCGGTGCATTTTCTTATAGTCACTATATGGCCCAAATTTCCAATTTTTTTTTTTTTTCTCCTGCAATTGCAATTCCTTTGATGGTATCTCCATTGCAGCCTGTTTGGCAGTCCTTCTTTTCTCTTTTGGCCTTCAGCGGGGATCAATTTTGGCAAGCTTTGCTGCTGCATGTGCCTGCGCCTATAGCGTATGGGAAAAATTTCTTCCTTTTTTTTTTTATTTTTTTCAGCATTCATGCCATGTCTATTATCTCTTCCCCCCAAGCTGTTTCTTCCTCCTTGACTCTTTCCCCTCCTTTTGCAGCGTCTGTCAGCTTAGTTTTGGCATGTTTTGGTCCTTTGCCATGCAGCTCATTTCCTCAGAGACCATTTTTTGAAGACACTAAAACTCCTGATTTTCTGGTGTTTTTCGGCTTTTTTTCAATTGCATTTCATTTGATCCTATCTCCTTTCCAGAGTCTTTGTAAGCCTTTCTTTTTGGATTCGCAAGATTCCGTTTCCTTCCCGAAAGGAAATGAAATTTCCTTTCGGGAAGGGAAACGGAATCTTGCGATTTCAATGGGCACCAAGAGAGGAATCTTTGGTGCATGTCCCGAGACTTGATGACATGCCATGCCTTTTGATGCCTTTGACTTTGGGAAAGATTTTTTCTTTTTTTTTTTCTTTTTTTAAGCATCCATGCCATGTCCCTCCTATCTTCTCCTGCAAGTTTTTTCCTCCTCCTTAGCTTTTTGCCCTGCTTTTGCAAGGTGTGTGAGCTTAGTTTTGGCATGTTTTGCTATTTTGCAGTGCTCTGATATAATCCCGGTGCATTTTCTTATAGTCACTAAATGGCCCAAATTTCCAATTTTTTTTTTTTTCTCCTGCAATTGCAATTCCTTTGATGGTATCTCCATTGCAGCCTGTTTGGCAGTCCTTCTTTTCTCTTTTGGCCTTCAGCGGGGATCAATTTTGGCAAGCTTTGCTGCTGCATGTGCCTGCGCCTATAGCGTATGGGAAAAATTTCTTCCTTTTTTTTTTTATTTTTTTCAGCATTCATGCCATGTCTATTATCTCTTCCCCCCAAGCTCTTTCTTCCTCCTTGACTCTTTCCCCTCCTTTTGCAGCGTCTGTCAGCTTAGTTTTGGCATGTTTTGCTCCTTTGCCATGCAGCTCATTTCCTCAGAGACCATTTCTTGAAGACACTAAAACTCCTGATTTTCTGGTGTTTTTCAGCTTTTTTTCAATTGCATTTCATTTGATCCTATCTACTTTCCAGAGTCTTTGTAAGCCTTTCTTTTTGGGTTCGCAAGATTCCGTTTCCTTCCCGAAAGGAAATGAAATTTCCTTTCGGGAAGGGAAACGGAATCTTGCGATTTCAATGGGCACCAAGAGAGGAATCTTTGGTGCATGTCCCGAGACTTGATGACATGCCATGCCTTTTGATGCCTTTGACTTTGGGAAAGATTTTTTCTTTTTTTTTTTTCTTTTTTTAAGCATCCATGCCATGTCCCTCCTATCTTCTCCTGCAAGTTTTTTCCTCCTCCTTAGCTTTTTGCCCTGCTTTTGCAAGGTGTGTGAGCTTAGTTTTGGCATGTTTTGCTATTTTGCAGTGCTCTGATATAATCCCGGTGCATTTTCTTATAGTCACTAAATGGCCCAAATTTCCAATTTTTTTTTTTTTCTCCTGCAATTGCAATTCCTTTGATGATATCTCCATTGCAGCCTGTTTGGCAGTCCTTCTGTTCTCTTTTGGCCTTCAGCGGGGATCAATTTTGGCAAGCTTTGCTGCTGCATGTGCCTGTACCTATAGCACTTATAGTGTATGGGAAAGATTTCTTTTTTTTTTTTTTTTTTTCAGCATCCATGCCATGTCCCTCCTATCTTCTCCTGCAAGTTTTTACTTCCTCCTTGCCTTTTCTTTTTGCCCTGCTTTTGCAAGGTCTGTGAGCTTAGTTTTGGCATGTTTTGCTATTTTGCAGTGCTCTGATATAATCCCGGTGCATTTTCTTATAGTCACTAAATGGCCCAAATTTCCAATTTTTTTTTTTTTCTCCTGCAATTGCAATTCCTTTGATGATATCTCCATTGCAGCCTGTTTGGCAGTCCTTCTTTTCTCTTTTGGCCTTCAGCGGGGATCAATTTTGGCAAGCTTTGCTGCTGCATGTGCCTGCGCCTATAGCGTATGGGAAAAATTTCTTCCTTTTTTTTTTTTATTTTTTTCAGCATTCATGCCATGTCTATTATCTCTTCCCCCCAAGCTGTTTCTTCCTCCTTGACTCTTTCCCCTCCTTTTGCAGCGACTGTCAGCTTAGTTTTGGCATGTTTTGGTCCTTTGCCATGCAGCTCATTTCCTCAGAGACCATTTCTTGAAGACACTAAAACTCCTGATTTTCTGGTGTTTTTCGGCTTTTTTTCAATTGCATTTCATTTGATCCTATCTACTTTCCAGAGTCTTTGTAAGCCTTTCTTTTTGGGTTCGCAAGATTCCGTTTCCTTCCCGAAAGGAAATGAAATTTCTTTTCAGGAAGGGAAACGGAATCTTGCGATTTCAATGGGCACCAAGAGAGGAATCTTTGGTGCATGTCCCGAGACTTGATGACATGCCATGCGTTTTGATGCCTTTGACTTTGGGAAAGATTTTTTCTTTTTTTTTTTTTTTTTTTCAGCATCCATGCCATGTCCCTCCTATCTTCTCCTGCAAGATTTTACTTCCTCCTTGCCTTTTTGCCCTGCTTTTGCAAGGTCTGTGAGCTTAGTTTTGGCATGTTTTGCTATTTTGCAGTGCTCTGATATAATCCCGGTGCATTTTCTTATAGTCACTAAATGGCCCAAATTTCCAATTTTTTTTTTTTTCTCCTGCAATTGCAATTCCTTTGATGGTATCTCCATTGCAGCCTGTTTGGCAGTCCTTCTTTTCTCTTTTGGCCTTCAGCGGGGATCAATTTTGGCAAGCTTTGCTGCTGCATGTGCCTGCGCCTATAGCGTATGGGAAAAATTTCTTCCTTTTTTTTTTTTATTTTTTTCAGCATTCATGCCATGTCTATTATCTCTTCCCCCCAAGCTGTTTCTTCCTCCTTGACTCTTTCCCCTCCTTTTGCAGCGACTGTCAGCTTAGTTTTGGCATGTTTTGGTCCTTTGCCATGCAGCTCATTTCCTCAGAGACCATTTCTTGAAGACACTAAAACTCCTGATTTTCTGGTGTTTTTCGGCTTTTTTTCAATTGCATTTCATTTGATCCTATCTCCTTTCCAGAGTCTTTGTAAGCCTTTCTTTTTGGATTCGCAAGATTCCGTTTCCTTTCCGAAAGGAAATGAAATTTCCTTTCGGGAAGGGAAACGGAATCTTGCGATTTCAATGGGCACCAAGAGAGGAATCTTTGGTGCATGTCCCGAGACTTGATGACATGCCATGCCTTTTGATGCCTTTGACTTTGGGAAAGATTTTTTCTTTTTTTTTTTTCTTTTTTTAAGCATCCATGCCATGTCCCTCCTATCTTCTCCTGCAAGTTTTTTCCTCCTCCTTAGCTTTTTGCCCTGCTTTTGCAAGGTCTGTGAGCTTAGTTTTGGCATGTTTTGCTATTTTGCAGTGCTCTGATATAATCCCGGTGCATTTTCTTATAGTCACTAAATGGCCCAAATTTCCAATTTTTTTTTTTTTCTCCTGCAATAGCAATTCCTTTGATGATATCTCCATTGCAGCCTGTTTGGCAGTCCTTCTTTTCTCTTTTGGCCTTCAGCGGGGATCAATTTTGGCAAGCTTTGCTGCTGCATGTGCCTGCGCCTATAGCGTATGGGAAAAATTTCTTCCTTTTTTTTTTTTATTTTTTTCAGCATTCATGCCATGTCTATTATCTCTTCCCCCCAAGCTGTTTCTTCCTCCTTGACTCTTTCCCCTCCTTTTGCAGCGACTGTCAGCTTAGTTTTGGCATGTTTTGGTCCTTTGCCATGCAGCTCATTTCCTCAGAGACCATTTCTTGAAGACACTAAAACTCCTGATTTTCTGGTGTTTTTCGGCTTTTTTTCAATTGCATTTCATTTGATCCTATCTACTTTCCAGAGTCTTTGTAAGCCTTTCTTTTTGGGTTCGCAAGATTCCGTTTCCTTCCCGAAAGGAAATGAAATTTCTTTTCGGGAAGGGAAACGGAATCTTGCGATTTCAATGGGCACCAAGAGAGGAATCTTTGGTGCATGTCCCGAGACTTGATGACATGCCATGCCTTTTGATGCCTTTGACTTTGGGAAAGATTTTTTCTTTTTTTTTTTTCTTTTTTTAAGCATCCATGCCATGTCCCTCCTATCTTCTCCTGCAAGTTTTTTCCTCCTCCTTAGCTTTTTGCCCTGCTTTTGCAAGGTGTGTGAGCTTAGTTTTGGCATGTTTTGCTATTTTGCAGTGCTCTGATATAATCCCGGTGCATTTTCTTATAGTCACTAAATGGCCCAAATTTCCCAGGTTTTTTTTTTTTTCTCCTGCAATTGCAATTCCTTTGATGGTATCTCCATTGCAGCCTGTTTGGCAGTCCTTCTTTTCTCTTTTGGCCTTCAGCGGGGATCAATTTTGGCAAGCTTTGCTGCTGCATGTGCCTGTACCTATAGCGCTTATAGTGTATGGGAAAGATTTCTTTTTTTTTTTTTTTTTTTTCCGCATCCATGCCATGTTCCTCCTATCTTCTCCTGCAAGTTTTTACTTCCTCCTTGCCTTTTTGCCCTGCTTTTGCAAGGTGTGTGAGCTTAGTTTTGGCATGTTTTGCTATTTTGCAGTGCTCTGATATAATCCCGGTGCATTTTCTTATAGTCACTAAATGGCCCAAATTTCCAATTTTTTTTTTTTTTCTCCTGCAATTGCAATTCCTTTGATGGTATCTCCATTGCAGCCTGTTTGGCAGTCCTTCTTTTCTCTTTTGGCCTTCAGCGGGGATCAATTTTGGCAAGCTTTGCTGCTGCATGTGCCTGCGCCTATAGCGTATGGGAAAAATTTCTTCCTTTTTTTTTTTTATTTTTTTCAGCATTCATGCCATGTCTATTATCTCTTCCCCCCAAGCTGTTTCTTCCTCCTTGACTCTTTCCCCTCCTTTTGCAGCGCCTGTCAGCTTAGTTTTGGCATGTTTTGGTCCTTTGCCATGCAGCTCATTTCCTCAGAGACCATTTCTTGAAGACACTAAAACTCCTGATTTTCTGGTGTTTTTCGGCTTTTTTTCAATTGCATTTCATTTGATCCTATCTACTTTCCAGAGTCTTTGTAAGCCTTTCTTTTTGGATTCGCAAGATTCCGTTTCCTTCCCGAAAGGAAATGAAATTTCCTTTCGGGAAGGGAAACGGAATCTTGCGATTTCAATGGGCACCAAGAGAGGAATCTTTGGTGCATGTCCCGAGACGTGATGACATGCCATGCCTTTTGATGCCTTTGACTTTGGGAAAGATTTTTTCTTTTTTTTTTTTCTTTTTTTAAGCATCCATGCCATGTCCCTCCTATCTTCTCCTGCAAGTTTTTTCCTCCTCCTTAGCTTTTTGCCCTGCTTTTGCAAGGTGTGTGAGCTTAGTTTTGGCATGTTTTGCTATTTTGCAGTGCTCTGATATAATCCCGGTGCATTTTCTTATAGTCACTATATGGCCCAAATTTCCAATTTTTTTTTTTTTTCTCCTGCAATTGCAATTCCTTTGATGGTATCTCCATTGCAGCCTGTTTGGCAGTCCTTCTTTTCTCTTTTGGCCTTCAGCGGGGATCAATTTTGGCAAGCTTTGCTGCTGCATGTGCCTGCGCCTATAGCGTATGGGAAAAATTTCTTCCTTTTTTTTTTTATTTTTTTCAGCATTCATGCCATGTCTATTATCTCTTCCCCCCAAGCTCTTTCTTCCTCCTTGACTCTTTCCCCTCCTTTTGCAGCGTCTGTCAGCTTAGTTTTGGCATGTTTTGCTCCTTTGCCATGCAGCTCATTTCCTCAGAGACCATTTCTTGAAGACACTAAAACTCCTGATTTTCTGGTGTTTTTCAGCTTTTTTTCAATTGCATTTCATTTGATCCTATCTACTTTCCAGAGTCTTTGTAAGCCTTTCTTTTTGGGTTCGCAAGATTCCGTTTCCTTCCCGAAAGGAAATGAAATTTCCTTTCGGGAAGGGAAACGGAATCTTGCGATTTCAATGGGCACCAAGAGAGGAATCTTTGGTGCATGTCCCGAGACTTGATGACATGCCATGCCTTTTGATGCCTTTGACTTTGGGAAAGATTTTTTCTTTTTTTTTTTTCTTTTTTTAAGCATCCATGCCATGTCCCTCCTATCTTCTCCTGCAAGTTTTTTCCTCCTCCTTAGCTTTTTGCCCTGCTTTTGCAAGGTGTGTGAGCTTAGTTTTGGCATGTTTTGCTATTTTGCAGTGCTCTGATATAATCCCGGTGCATTTTCTTATAGTCACTAAATGGCCCAAATTTCCAATTTTTTTTTTTTTCTCCTGCAATTGCAATTCCTTTGATGATATCTCCATTGCAGCCTGTTTGGCAGTCCTTCTGTTCTCTTTTGGCCTTCAGCGGGGATCAATTTTGGCAAGCTTTGCTGCTGCATGTGCCTGTACCTATAGCACTTATAGTGTATGGGAAAGATTTCTTTTTTTTTTTTTTTTTTTCAGCATCCATGCCATGTCCCTCCTATCTTCTCCTGCAAGTTTTTACTTCCTCCTTGCCTTTTTGCCCTGCTTTTGCAAGGTGTGTGAGCTTAGTTTTGGCATGTTTTGCTATTTTGCAGTGCTCTGATATAATCCCGGTGCATTTTCTTATAGTCACTAAATGGCCCAAATTTCCAATTTTTTTTTTTTTCTCCTGCAATTGCAATTCCTTTGATGGTATCTCCATTGCAGCCTGTTTGGCAGTCCTTCTTTTCTCTTTTGGCCTTCAGCGGGGATCAATTTTGGCAAGCTTTGCTGCTGCATGTGCCTGCGCCTATAGCGTATGGGAAAAATTTCTTCCTTTTTTTTTTTATTTTTTTCAGCATTCATGCCATGTCTATTATCTCTTCCCCCCAAGCTGTTTCTTCCTCCTTGACTCTTTCCCCTCCTTTTGCAGCGTCTGTCAGCTTAGTTTTGGCATGTTTTGGTCCTTTGCCATGCAGCTCATTTCCTCAGAGACCATTTCTTGAAGACACTAAAACTCCTGATTTTCTGGTGTTTTTCGGCTTTTTTTCAATTGCATTTCATTTGATCCTATCTCCTTTCCAGAGTCTTTGTAAGCCTTTCTTTTTGGGTTCGCAAGATTCCGTTTCCTTCCCGAAAGGAAATGAAATTTCCTTTCGGGAAGGGAAACGGAATCTTGCGATTTCAATGGGCACCAAGAGAGGAATCTTTGGTGCATGTCCCGAGACTTGATGACATGCCATGCCTTTTGATGCCTTTGACTTTGGGAAAGATTTTTTCTTTTTTTTTTTTCTTTTTTTAAGCATCCATGCCATGTCCCTCCTATCTTCTCCTGCAAGTTTTTTCCTCCTCCTTAGCTTTTTGCCCTGCTTTTGCAAGGTGTGTGAGCTTAGTTTTGGCATGTTTTGCTATTTTGCAGTGCTCTGATATAATCCCGGTGCATTTTCTTATAGTCACTAAATGGCCCAAATTTCCCAGGTTTTTTTTTTTTTCTCCTGCAATTGCAATTCCTTTGATGGTATCTCCATTGCAGCCTGTTTGGCAGTCCTTCTTTTCTCTTTTGGCCTTCAGCGGGGATCAATTTTGGCAAGCTTTGCTGCTGCATGTGCCTGTACCTATAGCGCTTATAGTGTATGGGAAAGATTTCTTTTTTTTTTTTTTTTTTTTCCGCATCCATGCCATGTTCCTCCTATCTTCTCCTGCAAGTTTTTACTTCCTCCTTGCCTTTTTGCCCTGCTTTTGCAAGGTGTGTGAGCTTAGTTTTGGCATGTTTTGCTATTTTGCAGTGCTCTGATATAATCCCGGTGCATTTTCTTATAGTCACTAAATGGCCCAAATTTCCAATTTTTTTTTTTTTTCTCCTGCAATTGCAATTCCTTTGATGGTATCTCCATTGCAGCCTGTTTGGCAGTCCTTCTTTTCTCTTTTGGCCTTCAGCGGGGATCAATTTTGGCAAGCTTTGCTGCTGCATGTGCCTGCGCCTATAGCGTATGGGAAAAATTTCTTCCTTTTTTTTTTTTATTTTTTTCAGCATTCATGCCATGTCTATTATCTCTTCCCCCCAAGCTGTTTCTTCCTCCTTGACTCTTTCCCCTCCTTTTGCAGCGACTGTCAGCTTAGTTTTGGCATGTTTTGGTCCTTTGCCATGCAGCTCATTTCCTCAGAGACCATTTCTTGAACACACTAAAACTCCTGATTTTCTGGTGTTTTTCGGCTTTTTTTCAATTGCATTTCATTTGATCCTATCTACTTTCCAGAGTCTTTGTAAGCCTTTCTTTTTGGGTTCGCAAGATTCCGTTTCCTTCCCGAAAGGAAATGAAATTTCCTTTCGGGAAGGGAAACGGAATCTTGCGATTTCAATGGGCACCAAGAGAGGAATCTTTGGTGCATGTCCCGAGACTTGATGACATGCCTTGCCTTTTGATGCCTTTGACTTTGGGAAAGATTTTTTCTTTTTTTTTTTTCTTTTTTTAAGCATCCATGCCATGTCCTTCCTATCTTCTCCTGCAATTTTTTTCCTCCTCCTTAGCTTTTTGCCCTGCTTTTGCAAGGTGTGTGAGCTTAGTTTTGGCATGTTTTGCTATTTTGCAGTGCTCTGATATAATCCCGGTGCATTTTCTTATAGTCACTAAATGGCCCAAATTTCCCAGGTTTTTTTTTTTTTCTCCTGCAATTGCAATTCCTTTGATGGTATCTCCATTGCAGCCTGTTTGGCAGTCCTTCTTTTCTCTTTTGGCCTTCAGCGGGGATCAATTTTGGCAAGCTTTGCTGCTGCATGTGCCTGTACCTATAGCGCTTATAGTGTATGGGAAAGATTTCTTTTTTTTGTCTTTTTTTTTCAGCATCCATGCCATGTCCCTCCTATCTTCTCCTGCAAGTTTTTACTTCCTCCTTGCCTTTTTGCCCTGCTTTTGCAAGGTGTGTGAGCTTAGTTTTGGCATGTTTTGCTATTTTGCAGTGCTCTGATATAATCCCGGTGCATTTTCTTATAGTCACTAAATGGCCCAAATTTCCAATTTTTTTTTTTTTTCTCCTGCAATTGCAATTCCTTTGATGGTATCTCCATTGCAGCCTGTTTGGCAGTCCTTCTTTTCTCTTTTGGCCTTCAGCAGGGATCAATTTTGGCAAGCTTTGCTGCTGCATGTGCCTGCGCCTATAGCGTATGGGAAAAATTTCTTCCTTTTTTTTTTTTATTTTTTTCAGCATTCATGCCATGTCTATTATCTCTTCCCCCCAAGCTGTTTCTTCCTCCTTGACTCTTTCCCCTCCTTTTGCAGCGCCTGTCAGCTTAGTTTTGGCATGTTTTGGTCCTTTGCCATGCAGCTCATTTCCTCAGAGACCACTTTTTGAAGACACTAAAACTCCTGATTTTCTGGTGTTTTTCGGCTTTTTTTCAATTGCATTTCATTTGATCCTATCTCCTTTCCAGAGTCTTTGTAAGCCTTTCTTTTTGGGTTCGCAAGATTCCGTTTCCTTCCCGAAAGGAAATGAAATTTCCTTTCGGGAAGGGAAACGGAATCTTGCGATTTCAATGGGCACCAAGAGAGGAATCTTTGGTGCATGTCCCGAGACTTGATGACATGCCATGCCTTTTGATGCCTTTGACTTTGGGAAAGATTTTTTCTTTTTTTTTTTTCTTTTTTTAAGCATCCATGCCATGTCCCTCCTATCTTCTCCTGCAAGTTTTTTCCTCCTCCTTAGCTTTTTGCCCTGCTTTTGCAAGGTGTGTGAGCTTAGTTTTGGCATGTTTTGCTATTTTGCAGTGCTCTGATATAATCCCGGTGCATTTTCTTATAGTCACTAAATGGCCCAAATTTCCAATTTTTTTTTTTTTTCTCCTGCAATTGCAATTCCTTTGATGGTATCTCCATTGCAGCCTGTTTGGCAGTCCTTCTTTTCTCTTTTGGCCTTCAGCGGGGATCAATTTTGGCAAGCTTTGCTGCTGCATGTGCCTGTACCTATAGCGCTTATAGTGTATGGGAAAGATTTCTTTTTTTTTTTTTTTTTTTCTGCATCCATGCCATGTTCCTCCTATCTTCTCCTGCAAGTTTTTACTTCCTCCTTGCCTTTTTGCCCTGCTTTTGCAAGGTGTGTGAGCTTAGTTTTGGCATGTTTTGCTATTTTGCAGTGCTCTGATATAATCCCGGTGCATTTTCTTATAGTCACTAAATGGCCCAAATTTCCAATTTTTTTTTTTTTTCTCCTGCAATTGCAATTCCTTTGATGGTATCTCCATTGCAGCCTGTTTGGCAGTCCTTCTTTTCTCTTTTGGCCTTCAGCGGGGATCAATTTTGGCAAGCTTTGCTGCTGCATGTGCCTGCGCCTATAGCGTATGGTAAAAATTTCTTCCTTTTTTTTTTTTATTTTTTTCAGCATTCATGCCATGTCTATTATCTCTTCCCCCCAAGCTGTTTCTTCCTCCTTGACTCTTTCCCCTCCTTTTGCAGCGACTGTCAGCTTAGTTTTGGCATGTTTTGCTCCTTTGCCATGCAGCTCATTTCCTCAGAGACCATTTCTTGAACACACTAAAACTCCTGATTTTCTGGTGTTTTTCGGCTTTTTTTCAATTGCATTTCATTTGATCCTATCTACTTTCCAGAGTCTTTGTAAGCCTTTCTTTTTGGGTTCGCAAGATTCCGTTTCCTTCCCGAAAGGAAATGAAATTTCCTTTCGGGAAGGGAAACGGAATCTTGCGATTTCAATGGGCACCAAGAGAGGAATCTTTGGTGCATGTCCCGAGACTTGATGACATGCCATGCCTTTTGATGCCTTTGACTTTGGGAAAGATTTTTTCTTTTTTTTTTTTCTTTTTTTAAGCATCCATGCCATGTCCCTCCTATCTTCTCCTGCAAGTTTTTTCCTCCTCCTTAGCTTTTTGCCCTGCTTTTGCAAGGTGTGTGAGCTTAGTTTTGGCATGTTTTGCTATTTTGCAGTGCTCTGATATAATCCCGGTGCATTTTCTTATAGTCACTAAATGGCCCAAATTTCCAATTTTTTTTTTTTTTCTCCTGCAATTGCAATTCCTTTGATGGTATCTCCATTGCAGCCTGTTTGGCAGTCCTTCTTTTCTCTTTTGGCCTTCAGCGGGGATCAATTTTGGCAAGCTTTGCTGCTGCATGTGCCTGTACCTATAGCGCTTATAGCGTATGGGAAAGATTTCTTTTTTTTTTTTTTTTTTTTCCGCATCCATGCCATGTTCCTCCTATCTTCTCCTGCAAGTTTTTACTTCCTCCTTGCCTTTTTGCCCTGCTTTTGCAAGGTGTGTGAGCTTAGTTTTGGCATGTTTTGCTATTTTGCAGTGCTCTGATATAATCCCGGTGCATTTTCTTATAGTCACTAAATGGCCCAAATTTCCAATTTTTTTTTTTTTTCTCCTGCAATTGCAATTCCTTTGATGGTATCTCCATTGCAGCCTGTTTGGCAGTCCTTCTTTTCTCTTTTGGCCTTCAGCGGGGATCAATTTTGGCAAGCTTTGCTGCTGCATGTGCCTGCGCCTATAGCGTATGGGAAAAATTTCTTCCTTTTTTTTTTTTATTTTTTTCAGCATTCATGCCATGTCTATTATCTCTTCCCCCCAAGCTGTTTCTTCCTCCTTGACTCTTTCCCCTCCTTTTGCAGCGACTGTCAGCTTAGTTTTGGCATGTTTTGGTCCTTTGCCATGCAGCTCATTTCCTCAGAGACCATTTCTTGAACACACTAAAACTCCTGATTTTCTGGTGTTTTTCGGCTTTTTTTCAATTGCATTTCATTTGATCCTATCTACTTTCCAGAGTCTTTGTAAGCCTTTCTTTTTGGATTCGCAAGATTCCGTTTCCTTCCCGAAAGGAAATGAAATTTCCTTTCGGGAAGGGAAACGGAATCTTGCGATTTCAATGGGCACCAAGAGAGGAATCTTTGGTGCATGTCCCGAGACTTGATGACATGCCTTGCCTTTTGATGCCTTTGACTTTGGGAAAGATTTTTTCTTTTTTTTTTTTCTTTTTTTAAGCATCCATGCCATGTCCCTCCTATCTTCTCCTGCAAGTTTTTTCCTCCTCCTTAGCTTTTTGCCCTGCTTTTGCAAGGTGTGTGAGCTTAGTTTTGGCATGTTTTGCTATTTTGCAGTGCTCTGATATAATCCCGGTGCATTTTCTTATAGTCACTAAATGGCCCAAATTTCCAATTTTTTTTTTTTTTCTCCTGCAATTGCAATTCCTTTGATGGTATCTCCATTGCAGCCTGTTTGGCAGTCCTTCTTTTCTCTTTTGGCCTTCAGCGGGGATCAATTTTGGCAAGCTTTGCTGCTGCATGTGCCTGTACCTATAGCGCTTATAGTGTATGGGAAAGATTTCTTTTTTTTTTTTTTTTTTCAGCATCCATGCCATGTCCCTCCTATCTTCTCCTGCAAGTTTTTACTTCCTCCTTGCCTTTTTGCCCTGCTTTTGCAAGGTGTGTGAGCTTAGTTTTGGCATGTTTTGCTATTTTGCAGTGCTCTGATATAATCCCGGTGCATTTTCTTATAGTCACTAAATGGCCCAAATTTCCAATTTTTTTTTTTTTTCTCCTGCAATTGCAATTCCTTTGATGGTATCTCCATTGCAGCCTGTTTGGCAGTCCTTCTTTTCTCTTTTGGCCTTCAGCGGGGATCAATTTTGGCAAGCTTTGCTGCTGCATGTGCCTGCGCCTATAGCGTATGGGAAAAATTTCTTCCTTTTTTTTTTTTTTTTTTCAGCATTCATTCCATGTCTATTATCTCTTCCCCCCAAGCTGTTTCTTCCTCCTTGACTCTTTCCCCTCCTTTTGCAGCGACTGTCAGCTTAGTTTTGGCATGTTTTGGTCCTTTGCCATGCAGCTCATTTCCTCAGAGACCATTTTTTGAAGACACTAAAACTCCTGATTTTCTGGTGTTTTTCGGCTTTTTTTCAATTGCATTTCATTTGATCCTATCTACTTTCCAGAGTCTTTGTAAGCCTTTCTTTTTGGGTTCGCAAGATTCCGTTTCCTTCCCGAAAGGAAATGAAATTTCCTTTCGGGAAGGGAAACGGAATCTTGCGATTTCAATGGGCACCAAGAGAGGAATCTTTGGTGCATGTCCCGAGACTTGATGACATGCCATGCCTTTTGATGCCTTTGACTTTGGGAAAGATTTTTTCTTTTTTTTTTTTCTTTTTTTAAGCATCCATGCCATGTCCCTCCTATCTTCTCCTGCAAGTTTTTACTTCCTCCTTGCCTTTTTGCCCTGCTTTTGCAAGGTGTGTGAGCTTAGTTTTGGCATGTTTTGCTATTTTGCAGTGCTCTGATATAATCCCGGTGCATTTTCTTATAGTCACTAAATGGCCCAAATTTCCAATTTTTTTTTTTTTTCTCCTGCAATTGCAATTCCTTTGATGGTATCTCCATTGCAGCCTGTTTGGCAGTCCTTCTTTTCTCTTTTGGCCTTCAGCGGGGATCAATTTTGGCAAGCTTTGCTGCTGCATGTGCCTGCGCCTATAGCGTATGGGAAAAATTTCTTCCTTTTTTTTTTTTATTTTTTTCAGCATTCATGCCATGTCTATTATCTCTTCCCCCCAAGCTGTTTCTTCCTCCTTGACTCTTTCCCCTCCTTTTGCAGCGACTGTCAGCTTAGTTTTGGCATGTTTTGGTCCTTTGCCATGCAGCTCATTTCCTCAGAGACCATTTCTTGAAGACACTAAAACTCCTGATTTTCTGGTGTTTTTCGGCTTTTTTTCAATTGCATTTCATTTGATCCTATCTACTTTCCAGAGTCTTTGTAAGCCTTTCTTTTTGGATTCGCAAGATTCCGTTTCCTTCCCGAAAGGAAATGAAATTTCCTTTCGGGAAGGAAACGGAATCTTGCGATTTCAATGGGCACCAAGAGAGGAATCTTTGGTGCATGTCCCGAGACTTGATGACATGCCATGCCTTTTGATGCCTTTGACTTTGGGAAAGATTTTTTCTTTTTTTTTTTTCTTTTTTTAAGCATCCATGCCATGTCCCTCCTATCTTCTCCTGCAAGTTTTTTCCTCCTCCTTAGCTTTTTGCCCTGCTTTTGCAAGGTGTGTGAGCTTAGTTTTGGCATGTTTTGCTATTTTGCAGTGCTCTGATATAATCCCGGTGCATTTTCTTATAGTCACTAAATGGCCCAAATTTCCAATTTTTTTTTTTTTTTCTCCTGCAATTGCAATTCCTTTGATGGTATCTCCATTGCAGCCTGTTTGGCAGTCCTTCTTTTCTCTTTTGGCCTTCAGCGGGGATCAATTTTGGCAAGCTTTGCTGCTGCATGTGCCTGTACCTATAGCGCTTATAGTGTATGGGAAAGATTTCTTTTTTTTTTTTTTTTTTTTCCGCATCCATGCCATGTTCCTCCTATCTTCTCCTGCAAGTTTTTACTTCCTCCTTGCCTTTTTGCCCTGCTTTTGCAAGGTGTGTGAGCTTAGTTTTGGCATGTTTTGCTATTTTGCAGTGCTCTGATATAATCCCGGTGCATTTTCTTATAGTCACTAAATGGCCCAAATTTCCAATTTTTTTTTTTTTTCTCCTGCAATTGCAATTCCTTTGATGGTATCTCCATTGCAGCCTGTTTGGCAGTCCTTCTTTTCTCTTTTGGCCTTCAGCGGGGATCAATTTTGGCAAGCTTTGCTGCTGCATGTGCCTGCGCCTATAGCGTATGGGAAAAATTTCTTCCTTTTTTTTTTTTATTTTTTTCAGCATTCATGCCATGTCTATTATCTCTTCCCCCCAAGCTGTTTCTTCCTCCTTGACTCTTTCCCCTCCTTTTGCAGCGACTGTCAGCTTAGTTTTGGCATGTTTTGCTCCTTTGCCATGCAGCTCATTTCCTCAGAGACCATTTCTTGAACACACTAAAACTCCTCATTTTCTGGTGTTTTTCGGCTTTTTTTCAATTGCATTTCATTTGATCCTATCTACTTTCCAGAGTCTTTGTAAGCCTTTCTTTTTGGGTTCGCAAGATTCCGTTTCCTTCCCGAAAGGAAATGAAATTTCCTTTCGGGAAGGGAAACGGAATCTTGCGATTTCAATGGGCACCAAGAGAGGAATCTTTGGTGCATGTCCCGAGACTTGATGACATGCCATGCCTTTTGATGCCTTTGACTTTGGGAAAGATTTTTTCTTTTTTTTTTTTCTTTTTTTAAGCATCCATGCCATGTCCCTCCTATCTTCTCCTGCAAGTTTTTTCCTCCTCCTTAGCTTTTTGCCCTGCTTTTGCAAGGTGTGTGAGCTTAGTTTTGGCATGTTTTGCTATTTTGCAGTGCTCTGATATAATCCCGGTGCATTTTCTTATAGTCACTAAATGGCCCAAATTTCCAATTTTTTTTTTTTTTTCTCCTGCAATTGCAATTCCTTTGATGGTATCTCCATTGCAGCCTGTTTGGCAGTCCTTCTTTTCTCTTTTGGCCTTCAGCGGGGATCAATTTTGGCAAGCTTTGCTGCTGCATGTGCCTGCGCCTATAGCGTATGGGAAAAATTTCTTCCTTTTTTTTTTTTTTTTTTTCAGCATTCATGCCATGTCTATTATCTCTTCCCCCCAAGCTGTTTCTTCCTCCTTGACTCTTTCCCCTCCTTTTGCAGCGACTGTCAGCTTAGTTTTGGCATGTTTTGGTCCTTTGCCATGCAGCTCATTTCCTCAGAGACCACTTTTTGAAGACACTAAAACTCCTGATTTTCTGGTGTTTTTCGGCTTTTTTTCAATTGCATTTCATTTGATCCTATCTCCTTTCCAGAGTCTTTGTAAGCCTTTCTTTTTGGGTTCGCAAGATTCCGTTTCCTTCCCGAAAGGAAATGAAATTTCCTTTCGGGAAGGGAAACGGAATCTTGCGATTTCAATGGGCACCAAGAGAGGAATCTTTGGTGCATGTCCCGAGACTTGATGACATGCCATGCCTTTTGATGCCTTTGACTTTGGGAAAGATTTTTTCTTTTTTTTTTTTCTTTTTTTAAGCATCCATGCCATGTCCCTCCTATCTTCTCCTGCAAGTTTTTTCCTCCTCCTTAGCTTTTTGCCCTGCTTTTGCAAGGTGTGTGAGCTTAGTTTTGGCATGTTTTGCTATTTTGCAGTGCTCTGATATAATCCCGGTGCATTTTCTTATAGTCACTAAATGGCCCAAATTTCCAATTTTTTTTTTTTTTCTCCTGCAATTGCAATTCCTTTGATGGTATCTCCATTGCAGCCTGTTTGGCAGTCCTTCTTTTCTCTTTTGGCCTTCAGCGGGGATCAATTTTGGCAAGCTTTGCTGCTGCATGTGCCTGTACCTATAGCGCTTATAGCGTATGGGAAAGATTTCTTTTTTTTTTTTTTTTTTTTCCGCATCCATGCCATGTTCCTCCTATCTTCTCCTGCAAGTTTTTACTTCCTCCTTGCCTTTTTGCCCTGCTTTTGCAAGGTGTGTGAGCTTAGTTTTGGCATGTTTTGCTATTTTGCAGTGCTCTGATATAATCCCGGTGCATTTTCTTATAGTCACTAAATGGCCCAAATTTCCAATTTTTTTTTTTTTTCTCCTGCAATTGCAATTCCTTTGATGGTATCTCCATTGCAGCCTGTTTGGCAGTCCTTCTTTTCTCTTTTGGCCTTCAGCGGGGATCAATTTTGGCAAGCTTTGCTGCTGCATGTGCCTGCGCCTATAGCGTATGGGAAAAATTTCTTCCTTTTTTTTTTTTATTTTTTTCAGCATTCATGCCATGTCTATTATCTCTTCCCCCCAAGCTGTTTCTTCCTCCTTGACTCTTTCCCCTCCTTTTGCAGCGACTGTCAGCTTAGTTTTGGCATGTTTTGGTCCTTTGCCATGCAGCTCATTTCCTCAGAGACCATTTCTTGAACACACTAAAACTCCTGATTTTCTGGTGTTTTTCGGCTTTTTTTCAATTGCATTTCATTTGATCCTATCTACTTTCCAGAGTCTTTGTAAGCCTTTCTTTTTGGATTCGCAAGATTCCGTTTCCTTCCCGAAAGGAAATGAAATTTCCTTTCGGGAAGGGAAACGGAATCTTGCGATTTCAATGGGCACCAAGAGAGGAATCTTTGGTGCATGTCCCGAGACTTGATGACATGCCTTGCCTTTTGATGCCTTTGACTTTGGGAAAGATTTTTTCTTTTTTTTTTTTCTTTTTTTAAGCATCCATGCCATGTCCCTCCTATCTTCTCCTGCAAGTTTTTTCCTCCTCCTTAGCTTTTTGCCCTGCTTTTGCAAGGTGTGTGAGCTTAGTTTTGGCATGTTTTGCTATTTTGCAGTGCTCTGATATAATCCCGGTGCATTTTCTTATAGTCACTAAATGGCCCAAATTTCCAATTTTTTTTTTTTTTCTCCTGCAATTGCAATTCCTTTGATGGTATCTCCATTGCAGCCTGTTTGGCAGTCCTTCTTTTCTCTTTTGGCCTTCAGCGGGGATCAATTTTGGCAAGCTTTGCTGCTGCATGTGCCTGCGCCTATAGCGTATGGGAAAAATTTCTTCCTTTTTTTTTTTTATTTTTTTCAGCATTCATGCCATGTCTATTATCTCTTCCCCCCAAGCTGTTTCTTCCTCCTTGACTCTTTCCCCTCCTTTTGCAGCGACTGTCAGCTTAGTTTTGGCATGTTTTGGTCCTTTGCCATGCAGCTCATTTCCTCAGAGACCATTTCTTGAAGACACTAAAACTCCTGATTTTCTGGTGTTTTTCGGCTTTTTTTCAATTGCATTTCATTTGATCCTATCTACTTTCCAGAGTCTTTGTAAGCCTTTCTTTTTGGATTCGCAAGATTCCGTTTCCTTCCCGAAAGGAAATGAAATTTCCTTTCGGGAAGGAAACGGAATCTTGCGATTTCAATGGGCACCAAGAGAGGAATCTTTGGTGCATGTCCCGAGACTTGATGACATGCCATGCCTTTTGATGCCTTTGACTTTGGGAAAGATTTTTTCTTTTTTTTTTTTCTTTTTTTAAGCATCCATGCCATGTCCCTCCTATCTTCTCCTGCAAGTTTTTTCCTCCTCCTTAGCTTTTTGCCCTGCTTTTGCAAGGTGTGTGAGCTTAGTTTTGGCATGTTTTGCTATTTTGCAGTGCTCTGATATAATCCCGGTGCATTTTCTTATAGTCACTAAATGGCCCAAATTTCCAATTTTTTTTTTTTTTTCTCCTGCAATTGCAATTCCTTTGATGGTATCTCCATTGCAGCCTGTTTGGCAGTCCTTCTTTTCTCTTTTGGCCTTCAGCGGGGATCAATTTTGGCAAGCTTTGCTGCTGCATGTGCCTGTACCTATAGCGCTTATAGTGTATGGGAAAGATTTCTTTTTTTTTTTTTTTTTTTTCCGCATCCATGCCATGTTCCTCCTATCTTCTCCTGCAAGTTTTTACTTCCTCCTTGCCTTTTTGCCCTGCTTTTGCAAGGTGTGTGAGCTTAGTTTTGGCATGTTTTGCTATTTTGCAGTGCTCTGATATAATCCCGGTGCATTTTCTTATAGTCACTAAATGGCCCAAATTTCCAATTTTTTTTTTTTTTCTCCTGCAATTGCAATTCCTTTGATGGTATCTCCATTGCAGCCTGTTTGGCAGTCCTTCTTTTCTCTTTTGGCCTTCAGCGGGGATCAATTTTGGCAAGCTTTGCTGCTGCATGTGCCTGCGCCTATAGCGTATGGGAAAAATTTCTTCCTTTTTTTTTTTTATTTTTTTCAGCATTCATGCCATGTCTATTATCTCTTCCCCCCAAGCTGTTTCTTCCTCCTTGACTCTTTCCCCTCCTTTTGCAGCGACTGTCAGCTTAGTTTTGGCATGTTTTGCTCCTTTGCCATGCAGCTCATTTCCTCAGAGACCATTTCTTGAACACACTAAAACTCCTGATTTTCTGGTGTTTTTCGGCTTTTTTTCAATTGCATTTCATTTGATCCTATCTACTTTCCAGAGTCTTTGTAAGCCTTTCTTTTTGGGTTCGCAAGATTCCGTTTCCTTCCCGAAAGGAAATGAAATTTCCTTTCGGGAAGGGAAACGGAATCTTGCGATTTCAATGGGCACCAAGAGAGGAATCTTTGGTGCATGTCCCGAGACTTGATGACATGCCATGCCTTTTGATGCCTTTGACTTTGGGAAAGATTTTTTCTTTTTTTTTTTTCTTTTTTTAAGCATCCATGCCATGTCCCTCCTATCTTCTCCTGCAAGTTTTTTCCTCCTCCTTAGCTTTTTGCCCTGCTTTTGCAAGGTGTGTGAGCTTAGTTTTGGCATGTTTTGCTATTTTGCAGTGCTCTGATATAATCCCGGTGCATTTTCTTATAGTCACTAAATGGCCCAAATTTCCAATTTTTTTTTTTTTTTCTCCTGCAATTGCAATTCCTTTGATGGTATCTCCATTGCAGCCTGTTTGGCAGTCCTTCTTTTCTCTTTTGGCCTTCAGCGGGGATCAATTTTGGCAAGCTTTGCTGCTGCATGTGCCTGCGCCTATAGCGTATGGGAAAAATTTCTTCCTTTTTTTTTTTTTTTTTTTCAGCATTCATGCCATGTCTATTATCTCTTCCCCCCAAGCTGTTTCTTCCTCCTTGACTCTTTCCCCTCCTTTTGCAGCGACTGTCAGCTTAGTTTTGGCATGTTTTGGTCCTTTGCCATGCAGCTCATTTCCTCAGAGACCACTTTTTGAAGACACTAAAACTCCTGATTTTCTGGTGTTTTTCGGCTTTTTTTCAATTGCATTTCATTTGATCCTATCTCCTTTCCAGAGTCTTTGTAAGCCTTTCTTTTTGGGTTCGCAAGATTCCGTTTCCTTCCCGAAAGGAAATGAAATTTCCTTTCGGGAAGGGAAACGGAATCTTGCGATTTCAATGGGCACCAAGAGAGGAATCTTTGGTGCATGTCCCGAGACTTGATGACATGCCATGCCTTTTGATGCCTTTGACTTTGGGAAAGATTTTTTCTTTTTTTTTTTTCTTTTTTTAAGCATCCATGCCATGTCCCTCCTATCTTCTCCTGCAAGTTTTTTCCTCCTCCTTAGCTTTTTGCCCTGCTTTTGCAAGGTGTGTGAGCTTAGTTTTGGCATGTTTTGCTATTTTGCAGTGCTCTGATATAATCCCGGTGCATTTTCTTATAGTCACTAAATGGCCCAAATTTCCAATTTTTTTTTTTTTTCTCCTGCAATTGCAATTCCTTTGATGGTATCTCCATTGCAGCCTGTTTGGCAGTCCTTCTTTTCTCTTTTGGCCTTCAGCGGGGATCAATTTTGGCAAGCTTTGCTGCTGCATGTGCCTGTACCTATAGCGCTTATAGCGTATGGGAAAGATTTCTTTTTTTTTTTTTTTTTTTTCCGCATCCATGCCATGTTCCTCCTATCTTCTCCTGCAAGTTTTTACTTCCTCCTTGCCTTTTTGCCCTGCTTTTGCAAGGTGTGTGAGCTTAGTTTTGGCATGTTTTGCTATTTTGCAGTGCTCTGATATAATCCCGGTGCATTTTCTTATAGTCACTAAATGGCCCAAATTTCCAATTTTTTTTTTTTTTCTCCTGCAATTGCAATTCCTTTGATGGTATCTCCATTGCAGCCTGTTTGGCAGTCCTTCTTTTCTCTTTTGGCCTTCAGCGGGGATCAATTTTGGCAAGCTTTGCTGCTGCATGTGCCTGCGCCTATAGCGTATGGGAAAAATTTCTTCCTTTTTTTTTTTTATTTTTTTCAGCATTCATGCCATGTCTATTATCTCTTCCCCCCAAGCTGTTTCTTCCTCCTTGACTCTTTCCCCTCCTTTTGCAGCGACTGTCAGCTTAGTTTTGGCATGTTTTGGTCCTTTGCCATGCAGCTCATTTCCTCAGAGACCATTTCTTGAACACACTAAAACTCCTGATTTTCTGGTGTTTTTCGGCTTTTTTTCAATTGCATTTCATTTGATCCTATCTACTTTCCAGAGTCTTTGTAAGCCTTTCTTTTTGGATTCGCAAGATTCCGTTTCCTTCCCGAAAGGAAATGAAATTTCCTTTCGGGAAGGGAAACGGAATCTTGCGATTTCAATGGGCACCAAGAGAGGAATCTTTGGTGCATGTCCCGAGACTTGATGACATGCCTTGCCTTTTGATGCCTTTGACTTTGGGAAAGATTTTTTCTTTTTTTTTTTTCTTTTTTTAAGCATCCATGCCATGTCCCTCCTATCTTCTCCTGCAAGTTTTTTCCTCCTCCTTAGCTTTTTGCCCTGCTTTTGCAAGGTGTGTGAGCTTAGTTTTGGCATGTTTTGCTATTTTGCAGTGCTCTGATATAATCCCGGTGCATTTTCTTATAGTCACTAAATGGCCCAAATTTCCAATTTTTTTTTTTTTTCTCCTGCAATTGCAATTCCTTTGATGGTATCTCCATTGCAGCCTGTTTGGCAGTCCTTCTTTTCTCTTTTGGCCTTCAGCGGGGATCAATTTTGGCAAGCTTTGCTGCTGCATGTGCCTGTACCTATAGCGCTTATAGTGTATGGGAAAGATTTCTTTTTTTTTTTTTTTTTTCAGCATCCATGCCATGTCCCTCCTATCTTCTCCTGCAAGTTTTTACTTCCTCCTTGCCTTTTTGCCCTGCTTTTGCAAGGTGTGTGAGCTTAGTTTTGGCATGTTTTGCTATTTTGCAGTGCTCTGATATAATCCCGGTGCATTTTCTTATAGTCACTAAATGGCCCAAATTTCCAATTTTTTTTTTTTTTCTCCTGCAATTGCAATTCCTTTGATGGTATCTCCATTGCAGCCTGTTTGGCAGTCCTTCTTTTCTCTTTTGGCCTTCAGCGGGGATCAATTTTGGCAAGCTTTGCTGCTGCATGTGCCTGCGCCTATAGCGTATGGGAAAAATTTCTTCCTTTTTTTTTTTTTTTTTTCAGCATTCATTCCATGTCTATTATCTCTTCCCCCCAAGCTGTTTCTTCCTCCTTGACTCTTTCCCCTCCTTTTGCAGCGACTGTCAGCTTAGTTTTGGCATGTTTTGGTCCTTTGCCATGCAGCTCATTTCCTCAGAGACCATTTTTTGAAGACACTAAAACTCCTGATTTTCTGGTGTTTTTCGGCTTTTTTTCAATTGCATTTCATTTGATCCTATCTACTTTCCAGAGTCTTTGTAAGCCTTTCTTTTTGGGTTCGCAAGATTCCGTTTCCTTCCCGAAAGGAAATGAAATTTCCTTTCGGGAAGGGAAACGGAATCTTGCGATTTCAATGGGCACCAAGAGAGGAATCTTTGGTGCATGTCCCGAGACTTGATGACATGCCATGCCTTTTGATGCCTTTGACTTTGGGAAAGATTTTTTCTTTTTTTTTTTTCTTTTTTTAAGCATCCATGCCATGTCCCTCCTATCTTCTCCTGCAAGTTTTTACTTCCTCCTTGCCTTTTTGCCCTGCTTTTGCAAGGTGTGTGAGCTTAGTTTTGGCATGTTTTGCTATTTTGCAGTGCTCTGATATAATCCCGGTGCATTTTCTTATAGTCACTAAATGGCCCAAATTTCCAATTTTTTTTTTTTTTCTCCTGCAATTGCAATTCCTTTGATGGTATCTCCATTGCAGCCTGTTTGGCAGTCCTTCTTTTCTCTTTTGGCCTTCAGCGGGGATCAATTTTGGCAAGCTTTGCTGCTGCATGTGCCTGCGCCTATAGCGTATGGGAAAAATTTCTTCCTTTTTTTTTTTTATTTTTTTCAGCATTCATGCCATGTCTATTATCTCTTCCCCCCAAGCTGTTTCTTCCTCCTTGACTCTTTCCCCTCCTTTTGCAGCGACTGTCAGCTTAGTTTTGGCATGTTTTGGTCCTTTGCCATGCAGCTCATTTCCTCAGAGACCATTTCTTGAAGACACTAAAACTCCTGATTTTCTGGTGTTTTTCGGCTTTTTTTCAATTGCATTTCATTTGATCCTATCTACTTTCCAGAGTCTTTGTAAGCCTTTCTTTTTGGATTCGCAAGATTCCGTTTCCTTCCCGAAAGGAAATGAAATTTCCTTTCGGGAAGGAAACGGAATCTTGCGATTTCAATGGGCACCAAGAGAGGAATCTTTGGTGCATGTCCCGAGACTTGATGACATGCCATGCCTTTTGATGCCTTTGACTTTGGGAAAGATTTTTTCTTTTTTTTTTTTCTTTTTTTAAGCATCCATGCCATGTCCCTCCTATCTTCTCCTGCAAGTTTTTTCCTCCTCCTTAGCTTTTTGCCCTGCTTTTGCAAGGTGTGTGAGCTTAGTTTTGGCATGTTTTGCTATTTTGCAGTGCTCTGATATAATCCCGGTGCATTTTCTTATAGTCACTAAATGGCCCAAATTTCCAATTTTTTTTTTTTTTCTCCTGCAATTGCAATTCCTTTGATGGTATCTCCATTGCAGCCTGTTTGGCAGTCCTTCTTTTCTCTTTTGGCCTTCAGCGGGGATCAATTTTGGCAAGCTTTGCTGCTGCATGTGCCTGCGCCTATAGCGTATGGGAAAAATTTCTTCCTTTTTTTTTTTATTTTTTTCAGCATTCATGCCATGTCTATTATCTCTTCCCCCCAAGCTGTTTCTTCCTCCTTGACTCTTTCCCCTCCTTTTGCAGCGACTGTCAGCTTAGTTTTGGCATGTTTTGCTCCTTTGCCATGCAGCTCATTTCCTCAGAGACCATTTCTTGAAGACACTAAAACTCCTGATTTTCTGGTGTTTTTCGGCTTTTTTTCAATTGCATTTCATTTGATCCTATCTCCTTTCCAGAGTCTTTGTAAGCCTTTCTTTTTGGGTTCGCAAGATTCCGTTTCCTTCCCGAAAGGAAATGAAATTTCCTTTCGGGAAGGGAAACGGAATCTTGCGATTTCAATGGGCACCAAGAGAGGAATCTTTGGTGCATGTCCCGAGACTTGATGACATGCCATGCCTTTTGATGCCTTTGACTTTGGGAAAGATTTTTTCTTTTTTTTTTTCTTTTTTTAAGCATCCATGCCATATACCTCCTATCTTCTCCTGCAAGTTTTTCCTCCTCCTTAGCTTTTTGCCCTGCTTTTGCAAGGTGTGTGAGCTTAGTTTTGGCATGTTTTGCTATTTTGCAGTGCTCTGATATAATCCCGGTGCATTTTCTTATAGTCACTAAATGGCCCAAATTTCCAATTTTTTTTTTTTTTCTCCTGCAATTGCAATTCCTTTGATGGTATCTCCATTGCAGCCTGTTTGGCAGTCCTTCTTTTCTCTTTTGGCCTTCAGCGGGGATCAATTTTGGCAAGCTTTGCTGCTGCATGTGCCTGTACCTATAGCACTTATAGTGAATGGGAAAGATTTCTTTTTTTTTTTTTTTTTTTTCAGCATCCATGCCATGTCCCTCCTATCTTCTCCTGCAAGTTTTTACTTCCTCCTTGCCTTTTTGCCCTGCTTTTGCAAGGTGTGTGAGCTTAGTTTTGGCATGTTTTGCTATTTTGCAGTGCTCTGATATAATCCCGGTGCATTTTCTTATAGTCACTAAATGGCCCAAATTTCCAATTTTTTTTTTTTTTCTCCTGCAATTGCAATTCTTTTGATGGTATCTCCATTGCAGCCTGTTTGGCAGTCCTTCTTTTCTCTTTTGGCCTTCAGCGGGGATCAATTTTGGCAAGCTTTGCTGCTGCATGTGCCTGTACCTATAGCGCTTATAGTGTATGGCAAAGATTTCTTTTTTTTTTTTTTTTTTTCAGCATCCATGCCATGTCCCTCCTATCTTCTCCTGCAAGTTTTTAATTCCTCCTTGCCTTTTTGCCCTGCTTTTGCAAGGTGTGTGAGCTTAGTTTTGGCATGTTTTGCTATTTTGCAGTGCTCTGATATAATCCCGGTGCATTTTCTTATAGTCACTAAATGGCCCAAATTTCCAATTTTTTTTTTTTTCTCCTGCAATTGCAATTCCTTTGATGGTATCTCCATTGCAGCCTGTTTGGCAGTCCTTCTTTTCTCTTTTGGCCTTCAGCGGGGATCAATTTTGGCAAGCTTTGCTGCTGCATGTGCCTGTACCTATAGCGCTTATAGTGTATGGGAAAGATTTCTTTTTTTTTTTTTTTTTTTCAGCATCCATGCCATGTCCCTCCTATCTTCTCCTGCAAGTTTTTTCCTCCTCCTTAGCTTTTTGCCCTGCTTTTGCAAGGTGTGTGAGCTTAGTTTTGGCATGTTTTGCTATTTTGCAGCGCTCTGATATAATCCCGGTGCATTTTCTTATAGTCACTAAATGGCCCAAATTTCCAATTTTTTTTTTTTTCTCCTGCAATTGCAATTCCTTTGATGGTATCTCCATTGCAGCCTGTTTGGCAGTCCTTCTTTTCTCTTTTGGCCTTCAGCGGGGATCAATTTTGGCAAGCTTTGCTGCTGCATGTGCCTGCGCCTATAGCGTATGGGAAAAATTTCTTCCTTTTTTTTTTTTTTTTTTTCAGCATTCATGCCATGTCTATTATCTCTTCCCCCCAAGCTGTTTCTTCCTCCTTGACTCTTTCCCCTCCTTTTGCAGCGACTGTCAGCTTAGTTTTGGCATGTTTTGGTCCTTTGCCATGCAGCTCATTTCCTCAGAGACCATTTTTTGAAGACACTAAAACTCCTGATTTTCTGGTGTTTTTCGGCTTTTTTTCAATTGCATTTCATTTGATCCTATCTCCTTTCCAGAGTCTTTGTAAGCCTTTCTTTTTGGGTTCGCAAGATTCCGTTTCCTTCCCGAAAGGAAATGAAATTTCCTTTCGGGAAGGGAAACGGAATCTTGCGATTTCAATGGGCACCAAGAGAGGAATCTTTGGTGCATGTCCCGAGACTTGATGACATGCCATGCCTTTTGATGCCTTTGACTTTGGGAAAGATTTTTTCTTTTTTTTTTTTCTTTTTGTCAACATCCATGCCATGTCCCTCCTATCTTCTCCTGCAAGTTTTTACTTCCTCCTTGCCTTTTTGCCCTGCTTTTGCAAGGTGTGTGAGCTTAGTTTTGGCATGTTTTGCTATTTTGCAGTGCTCTGATATAATCCCGGTGCATTTTCTTATAGTCACTAAATGGCCCAAATTTCCCAGGTTTTTTTTTTTTTCTCCTGCAATTGCAATTCCTTTGATGGTATCTCCATTGCAGCCTGTTTGGCAGTCCTTCTTTTCTCTTTTGGCCTTCAGCGGGGATCAATTTTGGCAAGCTTTGCTGCTGCATGTGCCTGTACCTATAGCACTTATAGTGTATGGGAAAGATTTTTTTTTTTTTTTTTTTTTTTCAGCATCCATGCCATGTCCCTCCTATCTTCTCCTGCAAGTTTTTACTTCCTCCTTGCCTTTTTGCCCTGCTTTTGCAAGGTGTGTGAGCTTAGTTTTGGCATGTTTTGCTATTTTGCAGTGCTCTGATATAATCCCGGTGCATTTTCTTATAGTCACTAAATGGCCCAAATTTCCAATTTTTTTTTTTTTTCTCCTGCAATTGCAATTCCTTTGATGGTATCTCCATTGCAGCCTGTTTGGCAGTCCTTCTTTTCTCTTTTGGCCTTCAGCGGGGATCAATTTTGGCAAGCTTTGCTGCTGCATGTGCCTGCGCCTATAGCGTATGGGAAAAATTTCTTCCTTTTTTTTTTTTATTTTTTTCAGCATTCATGCCATGTCTATTATCTCTTCCCCCCAAGCTGTTTCTTCCTCCTTGACTCTTTCCCCTCCTTTTGCAGCGACTGTCAGCTTAGTTTTGGCATGTTTTGCTCCTTTGCCATGCAGCTCATTTCCTCAGAGACCATTTCTTGAAGACACTAAAACTCCTGATTTTCTGGTGTTTTTCGGCTTTTTTTCAATTGCATTTCATTTGATCCTATCTACTTTCCAGAGTCTTTGTAAGCCTTTCTTTTTGGGTTCGCAAGATTCCGTTTCCTTCCCGAAAGGAAATGAAATTTCCTTTCGGGAAGGGAAACGGAATCTTGCGATTTCAATGGGCACCAAGAGAGGAATCTTTGGTGCATGTCCCGAGACTTGATGACATGCCATGCCTTTTGATGCCTTTGACTTTGGGAAAGATTTTTTCTTTTTTTTTTTTCTTTTTTTCAACATCCATGCCATGTCCCTCCTATCTTCTCCTGCAAGTTTTTACTTCCTCCTTGCCTTTTTGCCCTGCTTTTGCAAGGTGTGTGAGCTTAGTTTTGGCATGTTTTGCTATTTTGCAGTGCTCTGATATAATCCCGGTGCATTTTCTTATAGTCACTAAATGGCCCAAATTTCCAATTTTTTTTTTTTTTCTCCTGCAATTGCAATTCCTTTGATGGTATCTCCATTGCAGCCTGTTTGGCAGTCCTTCTTTTCTCTTTTGGCCTTCAGCGGGGATCAATTTTGGCAAGCTTTGCTGCTGCATGTGCCTGTACCTATAGCGCTTATAGCGTATGGGAAAAATTTCTTCCTTTTTTTTTTTATTTTTTTCAGCATTCATGCCATGTCTATTATCTCTTCCCCCCAAGCTGTTTCTTCCTCCTTGACTCTTTCCCCTCCTTTTGCAGCGTCTGTCAGCTTAGTTTTGGCATGTTTTGCTCCTTTGCCATGCAGCTCATTTCCTCAGAGACCATTTCTTGAAGACACTAAAACTCCTGATTTTCTGGTGTTTTTCGGCTTTTTTTCAATTGCATTTCATTTGATCCTATCTCCTTTCCAGAGTCTTTGTAAGCCTTTCTTTTTGGGTTCGCAAGATTCCGTTTCCTTCCCGAAAGGAAATGAAATTTCCTTTCGGGAAGGGAAACGGAATCTTGCGATTTCAATGGGCACCAAGAGAGGAATCTTTGGTGCATGTCCCGAGACTTGATGACATGCCATGCCTTTTGATGCCTTTGACTTTGGGAAAGATTTTTTCTTTTTTTTTTTCTTTTTTTAAGCATCCATGCCATGTCCCTCCTATCTTCTCCTGCAAGTTTTTTCCTCCTCCTTAGCTTTTTGCCCTGCTTTTGCAAGGTGTGTGAGCTTAGTTTTGGCATGTTTTGCTATTTTGCAGTGCTCTGATATAATCCCGGTGCATTTTCTTATAGTCACTAAATGGCCCAAATTTCCAATTTTTTTTTTTTTTCTCCTGCAATTGCAATTCCTTTGATGGTATCTCCATTGCAGCCTGTTTGGCAGTCCTTCTTTTCTCTTTTGGCCTTCAGCGGGGATCAATTTTGGCAAGCTTTGCTGCTGCATGTGCCTGTACCTATAGCGCTTATAGTGTATGGGAAAGATTTCTTTTTTTTTTTTTTTTTTTCGCATCCATGCCATGTTCCTCCTATCTTCTCCTGCAAGTTTTTACTTCCTCCTTGCCTTTTTGCCCTGCTTTTGCAAGGTGTGTGAGCTTAGTTTTGGCATGTTTTGCTATTTTGCAGTGCTCTGATATAATCCCGGTGCATTTTCTTATAGTCACTAAATGGCCCAAATTTCCAATTTTTATTTTTTTCTCCTGCAATTGCAATTCCTTTGATGGTATCTCCATTGCAGCCTGTTTGGCAGTCCTTCTTTTCTCTTTTGGCCTTCAGCGGGGATCAATTTTGGCAAGCTTTGCTGCTGCATGTGCCTGCGCCTATAGCGTATGGGAAAAATTTCTTCCTTTTTTTTTTTATTTTTTTCAGCATTCATGCCATGTCTATTATCTCTTCCCCCCAAGCTGTTTCTTCCTCCTTGACTCTTTCCCCTCCTTTTGCAGCGACTGTCAGCTTAGTTTTGGCATGTTTTGGTCCTTTGCCATGCAGCTCATTTCCTCAGAGACCATTTCTTGAAGACACTAAAACTCCTGATTTTCTGGTGTTTTTCGGCTTTTTTTCAATTGCATTTCATTTGATCCTATCTCCTTTCCAGAGTCTTTGTAAGCCTTTCTTTTTGGATTCGCAAGATTCCGTTTCCTTCCCGAAAGGAAATGAAATTTCCTTTCGGGAAGGGAAACGGAATCTTGCGATTTCAATGGGCACCAAGAGAGGAATCTTTGGTGCATGTCCCGAGACTTGATGACATGCCATGCCTTTTGATGCCTTTGACTTTGGGAAAGATTTTTTTCTTTTTTTTTTTTCTTTTTTTAAGCATCCATGCCATGTCCCTCCTATCTTCTCCTGCAAGTTTTTTCCTCCTCCTTAGCTTTTTGCCCTGCTTTTGCAAGGTCTGTGAGCTTAGTTTTGGCATGTTTTGCTATTTTGCAGTGCTCTGATATAATCCCGGTGCATTTTCTTATAGTCACTAAATGGCCCAAATTTCCAATTTTTTTTTTTTTCTCCTGCAATTGCAATTCCTTTGATGGTATCTCCATTGCAGCCTGTTTGGCAGTCCTTCTTTTCTCTTTTGGCCTTCAGCGGGGATCAATTTTGGCAAGCTTTGCTGCTGCATGTGCCTGTACCTATAGCGCTTATAGTGTATGGGAAAGATTTCTTTTTTTTTTTTTTTTTTCAGCATCCATGCCATGTCCCTCCTATCTTCTCCTGCAAGTTTTTACTTCCTCCTTGCCTTTTTGCCCTGCTTTTGCAAGGTGTGTGAGCTTAGTTTTGGCATGTTTTGCTATTTTGCAGTGCTCTGATATAATCCCGGTGCATTTTCTTATAGTCACTAAATGGCCCAAATTTCCAATTTTTTTTTTTTTCTCCTGCAATTGCAATTCCTTTGATGGTATCTCCATTGCAGCCTGTTTGGCAGTCCTTCTTTTCTCTTTTGGCCTTCAGCGGGGATCAATTTTGGCAAGCTTTGCTGCTGCATGTGCCTGCGCCTATAGCGTATGGGAAAAATTTCTTCCTTTTTTTTTTTATTTTTTTCAGCATTCATGCCATGTCTATTATCTCTTCCCCCCAAGCTGTTTCTTCCTCCTTGACTCTTTCCCCTCCTTTTGCAGCGACTGTCAGCTTAGTTTTGGCATGTTTTGCTCCTTTGCCATGCAGCTCATTTCCTCAGAGACCATTTTTTGAAGACACTAAAACTCCTCATTTTCTGGTGTTTTTCGGCTTTTTTTCAATTGCATTTCATTTGATCCTATCTCCTTTCCAGAGTCTTTGTAAGCCTTTCTTTTTGGGTTCGCAAGATTCCGTTTCCTTCCCGAAAGGAAATGAAATTTCCTTTCGGGAAGGGAAACGGAATCTTGCGATTTCAATGGGCACCAAGAGAGGAATCTTTGGTGCATGTCCCGAGACTTGATGACATGCCATGCCTTTTGATGCCTTTGACTTTGGGAAAGATTTTTTCTTTTTTTTTTTTCTTTTTTTAAGCATCCATGCCATGTCCCTCCTATCTTCTCCTGCAAGTTTTTTCCTCCTCCTTAGCTTTTTGCCCTGCTTTTGCAAGGTGTGTGAGCTTAGTTTTGGCATGTTTTGCTATTTTGCAGTGCTCTGATATAATCCCGGTGCATTTTCTTATAGTCACTAAATGGCCCAAATTTCCCAGGTTTTTTTTTTTTTCTCCTGCAATTGCAATTCCTTTGATGGTATCTCCATTGCAGCCTGTTTGGCAGTCCTTCTTTTCTCTTTTGGCCTTCAGCGGGGATCAATTTTGGCAAGCTTTGCTGCTGCATGTGCCTGTACCTATAGCGCTTATAGTGTATGGGAAAGATTTCTTTTTTTTTTTTTTTTTTTTCGCATCCATGCCATGTTCCTCCTATCTTCTCCTGCAAGTTTTTACTTCCTCCTTGCCTTTTTGCCCTGCTTTTGCAAGGTGTGTCAGCTTAGTTTTGGCATGTTTTGCTATTTTGCAGTGCTCTGATATAATCCCGGTGCATTTTCTTATAGTCACTAAATGGCCCAAATTTCCAATTTTTTTTTTTTTTCTCCTGCAATTGCAATTCCTTTGATGGTATCTCCATTGCAGCCTGTTTGGCAGTCCTTCTTTTCTCTTTTGGCCTTCAGCGGGGATCAATTTTGGCAAGCTTTGCTGCTGCATGTGCCTGCGCCTATAGCGTATGGGAAAAATTTCTTCCTTTTTTTTTTTATTTTTTTCAGCATTCATGCCATGTCTATTATCTCTTCCCCCCAAGCTGTTTCTTCCTCCTTGACTCTTTCCCCTCCTTTTGCAGCGACTGTCAGCTTAGTTTTGGCATGTTTTGGTCCTTTGCCATGCAGCTCATTTCCTCAGAGACCATTTCTTGAAGACACTAAAACTCCTGATTTTCTGGTGTTTTTCGGCTTTTTTTCAATTGCATTTCATTTGATCCTATCTCCTTTCCAGAGTCTTTGTAAGCCTTTCTTTTTGGATTCGCAAGATTCCGTTTCCTTCCCGAAAGGAAATGAAATTTCCTTTCGGGAAGGGAAACGGAATCTTGCGATTTCAATGGGCACCAAGAGAGGAATCTTTGGTGCATGTCCCGAGACTTGATGACATGCCATGCCTTTTGATGCCTTTGACTTTGGGAAAGATTTTTTCTTTTTTTTTTTTCTTTTTTTAAGCATCCATGCCATGTCCCTCCTATCTTCTCCTGCAAGTTTTTTCCTCCTCCTTAGCTTTTTGCCCTGCTTTTGCAAGGTCTGTGAGCTTAGTTTTGGCATGTTTTGCTATTTTGCAGTGCTCTGATATAATCCCGGTGCATTTTCTTATAGTCACTAAATGGCCCAAATTTCCAATTTTTTTTTTTTTTCTCCTGCAATTGCAATTCCTTTGATGGTATCTCCATTGCAGCCTGTTTGGCAGTCCTTCTTTTCTCTTTTGGCCTTCAGCGGGGATCAATTTTGGCAAGCTTTGCTGCTGCATGTGCCTGCGCCTATAGCGTATGGGAAAAATTTCTTCCTTTTTTTTTTTATTTTTTTCAGCATTCATGCCATGTCTATTATCTCTTCCCCCCAAGCTGTTTCTTCCTCCTTGACTCTTTCCCCTCCTTTTGCAGCGTCTGTCAGCTTAGTTTTGGCATGTTTTGCTCCTTTGCCATGCAGCTCATTTCCTCAGAGACCATTTCTTGAAGACACTAAAACTCCTGATTTTCTGGTGTTTTACGGCTTTTTTTCAATTGCATTTCATTTGATCCTATCTCCTTTCCAGAGTCTTTGTAAGCCTTTCTTTTTGGATTCGCAAGATTCCGTTTCCTTCCCAAAAGGAAATGAAATTTCCTTTCGGGAAGGGAAACGGAATCTTGCGATTTCAATGGGCACCAAGAGAGGAATCTTTGGTGCATGTCCCGAGACTTGATGACATGCCATGCCTTTTGATGCCTTTGACTTTGGGAAAGATTTTTTCTTTTTTTTTTTTCTTTTTTTAAGCATCCGTGCCATGTCCCTCCTATCTTCTCCTGCAAGTTTTTTCCTCCTCCTTAGCTTTTTGCCCTGCTTTTGCAAGGTCTGTGAGCTTAGTTTTGGCATGTTTTGCTATTTTGCAGTGCTCTGATATAATCCCGGTGCATTTTCTTATAGTCACTAAATGGCCCAAATTTCCAATTTTTTTTTTTTTCTCCTGCAATTGCAATTCCTTTGATGGTATCTCCATTGCAGCCTGTTTGGCAGTCCTTCTTTTCTCTTTTGGCCTTCAGCGGGGATCAATTTTGGCAAGCTTTGCTGCTGCATGTGCCTGTACCTATAGCGCTTATAGTGTATGGGAAAGATTTCTTTTTTTTTTTTTTTTTTTTCAGCATCCATGCCATGTCCCTCCTATCTTCTCCTGCAAGTTTTTACTTCCTCCTTGCCTTTTTGCCCTGCTTTTGCAAGGTGTGTGAGCTTAGTTTTGGCATGTTTTGCTATTTTGCAGTGCTCTGATATAATCCCGGTGCATTTTCTTATAGTCACTAAATGGCCCAAATTTCCAATTTTTTTTTTTTTTCTCCTGCAATTGCAATTCCTTTGATGGTATCTCCATTGCAGCCTGTTTGGCAGTCCTTCTTTTCTCTTTTGGCCTTCAGCGGGGATCAATTTTGGCAAGCTTTGCTGCTGCATGTGCCTGCGCCTATAGCGTATGGGAAAAATTTCTTCCTTTTTTTTTTTATTTTTTTCAGCATTCATGCCATGTCTATTATCTCTTCCCCCCAAGCTGTTTCTTCCTCCTTGACTCTTTCCCCTCCTTTTGCAGCGTCTGTCAGCTTAGTTTTGGCATGTTTTGCTCCTTTGCCATGCAGCTCATTTCCTCAGAGACCATTTCTTGAAGACACTAAAACTCCTGATTTTCTGGTGTTTTACGGCTTTTTTTCAATTGCATTTCATTTGATCCTATCTCCTTTCCAGAGTCTTTGTAAGCCTTTCTTTTTGGATTCGCAAGATTCCGTTTCCTTCCCAAAAGGAAATGAAATTTCCTTTCGGGAAGGGAAACGGAATCTTGCGATTTCAATGGGCACCAAGAGAGGAATCTTTGGTGCATGTCCCGAGACTTGATGACATGCCATGCCTTTTGATGCCTTTGACTTTGGGAAAGATTTTTTCTTTTTTTTTTTTCTTTTTTTAAGCATCCGTGCCATGTCCCTCCTATCTTCTCCTGCAAGTTTTTTCCTCCTCCTTAGCTTTTTGCCCTGCTTTTGCAAGGTGTGTGAGCTTAGTTTTGGCATGTTTTGCTATTTTGCAGTGCTCTGATATAATCCCGGTGCATTTTCTTATAGTCACTAAATGGCCCAAATTTCCAATTTTTTTTTTTTTCTCCTGCAATTGCAATTCCTTTGATGGTATCTCCATTGCAGCCTGTTTGGCAGTCCTTCTTTTCTCTTTTGGCCTTCAGCGGGGATCAATTTTGGCAAGCTTTGCTGCTGCATGTGCCTGTACCTATAGCGCTTATAGTGTATGGGAAAGATTTCTTTTTTTTTTTTTTTTTTTTCAGCATCCATGCCATGTCCCTCCTATCTTCTCCTGCAAGTTTTTACTTCCTCCTTGCCTTTTTGCCCTGCTTTTGCAAGGTGTGTGAGCTTAGTTTTGGCATGTTTTGCTATTTTGCAGTGCTCTGATATAATCCCGGTGCATTTTCTTATAGTCACTAAATGGCCCAAATTTCCAATTTTTTTTTTTTTCTCCTGCAATTGCAATTCCTTTGATGGTATCTCCATTGCAGCCTGTTTGGCAGTCCTTCTTTTCTCTTTTGGCCTTCAGCGGGGATCAATTTTGGCAAGCTTTGCTGCTGCATGTGCCTGCGCCTATAGCGTATGGGAAAAATTTCTTCCTTTTTTTTTTTATTTTTTTCAGCATTCATGCCATGTCTATTATCTCTTCCCCCCAAGCTGTTTCTTCCTCCTTGACTCTTTCCCCTCCTTTTGCAGCGTCTGTCAGCTTAGTTTTGGCATGTTTTGCTCCTTTGCCATGCAGCTCATTTCCTCAGAGACCATTTCTTGAAGACACTAAAACTCCTGATTTTCTGGTGTTTTTCGGCTTTTTTTCAATTGCATTTCATTTGATCCTATCTCCTTTCCAGAGTCTTTGTAAGCCTTTCTTTTTGGGTTCGCAAGATTCCGTTTCCTTCCCGAAAGGAAATGCAATTTCCTTTCGGGAAGGGAAACGGAATCTTGCGATTTCAATGGGCACCAAGAGAGGAATCTTTGGTGCATGTCCCGAGACTTGATGACATGCTATGCCTTTTGATGCCTTTGACTTTGGGAAAGATTTTTTCTTTTTTTTTTTTCTTTTTTTAAGCATCCATGCCATGTCCCTCCTATCTTCTCCTGCAAGTTTTTTCCTCCTCCTTAGCTTTTTGCCCTGCTTTTGCAAGGTGTGTGAGCTTAGTTTTGGCATGTTTTGCTATTTTGCAGTGCTCTGATATAATCCCGGTGCATTTTCTTATAGTCACTAAATGGCCCAAATTTCCAATTTTTTTTTTTTTTTCTCCTGCAATTGCAATTCCTTTGATGGTATCTCCATTGCAGCCTGTTTGGCAGTCCTTCTTTTCTCTTTTGGCCTTCAGCGGGGATCAATTTTGGCAAGCTTTGCTGCTGCATGTGCCTGTACCTATAGCGCTTATAGTGTATGGGAAAGATTTCTTTTTTTTTTTTTTTTTTTTCAGCATCCATGCCATGTCCCTCCTATCTTCTCCTGCAAGTTTTTACTTCCTCCTTGCCTTTTTGCCCTGCTTTTGCAAGGTGTGTGAGCTTAGTTTTGGCATGTTTTGCTATTTTGCAGTGCTCTGATATAATCCCGGTGCATTTTCTTATAGTCACTAAATGGCCCAAATTTCCAATTTTTTTTTTTTTCTCCTGCAATTGCAATTCCTTTGATGGTATCTCCATTGCAGCCTGTTTGGCAGTCCTTCTTTTCTCTTTTGGCCTTCAGCGGGGATCAATTTTGGCAAGCTTTGCTGCTGCATGTGCCTGCGCCTATAGCGTATGGGAAAAATTTCTTCCTTTTTTTTTTATTTTTTTCAGCATTCATGCCATGTCTATTATCTCTTCCCCCCAAGCTGTTTCTTCCTCCTTGACTCTTTCCCCTCCTTTTGCAGCGACTGTCAGCTTAGTTTTGGCATGTTTTGGTCCTTTGCCATGCAGCTCATTTCCTCAGAGACCATTTTTTGAAGACACTAAAACTCCTCATTTTCTGGTGTTTTTCGGCTTTTTTTCAATTGCATTTCATTTGATCCTATCTCCTTTCCAGAGTCTTTGTAAGCCTTTCTTTTTGGGTTCGCAAGATTCCGTTTCCTTCCCGAAAGGAAATGAAATTTCCTTTCGGGAAGGGAAACGGAATCTTGCGATTTCAATGGGCACCAAGAGAGGAATCTTTGGTGCATGTCCCGAGACTTGATGACATGCCATGCCTTTTGATGCCTTTGACTTTGGGAAAGATTTTTTCTTTTTTTTTTTTCTTTTTTTCAACATCCATGCCATGTCCCTCCTATCTTCTCCTGCAAGTTTTTACTTCCTCCTTGCCTTTTTGCCCTGCTTTTGCAAGGTGTGTGAGCTTAGTTTTGGCATGTTTTGCTATTTTGCAGTGCTCTGATATAATCCCGGTGCATTTTCTTATAGTCACTAAATGGCCCAAATTTCCAATTTTTTTTTTTTTTCTCCTGCAATTGCAATTCCTTTGATGGTATCTCCATTGCAGCCTGTTTGGCAGTCCTTCTTTTCTCTTTTGGCCTTCAGCGGGGATCAATTTTGGCAAGCTTTGCTGCTGCATGTGCCTGCGCCTATAGCGTATGGGAAAAATTTCTTCCTTTTTTTTTTTTATTTTTTTCAGCATTCATGCCATGTCTATTATCTCTTCCCCCCAAGCTGTTTCTTCCTCCTTGACTCTTTCCCCTCCTTTTGCAGCGACTGTCAGCTTAGTTTTGGCATGTTTTGGTCCTTTGCCATGCAGCTCATTTCCTCAGAGACCATTTCTTGAAGACACTAAAACTCCTGATTTTCTGGTGTTTTTCGGCTTTTTTTCAATTGCATTTCATTTGATCCTATCTACTTTCCAGAGTCTTTGTAAGCCTTTCTTTTTGGGTTCGCAAGATTCCGTTTCCTTCCCGAAAGGAAATGAAATTTCCTTTCGGGAAGGGAAACGGAATCTTGCGATTTCAATGGGCACCAAGAGAGGAATCTTTGGTGCATGTCCCGAGACTTGATGACATGCCATGCCTTTTGATGCCTTTGACTTTGGGAAAGATTTTTTCTTTTTTTTTTTTCTTTTTTTAAGCATCCATGCCATGTCCCTCCTATCTTCTCCTGCAAGTTTTTTCCTCCTCCTTAGCTTTTTGCCCTGCTTTTGCAAGGTCTGTGAGCTTAGTTTTGGCATGTTTTGCTATTTTGCAGTGCTCTGATATAATCCCGGTGCATTTTCTTATAGTCACTAAATGGCCCAAATTTCCAATTTTTTTTTTTTCTCCTGCAATTGCAATTCCTTTGATGGTATCTCCATTGCAGCCTGTTTGGCAGTCCTTCTTTTCTCTTTTGGCCTTCAGCGGGGATCAATTTTGGCAAGCTTTGCTGCTGCATGTGCCTGCGCTTATAGCGTATGGGAAAAATTTCTTCCTTTTTTTTTTTATTTTTTTCAGCATTCATGCCATGTCTATTATCTCTTCCCCCCAAGCTGTTTCTTCCTCCTTGACTCTTTCCCCTCCTTTTACAGCGTCTTTCAGCTTAGTTTTGGCATGTTTTGCTCCTTTGCCATGCAGCTCATTTCCTCAGAGACCATTTCTTGAAGACACTAAAACTCCTGATTTTCTGGTGTTTTACGGCTTTTTTTCAATTGCATTTCATTTGATCCTATCTCCTTTCCAGAGTCTTTGTAAGCCTTTCTTTTTGGATTCGCAAGATTCCGTTTCCTTCCCGAAAGGAAATGAAATTTCCTTTCGGGAAGGGAAACGGAATCTTGCGATTTCAATGGGCACCAAGAGAGGAATCTTTGGTGCATGTCCCGAGACTTGATGACATGCCATGCCTTTTGATGCCTTTGACTTTGGGAAAGATTTTTTCTTTTTTTTTTTTCTTTTTTTAAGCATCCGTGCCATGTCCCTCCTATCTTCTCCTGCAAGTTTTTTCCTCCTCCTTAGCTTTTTGCCCTGCTTTTGCAAGGTGTGTGAGCTTAGTTTTGGCATGTTTTGCTATTTTGCAGTGCTCTGATATAATCCCGGTGCATTTTCTTATAGTCACTAAATGGCCCAAATTTCCAATTTTTTTGTTTTTCTCCTGCAATTGCAATTCCTTTGATGGTATCTCCATTGCAGCCTGTTTGGCAGTCCTTCTTTTCTCTTTTGGCCTTCAGCGGGGATCAATTTTGGCAAGCTTTGCTGCTGCATGTGCCTGTACCTATAGCGCTTATAGTGTATGGGAAAGATTTCTTTTTTTTTTTTTTTTTTTTCGCATCCATGCCATGTTCCTCCTATCTTCTCCTGCAAGTTTTTACTTCCTCCTTGCCTTTTTGCCCTGCTTTTGCAAGGTGTGTGAGCTTAGTTTTGGCATGTTTTGCTATTTTGCAGTGCTCTGATATAATCCCGGTGCATTTTCTTATAGTCACTAAATGGCCCAAATTTCCAATTTTTTTTTTTTTCTCCTGCAATTGCAATTCCTTTGATGGTATCTCCATTGCAGCCTGTTTGGCAGTCCTTCTTTTCTCTTTTGGCCTTCAGCGGGGATCAATTTTGGCAAGCTTTGCTGCTGCATGTGCCTGCGCCTATAGCGTATGGGAAAAATTTCTTCCTTTTTTTTTTTATTTTTTTCAGCATTCATGCCATGTCTATTATCTCTTCCCCCCAAGCTGTTTCTTCCTCCTTGACTCTTTCCCCTCCTTTTGCAGCGACTGTCAGCTTAGTTTTGGCATGTTTTGGTCCTTTGCCATGCAGCTCATTTCCTCAGAGACCATTTCTTGAAGACACTAAAACTCCTGATTTTCTGGTGTTTTTCGGCTTTTTTTCAATTGCATTTCATTTGATCCTATCTCCTTTCCAGAGTCTTTGTAAGCCTTTCTTTTTGGATTCGCAAGATTCCGTTTCCTTCCCGAAAGGAAATGAAATTTCCTTTCGGGAAGGGAAACGGAATCTTGCGATTTCAATGGGCACCAAGAGAGGAATCTTTGGTGCATGTCCCGAGACTTGATGACATGCCATGCCTTTTGATGCCTTTGACTTTGGGAAAGATTTTTTTCTTTTTTTTTTTTCTTTTTTTAAGCATCCATGCCATGTCCCTCCTATCTTCTCCTGCAAGTTTTTTCCTCCTCCTTAGCTTTTTGCCCTGCTTTTGCAAGGTCTGTGAGCTTAGTTTTGGCATGTTTTGCTATTTTGCAGTGCTCTGATATAATCCCGGTGCATTTTCTTATAGTCACTAAATGGCCCAAATTTCCAATTTTTTTTTTTTTCTCCTGCAATTGCAATTCCTTTGATGGTATCTCCATTGCAGCCTGTTTGGCAGTCCTTCTTTTCTCTTTTGGCCTTCAGCGGGGATCAATTTTGGCAAGCTTTGCTGCTGCATGTGCCTGTACCTATAGCGCTTATAGTGTATGGGAAAGATTTCTTTTTTTTTTTTTTTTTTTCAGCATCCATGCCATGTCCCTCCTATCTTCTCCTGCAAGTTTTTACTTCCTCCTTGCCTTTTTGCCCTGCTTTTGCAAGGTGTGTGAGCTTAGTTTTGGCATGTTTTGCTATTTTGCAGTGCTCTGATATAATCCCGGTGCATTTTCTTATAGTCACTAAATGGCCCAAATTTCCAATTTTTTTTTTTTTCTCCTGCAATTGCAATTCCTTTGATGGTATCTCCATTGCAGCCTGTTTGGCAGTCCTTCTTTTCTCTTTTGGCCTTCAGCGGGGATCAATTTTGGCAAGCTTTGCTGCTGCATGTGCCTGCGCCTATAGCGTATGGGAAAAATTTCTTCCTTTTTTTTTTTATTTTTTTCAGCATTCATGCCATGTCTATTATCTCTTCCCCCCAAGCTGTTTCTTCCTCCTTGACTCTTTCCCCTCCTTTTGCAGCGACTGTCAGCTTAGTTTTGGCATGTTTTGCTCCTTTGCCATGCAGCTCATTTCCTCAGAGACCATTTTTTGAAGACACTAAAACTCCTCATTTTCTGGTGTTTTTCGGCTTTTTTTCAATTGCATTTCATTTGATCCTATCTCCTTTCCAGAGTCTTTGTAAGCCTTTCTTTTTGGGTTCGCAAGATTCCGTTTCCTTCCCGAAAGGAAATGAAATTTCCTTTCGGGAAGGGAAACGGAATCTTGCGATTTCAATGGGCACCAAGAGAGGAATCTTTGGTGCATGTCCCGAGACTTGATGACATGCCATGCCTTTTGATGCCTTTGACTTTGGGAAAGATTTTTTCTTTTTTTTTTTTCTTTTTTTAAGCATCCATGCCATGTCCCTCCTATCTTCTCCTGCAAGTTTTTTCCTCCTCCTTAGCTTTTTGCCCTGCTTTTGCAAGGTGTGTGAGCTTAGTTTTGGCATGTTTTGCTATTTTGCAGTGCTCTGATATAATCCCGGTGCATTTTCTTATAGTCACTAAATGGCCCAAATTTCCCAGGTTTTTTTTTTTTTCTCCTGCAATTGCAATTCCTTTGATGGTATCTCCATTGCAGCCTGTTTGGCAGTCCTTCTTTTCTCTTTTGGCCTTCAGCGGGGATCAATTTTGGCAAGCTTTGCTGCTGCATGTGCCTGTACCTATAGCGCTTATAGTGTATGGGAAAGATTTCTTTTTTTTTTTTTTTTTTTTCGCATCCATGCCATGTTCCTCCTATCTTCTCCTGCAAGTTTTTACTTCCTCCTTGCCTTTTTGCCCTGCTTTTGCAAGGTGTGTCAGCTTAGTTTTGGCATGTTTTGCTATTTTGCAGTGCTCTGATATAATCCCGGTGCATTTTCTTATAGTCACTAAATGGCCCAAATTTCCAATTTTTTTTTTTTTTCTCCTGCAATTGCAATTCCTTTGATGGTATCTCCATTGCAGCCTGTTTGGCAGTCCTTCTTTTCTCTTTTGGCCTTCAGCGGGGATCAATTTTGGCAAGCTTTGCTGCTGCATGTGCCTGCGCCTATAGCGTATGGGAAAAATTTCTTCCTTTTTTTTTTTATTTTTTTCAGCATTCATGCCATGTCTATTATCTCTTCCCCCCAAGCTGTTTCTTCCTCCTTGACTCTTTCCCCTCCTTTTGCAGCGACTGTCAGCTTAGTTTTGGCATGTTTTGGTCCTTTGCCATGCAGCTCATTTCCTCAGAGACCATTTCTTGAAGACACTAAAACTCCTGATTTTCTGGTGTTTTTCGGCTTTTTTTCAATTGCATTTCATTTGATCCTATCTCCTTTCCAGAGTCTTTGTAAGCCTTTCTTTTTGGATTCGCAAGATTCCGTTTCCTTCCCGAAAGGAAATGAAATTTCCTTTCGGGAAGGGAAACGGAATCTTGCGATTTCAATGGGCACCAAGAGAGGAATCTTTGGTGCATGTCCCGAGACTTGATGACATGCCATGCCTTTTGATGCCTTTGACTTTGGGAAAGATTTTTTCTTTTTTTTTTTTCTTTTTTTAAGCATCCATGCCATGTCCCTCCTATCTTCTCCTGCAAGTTTTTTCCTCCTCCTTAGCTTTTTGCCCTGCTTTTGCAAGGTCTGTGAGCTTAGTTTTGGCATGTTTTGCTATTTTGCAGTGCTCTGATATAATCCCGGTGCATTTTCTTATAGTCACTAAATGGCCCAAATTTCCAATTTTTTTTTTTTTTCTCCTGCAATTGCAATTCCTTTGATGGTATCTCCATTGCAGCCTGTTTGGCAGTCCTTCTTTTCTCTTTTGGCCTTCAGCGGGGATCAATTTTGGCAAGCTTTGCTGCTGCATGTGCCTGCGCCTATAGCGTATGGGAAAAATTTCTTCCTTTTTTTTTTTATTTTTTTCAGCATTCATGCCATGTCTATTATCTCTTCCCCCCAAGCTGTTTCTTCCTCCTTGACTCTTTCCCCTCCTTTTGCAGCGTCTGTCAGCTTAGTTTTGGCATGTTTTGCTCCTTTGCCATGCAGCTCATTTCCTCAGAGACCATTTCTTGAAGACACTAAAACTCCTGATTTTCTGGTGTTTTACGGCTTTTTTTCAATTGCATTTCATTTGATCCTATCTCCTTTCCAGAGTCTTTGTAAGCCTTTCTTTTTGGATTCGCAAGATTCCGTTTCCTTCCCAAAAGGAAATGAAATTTCCTTTCGGGAAGGGAAACGGAATCTTGCGATTTCAATGGGCACCAAGAGAGGAATCTTTGGTGCATGTCCCGAGACTTGATGACATGCCATGCCTTTTGATGCCTTTGACTTTGGGAAAGATTTTTTCTTTTTTTTTTTTCTTTTTTTAAGCATCCGTGCCATGTCCCTCCTATCTTCTCCTGCAAGTTTTTTCCTCCTCCTTAGCTTTTTGCCCTGCTTTTGCAAGGTGTGTGAGCTTAGTTTTGGCATGTTTTGCTATTTTGCAGTGCTCTGATATAATCCCGGTGCATTTTCTTATAGTCACTAAATGGCCCAAATTTCCAATTTTTTTTTTTTTCTCCTGCAATTGCAATTCCTTTGATGGTATCTCCATTGCAGCCTGTTTGGCAGTCCTTCTTTTCTCTTTTGGCCTTCAGCGGGGATCAATTTTGGCAAGCTTTGCTGCTGCATGTGCCTGCGCCTATAGCGTATGGGAAAAATTTCTTCCTTTTTTTTTTTATTTTTTTCAGCATTCATGCCATGTCTATTATCTCTTCCCCCCAAGCTGTTTCTTCCTCCTTGACTCTTTCCCCTCCTTTTGCAGCGTCTGTCAGCTTAGTTTTGGCATGTTTTGCTCCTTTGCCATGCAGCTCATTTCCTCAGAGACCATTTCTTGAAGACACTAAAACTCCTGATTTTCTGGTGTTTTACGGCTTTTTTTCAATTGCATTTCATTTGATCCTATCTCCTTTCCAGAGTCTTTGTAAGCCTTTCTTTTTGGATTCGCAAGATTCCGTTTCCTTCCCAAAAGGAAATGAAATTTCCTTTCGGGAAGGGAAACGGAATCTTGCGATTTCAATGGGCACCAAGAGAGGAATCTTTGGTGCATGTCCCGAGACTTGATGACATGCCATGCCTTTTGATGCCTTTGACTTTGGGAAAGATTTTTTCTTTTTTTTTTTTCTTTTTTTAAGCATCCGTGCCATGTCCCTCCTATCTTCTCCTGCAAGTTTTTTCCTCCTCCTTAGCTTTTTGCCCTGCTTTTGCAAGGTGTGTGAGCTTAGTTTTGGCATGTTTTGCTATTTTGCAGTGCTCTGATATAATCCCGGTGCATTTTCTTATAGTCACTAAATGGCCCAAATTTCCAATTTTTTTTTTTTTCTCCTGCAATTGCAATTCCTTTGATGGTATCTCCATTGCAGCCTGTTTGGCAGTCCTTCTTTTCTCTTTTGGCCTTCAGCGGGGATCAATTTTGGCAAGCTTTGCTGCTGCATGTGCCTGTACCTATAGCGCTTATAGTGTATGGGAAAGATTTCTTTTTTTTTTTTTTTTTTTTCAGCATCCATGCCATGTCCCTCCTATCTTCTCCTGCAAGTTTTTACTTCCTCCTTGCCTTTTTGCCCTGCTTTTGCAAGGTGTGTGAGCTTAGTTTTGGCATGTTTTGCTATTTTGCAGTGCTCTGATATAATCCCGGTGCATTTTCTTATAGTCACTAAATGGCCCAAATTTCCAATTTTTTTTTTTTTCTCCTGCAATTGCAATTCCTTTGATGGTATCTCCATTGCAGCCTGTTTGGCAGTCCTTCTTTTCTCTTTTGGCCTTCAGCGGGGATCAATTTTGGCAAGCTTTGCTGCTGCATGTGCCTGCGCCTATAGCGTATGGGAAAAATTTCTTCCTTTTTTTTTTTATTTTTTTCAGCATTCATGCCATGTCTATTATCTCTTCCCCCCAAGCTGTTTCTTCCTCCTTGACTCTTTCCCCTCCTTTTGCAGCGTCTGTCAGCTTAGTTTTGGCATGTTTTGCTCCTTTGCCATGCAGCTCATTTCCTCAGAGACCATTTCTTGAAGACACTAAAACTCCTGATTTTCTGGTGTTTTTCGGCTTTTTTTCAATTGCATTTCATTTGATCCTATCTCCTTTCCAGAGTCTTTGTAAGCCTTTCTTTTTGGGTTCGCAAGATTCCGTTTCCTTCCCGAAAGGAAATGCAATTTCCTTTCGGGAAGGGAAACGGAATCTTGCGATTTCAATGGGCACCAAGAGAGGAATCTTTGGTGCATGTCCCGAGACTTGATGACATGCTATGCCTTTTGATGCCTTTGACTTTGGGAAAGATTTTTTCTTTTTTTTTTTTCTTTTTTTAAGCATCCATGCCATGTCCCTCCTATCTTCTCCTGCAAGTTTTTTCCTCCTCCTTAGCTTTTTGCCCTGCTTTTGCAAGGTGTGTGAGCTTAGTTTTGGCATGTTTTGCTATTTTGCAGTGCTCTGATATAATCCCGGTGCATTTTCTTATAGTCACTAAATGGCCCAAATTTCCAATTTTTTTTTTTTCTCCTGCAATTGCAATTCCTTTGATGGTATCTCCATTGCAGCCTGTTTGGCAGTCCTTCTTTTCTCTTTTGGCCTTCAGCGGGGATCAATTTTGGCAAGCTTTGCTGCTGCATGTGCCTGTACCTATAGCGCTTATAGTGTATGGGAAAGATTTCTTTTTTTTTTTTTTTTTTTTTCGCATCCATGCCATGTTCCTCCTATCTTCTCCTGCAAGTTTTTACTTCCTCCTTGCCTTTTTGCCCTGCTTTTGCAAGGTCTGTGAGCTTAGTTTTGGCATGTTTTGCTATTTTGCAGTGCTCTGATATAATCCCGGTGCATTTTCTTATAGTCACTAAATGGCCCAAATTTCCAATTTTTTTTTTTTTTCTCCTGCAATTGCAATTCCTTTGATGGTATCTCCATTGCAGCCTGTTTGGCAGTCCTTCTTTTCTCTTTTGGCCTTCAGCGGGGATCAATTTTGGCAAGCTTTGCTGCTGCATGTGCCTGCGCCTATAGCGTATGGGAAAAATTTCTTCCTTTTTTTTTTTATTTTTTTCAGCATTCATGCCATGTCTATTATCTCTTCCCCCCAAGCTGTTTCTTCCTCCTTGACTCTTTCCCCTCCTTTTGCAGCGACTGTCAGCTTAGTTTTGGCATGTTTTGGTCCTTTGCCATGCAGCTCATTTCCTCAGAGACCATTTCTTGAAGACACTAAAACTCCTGATTTTCTGGTGTTTTTCGGCTTTTTTTCAATTGCATTTCATTTGATCCTATCTCCTTTCCAGAGTCTTTGTAAGCCTTTCTTTTTGGATTCGCAAGATTCCGTTTCCTTCCCGAAAGGAAATGAAATTTCCTTTCGGGAAGGGAAACGGAATCTTGCGATTTCAATGGGCACCAAGAGAGGAATCTTTGGTGCATGTCCCGAGACTTGATGACATGCCATGCCTTTTGATGCCTTTGACTTTGGGAAAGATTTTTTTCTTTTTTTTTTTTCTTTTTTTAAGCATCCATGCCATGCCCTTGTTATCTTCTCCTGCAAGTTTTTACTTCCTCCTTAGCTTTTTGCCCTGCTTTTGCAAGGTGTGTGAGCTTAGTTTTGGCATGTTTTGCTATTTTGCAGTGCTCTGATATAATCCTGGTGCATTTTCTTATAGTCACTAAATGGCCCAAATTTCCAATTTTTTTTTTTTTCTCCTGCAATTGCAATTCCTTTGATGGTATCTCCATTGCAGCCTGTTTGGCAGTCCTTCTTTTCTCTTTTGGCCTTCAGCGGGGATCAATTTTGGCAAGCTTTGCTGCTGCATGTGCCTGTACCTATAGCGCTTATAGTGTATGGGAAAGATTTCTTTTTTTTGTCTTTTTTTTTCAGCATCCATGCCATGTCCCTCCTATCTTCTCCTGCAAGTTTTTACTTCCTCCTTGCCTTTTTGCCCTGCTTTTGCAAGGTGTGTGAGTATAGTTTTGGCATGTTTTGCTATTTTGCAGTGCTCTGATATAATCCCGGTGCATTTTCTTATAGTCACTAAATGGCCCAAATTTCCAATTTTTTTTTTTTTCTCCTGCAATTGCAATTCCTTTGATGGTATCTCCATTGCAGCCTGTTTGGCAGTCCTTCTTTTCTCTTTTGGCCTTCAGCGGGGATCAATTTTGGCAAGCTTTGCTGCTGCATGTGCCTGTACCTATAGCGCTTATAGTGTATGGGAAAGATTTCTTTTTTTTTTTTTTTTTTCAGCATCCATGCCATGTCCCTCCTATCTTCTCCTGCAAGTTTTTACTTCCTCCTTGCCTTTTTGCCCTGCTTTTGCAAGGTGTGTGAGCTTAGTTTTGGCATGTTTTGCTATTTTGCAGTGCTCTGATATAATCCCGGTGCATTTTCTTATAGTCACTAAATGGCCCAAATTTCCAATTTTTTTTTTTTTCTCCTGCAATTGCAATTCCTTTGATGGTATCTCCATTGCAGCCTGTTTGGCAGTCCTTCTTTTCTCTTTTGGCCTTCAGCGGGGATCAATTTTGGCAAGCTTTGCTGCTGCATGTGCCTGCGCCTATAGCGTATGGGAAAAATTTCTTCCTTTTTTTTTTTTTTTTTTTCAGCATTCATGCCATGTCTATTATCTCTTCCCCCCAAGCTGTTTCTTCCTCCTTGACTCTTTCCCCTCCTTTTGCAGCGACTGTCAGCTTAGTTTTGGCATGTTTTGGTCCTTTGCCATGCAGCTCATTTCCTCAGAGACCATTTTTTGAAGACACTAAAACTCCTCATTTTCTGGTGTTTTTCGGCTTTTTTTCAATTGCATTTCATTTGATCCTATCTACTTTCCAGAGTCTTTGTAAGCCTTTCTTTTTGGGTTCGCAAGATTCCGTTTCCTTTCCGAAAGGAAATGAAATTTCCTTTCGGGAAGGGAAACGGAATCTTGCGATTTCAATGGGCACCAAGACAGGAATCTTTGGTGCATGTCCCGAGACTTGATGACATGCCATGCCTTTTGATGCCTTTGACTTTGGGAAAGATTTTTTCTTTTTTATTTTCTTTTTTTTTCAGCATCCATGCCATGTCCTTCCTATCTTCTCCTGCAATTTTTTTCCTCCTCCTTAGCTTTTTGCCCTGCTTTTGCAAGGTGTGTGAGCTTAGTTTTGGCATGTTTTGCTATTTTGCAGTGCTCTGATATAATCCCGGTGCATTTTCTTATAGTCACTAAATGGCCCAAATTTCCAATTTTTTTTTTTTTCTCCTGCAATTGCAATTCCTTTGATGGTATCTCCATTGCAGCCTGTTTGGCAGTCCTTCTTTTCTCTTTTGGCCTTCAGCGGGGATCAATTTTGGCAAGCTTTGCTGCTGCATGTGCCTGCGCCTATAGCGTATGGGAAAAATTTCTTCCTTTTTTTTTTTTTTTTTTTCAGCATTCATGCCATGTCTATTATCTCTTCCCCCCAAGCTGTTTCTTCCTCCTTGACTCTTTCCCCTCCTTTTGCAGCGACTGTCAGCTTAGTTTTGGCATGTTTTGGTCCTTTGCCATGCAGCTCATTTCCTCAGAGACCATTTTTTGAAGACACTAAAACTCCTCATTTTCTGGTGTTTTTCGGCTTTTTTTCAATTGCATTTCATTTGATCCTATCTACTTTCCAGAGTCTTTGTAAGCCTTTCTTTTTGGGTTCGCAAGATTCCGTTTCCTTTCCGAAAGGAAATGAAATTTCCTTTCGGGAAGGGAAACGGAATCTTGCGATTTCAATGGGCACCAAGAGAGGAATCTTTGGTGCATGTCCTGAGACTTGATGACATGCCATGCCTTTTGATGACTTTGACTTTGGGAAAGATTTTTTCTTTTTTTTTTTTCTTTTTTTAAGCATCCATGCCATGTCCCTCCTATCTTCTCCTGCAAGTTTTTACTTCCTCCTTGCCTTTTTGCCCTGCTTTTGCAAGGTGTGTCAGCTTAGTTTTGGCATGTTTTGCTATTTTGCAGTGCTCTGATATAATCCCGGTGCATTTTCTTATAGTCACTAAATGGCCCAAATTTCCAATTTTTTTTTTTTTCTCCTGCAATTGCAATTCCTTTGATGGTATCTCCATTGCAGCCTGTTTGGCAGTCCTTCTTTTCTCTTTTGGCCTTCAGCGGGGATCAATTTTGGCAAGCTTTGCTGCTGCATGTGCCTGCGCCTATAGCGTATGGGAAAAATTTCTTCCTTTTTTTTTTTATTTTTTTCAGCATTCATGCCATGTCTATTATCTCTTCCCCCCAAGCTGTTTCTTCCTCCTTGACTCTTTCCCCTCCTTTTGCAGCGACTGTCAGCTTAGTTTTGGCATGTTTTGGTCCTTTGCCATGCAGCTCATTTCCTCAGAGACCATTTCTTGAAGACACTAAAACTCCTGATTTTCTGGTGTTTTTCGGCTTTTTTTCAATTGCATTTCATTTGATCCTATCTCCTTTCCAGAGTCTTTGTAAGCCTTTCTTTTTGAGTTCGCAAGATTCCGTTTCCTTCCCGAAAGGAAATGAAATTTCCTTTCGGGAAGTGAAACGGAATCTTGCGATTTCAATGGGCACCAAGACAGGAATCTTTGATGCATGTCCCGAGACTTGATGACATGCCATGCCTTTTGATGCCTTTGACTTTGGGAAAGATTTTTTCTTTTTTTTTTTCTTTTTTTAAGCATCCATGCCATGTCCTTCCTATCTTCTCCTGCAATTTTTTTCCTCCTCCTTAGCTTTTGGCCCTGCTTTTGCAAGGTGTGTGAGCTTAGTTTTGGCATGTTTTGCTATTTTGCAGTGCTCTGATATAATCCCGGTGCATTTTCTTATAGTCACTAAATGGCCCAAATTTCCCAGGTTTTTTTTTTTTCTCCTGCAATTGCAATTCCTTTGATGGTATCTCCATTGCAGCCTGTTTGGCAGTCCTTCTTTTCTCTTTTGGCCTTCAGCGGGGATCAATTTTGGCAAGCTTTGCTGCTGCATGTGCCTGTACCTATAGCGCTTATAGTGTATGGGAAAGATTTCTTTTTTTTGTCTTTTTTTTTCAGCATCCATGCCATGTCCCTCCTATCTTCTCCTGCAAGTTTTTACTTCCTCCTTGCCTTTTTGCCCTGCTTTTGCAAGGTGTGTGAGTATAGTTTTGGCATGTTTTGCTATTTTGCAGTGCTCTGATATAATCCCGGTGCATTTTCTTATAGTCACTAAATGGCCCAAATTTCCAATTTTTTTTTTTTTTCTCCTGCAATTGCAATTCCTTTGATGGTATCTCCATTGCAGCCTGTTTGGCAGTCCTTCTTTTCTCTTTTGGCCTTCAGCGGGGATCAATTTTGGCAAGCTTTGCTGCTGCATGTGCCTGCGCCTATAGCCTATGGGAAAAATTTCTTCCTTTTTTTTTTTATTTTTTTCAGCATTCATGCCATGTCTATTATCTCTTCCCCCCAAGCTGTTTCTTCCTCCTTGACTCTTTCCCCTCCTTTTGCAGCGACTGTCAGCTTAGTTTTGGCATGTTTTGGTCCTTTGCCATGCAGCTCATTTCCTCAGAGACCATTTCTTGAAGACACTAAAACTCCTGATTTTCTGGTGTTTTTCGGCTTTTTTTCAATTGCATTTCATTTGATCCTATCTCCTTTCCAGAGTCTTTGTAAGCCTTTCTTTTTGGATTCGCAAGATTCCGTTTCCTTTCCGAAAGGAAATGAAATTTCCTTTCGGGAAGTGAAACGGAATCTTGCGATTTCAATGGGCACCAAGACAGGAATCTTTGGTGCATGTCCCGAGACTTGATGACATGCCATGCCTTTTGATGCCTTTGACTTTGGGAAAGATTTTTTCTTTTTTATTTTCTTTTTTTTTCAGCATCCATGCCATGTCCTTCCTATCTTCTCCTGCAATTTTTTTCCTCCTCCTTAGCTTTTTGCCCTGCTTTTGCAAGGTGTGTGAGCTTAGTTTTGGCATGTTTTGCTATTTTGCAGTGCTCTGATATAATCCCGGTGCATTTTCTTATAGTCACTAAATGGCCCAAATTTCCAATTTTTTTTTTTTTCTCCTGCAATTGCAATTCCTTTGATGGTATCTCCATTGCAGCCTGTTTGGCAGTCCTTCTTTTCTCTTTTGGCCTTCAGCGGGGATCAATTTTGGCAAGCTTTGCTGCTGCATGTGCCTGTACCTATAGCGCTTATAGTGTATGGGAAAGATTTCTTTTTTTTTTTTTTTTTTTCAGCATCCATGCCATGTCCCTCCTATCTTCTCCTGCAAGTTTTTACTTCCTCCTTGCCTTTTTGCCCTGCTTTTGCAAGGTGTGTGAGCTTAGTTTTGGCATGTTTTGCTATTTTGCAGTGCTCTGATATAATCCCGGTGCATTTTCTTATAGTCACTAAATGGCCCAAATTTCCAATTTTTTTTTTTTTCAACTGCAATTGCAATTCCTTTGATGGTATCTCCATTGCAGCCTGTTTGGCAGTCCTTCTTTTCTCTTTTGGCCTTCAGCGGGGATCAATTTTGGCAAGCTTTGCTGCTGCATGTGCCTGTACCTATAGCGCTTATAGTGTATGGGAAAGATTTCTTTTTTTTTTTTTTTTTTCAGCATCCATGCCATGTCCCTCCTATCTTCTCCTGCAAGTTTTTACTTCCTCCTTGCCTTTTTGCCCTGCTTTTGCAAGGTGTGTGAGCCTAGTTTTGGCATGTTTTGCTATTTTGCAGTGCTCTGATATAATCCCGGTGCATTTTCTTATAGTCACTAAATGGCCCAAATTTCCAATTTTTTTTTTTTTCTCCTGCAATTGCAATTCCTTTGATGGTATCTCCATTGCAGCCTGTTTGGCAGTCCTTCTTTTCTCTTTTGGCCTTCAGCGGGGATCAATTTTGGCAAGCTTTGCTGCTGCATGTGCCTGCGCCTATAGCGTATGGGAAAAATTTCTTCCTTTTTTTTTTTTTTTTTTTCAGCATTCATGCCATGTCTATTATCTCTTCCCCCCAAGCTGTTTCTTCCTCCTTGACTCTTTCCCCTCCTTTTGCAGCGACTGTCAGCTTAGTTTTGGCATGTTTTGGTCCTTTGCCATGCAGCTCATTTCCTCAGAGACCATTTTTTGAAGACACTAAAACTCCTCATTTTCTGGTGTTTTTCGGCTTTTTTTCAATTGCATTTCATTTGATCCTATCTCCTTTCCAGAGTCTTTGTAAGCCTTTCGTTTTGGGTTCGCAAGATTCCGTTTCCTTCCCGAAAGGAAATGAAATTTCCTTTCGGGAAGTGAAACGGAATCTTGCGATTTCAATGGGCACCAAGACAGGAATCTTTGATGCATGTCCCGAGACTTGATGACATGCCATGCCTTTTGATGCCTTTGACTTTGGGAAAGATTTTTTCTTTTTTTTTTTCTTTTTTTAAGCATCCATGCCATGTCCTTCCTATCTTCTCCTGCAATTTTTTTCCTCCTCCTTAGCTTTTGGCCCTGCTTTTGCAAGGTGTGTGAGCTTAGTTTTGGCATGTTTTGCTATTTTGCAGTGCTCTGATATAATCCCGGTGCATTTTCTTATAGTCACTAAATGGCCCAAATTTCCCAGGTTTTTTTTTTTTCTCCTGCAATTGCAATTCCTTTGATGGTATCTCCATTGCAGCCTGTTTGGCAGTCCTTCTTTTCTCTTTTGGCCTTCAGCGGGGATCAATTTTGGCAAGCTTTGCTGCTGCATGTGCCTGTACCTATAGCGCTTATAGTGTATGGGAAAGATTTCTTTTTTTTGTCTTTTTTTTTCAGCATCCATGCCATGTCCCTCCTATCTTCTCCTGCAAGTTTTTACTTCCTCCTTGCCTTTTTGCCCTGCTTTTGCAAGGTGTGTGAGTATAGTTTTGGCATGTTTTGCTATTTTGCAGTGCTCTGATATAATCCCGGTGCATTTTCTTATAGTCACTAAATGGCCCAAATTTCCCAGGTTTTTTTTTTTTCTCCTGCAATTGCAATTCCTTTGATGGTATCTCCATTGCAGCCTGTTTGGCAGTCCTTCTTTTCTCTTTTGGCCTTCAGCGGGGATCAATTTTGGCAAGCTTTGCTGCTGCATGTGCCTGCGCCTATAGCCTATGGGAAAAATTTCTTCCTTTTTTTTTTTATTTTTTTCAGCATTCATGCCATGTCTATTATCTCTTCCCCCCAAGCTGTTTCTTCCTCCTTGACTCTTTCCCCTCCTTTTGCAGCGACTGTCAGCTTAGTTTTGGCATGTTTTGGTCCTTTGCCATGCAGCTCATTTCCTCAGAGACCATTTTTTGAAGACACTAAAACTCCTGATTTTCTGGTGTTTTTCGGCTTTTTTTCAATTGCATTTCATTTGATCCTATCTCCTTTCCAGAGTCTTTGTAAGCCTTTCTTTTTGGATTCGCAAGATTCCGTTTCCTTCCCGAAAGGAAATGAAATTTCCTTTCGGGAAGGGAAACGGAATCTTGCGATTTCAATGGGCACCAAGAGAGGAATCTTTGGTGCATGTCCCGAGACTTGATGACATGCCATGCCTTTTGATGCCTTTGACTTTGGGAAAGATTTTTTTCTTTTTTTTTTTTCTTTTTTTAAGCATCCATGCCATGTCCCTCCTATCTTCTCCTGCAAGTTTTTTCCTCCTCCTTAGCTTTTTGCCCTGCTTTTGCAAGGTGTGTGAGCTTAGTTTTGGCATGTTTTGCTATTTTGCAGTGCTCTGATATAATCCTGGTGCATTTTCTTATAGTCACTAAATGGCCCAAATTTCCAATTTTTTTTTTTTTTCTCCTGCAATTGCAATTCCTTTGATGGTATCTCCATTGCAGCCTGTTTGGCAGTCCTTCTTTTCTCTTTTGGCCTTCAGCGGGGATCAATTTTGGCAAGCTTTGCTGCTGCATGTGCCTGTACCTATAGCGCTTATAGTGTATGGGAAAGATTTCTTTTTTTTGTCTTTTTTTTTCAGCATCCATGCCATGTCCCTCCTATCTTCTCCTGCAAGTTTTTACTTCCTCCTTGCCTTTTTGCCCTGCTTTTGCAAGGTGTGTGAGTATAGTTTTGGCATGTTTTGCTATTTTGCAGTGCTCTGATATAATCCCGGTGCATTTTCTTATAGTCACTAAATGGCCCAAATTTCCAATTTTTTTTTTTTTTCTCCTGCAATTGCAATTCCTTTGATGGTATCTCCATTGCAGCCTGTTTGGCAGTCCTTCTTTTCTCTTTTGGCCTTCAGCGGGGATCAATTTTGGCAAGCTTTGCTGCTGCATGTGCCTGCGCCTATAGCGTATGGGAAAAATTTCTTCCTTTTTTTTTTTATTTTTTTCAGCATTCATGCCATGTCTATTATCTCTTCCCCCCAAGCTGTTTCTTCCTCCTTGACTCTTTCCCCTCCTTTTGCAGCGACTGTCAGCTTAGTTTTGGCATGTTTTGGTCCTTTGCCATGCAGCTCATTTCCTCAGAGACCATTTCTTGAAGACACTAAAACTCCTGATTTTCTGGTGTTTTTCGGCTTTTTTTCAATTGCATTTCATTTGATCCTATCTCCTTTCCAGAGTCTTTGTAAGCCTTTCTTTTTGGATTCGCAAGATTCCGTTTCCTTTCCGAAAGGAAATGAAATTTCCTTTCGGGAAGTGAAACGGAATCTTGCGATTTCAATGGGCACCAAGACAGGAATCTTTGGTGCATGTCCCGAGACTTGATGACATGCCATGCCTTTTGATGCCTTTGACTTTGGGAAAGATTTTTTCTTTTTTATTTTCTTTTTTTTTCAGCATCCATGCCATGTCCTTCCTATCTTCTCCTGCAATTTTTTTCCTCCTCCTTAGCTTTTTGCCCTGCTTTTGCAAGGTGTGTGAGCTTAGTTTTGGCATGTTTTGCTATTTTGCAGTGCTCTGATATAATCCCGGTGCATTTTCTTATAGTCACTAAATGGCCCAAATTTCCAATTTTTTTTTTTTTCTCCTGCAATTGCAATTCCTTTGATGGTATCTCCATTGCAGCCTGTTTGGCAGTCCTTCTTTTCTCTTTTGGCCTTCAGCGGGGATCAATTTTGGCAAGCTTTGCTGCTGCATGTGCCTGTACCTATAGCGCTTATAGTGTATGGGAAAGATTTCTTTTTTTTTTTTTTTTTTTCAGCATCCATGCCATGTCCCTCCTATCTTCTCCTGCAAGTTTTTACTTCCTCCTTGCCTTTTTGCCCTGCTTTTGCAAGGTGTGTGAGCTTAGTTTTGGCATGTTTTGCTATTTTGCAGTGCTCTGATATAATCCCGGTGCATTTTCTTATAGTCACTAAATGGCCCAAATTTCCAATTTTTTTTTTTTTCAACTGCAATTGCAATTCCTTTGATGGTATCTCCATTGCAGCCTGTTTGGCAGTCCTTCTTTTCTCTTTTGGCCTTCAGCGGGGATCAATTTTGGCAAGCTTTGCTGCTGCATGTGCCTGTACCTATAGCGCTTATAGTGTATGGGAAAGATTTCTTTTTTTTTTTTTTTTTTTCAGCATCCATGCCATGTCCCTCCTATCTTCTCCTGCAAGTTTTTACTTCCTCCTTGCCTTTTTGCCCTGCTTTTGCAAGGTGTGTGAGCTTAGTTTTGGCATGTTTTGCTATTTTGCAGTGCTCTGATATAATCCCGGTGCATTTTCTTATAGTCACTAAATGGCCCAAATTTCCAATTTTTTTTTTTTTCTCCTGCAATTGCAATTCCTTTGATGGTATCTCCATTGCAGCCTGTTTGGCAGTCCTTCTTTTCTCTTTTGGCCTTCAGCGGGGATCAATTTTGGCAAGCTTTGCTGCTGCATGTGCCTGCGCCTATAGCGTATGGGAAAAATTTCTTCCTTTTTTTTTTTTTTTTTTTCAGCATTCATGCCATGTCTATTATCTCTTCCCCCCAAGCTGTTTCTTCCTCCTTGACTCTTTCCCCTCCTTTTGCAGCGACTGTCAGCTTAGTTTTGGCATGTTTTGGTCCTTTGCCATGCAGCTCATTTCCTCAGAGACCATTTTTTGAAGACACTAAAACTCCTCATTTTCTGGTGTTTTTCGGCTTTTTTTCAATTGCATTTCATTTGATCCTATCTACTTTCCAGAGTCTTTGTAAGCCTTTCTTTTTGGGTTCGCAAGATTCCGTTTCCTTTCCGAAAGGAAATGAAATTTCCTTTCGGGAAGGGAAACGGAATCTTGCGATTTCAATGGGCACCAAGAGAGGAATCTTTGGTGCATGTCCCGAGACTTGATGACATGCCATGCCTTTTGATGACTTTGACTTTGGGAAAGATTTTTTCTTTTTTTTTTTTCTTTTTTTAAGCATCCATGCCATGTCCCTCCTATCTTCTCCTGCAAGTTTTTACTTCCTCCTTGCCTTTTTGCCCTGCTTTTGCAAGGTGTGTCAGCTTAGTTTTGGCATGTTTTGCTATTTTGCAGTGCTCTGATATAATCCCGGTGCATTTTCTTATAGTCACTAAATGGCCCAAATTTCCAATTTTTTTTTTTTTCTCCTGCAATTGCAATTCCTTTGATGGTATCTCCATTGCAGCCTGTTTGGCAGTCCTTCTTTTCTCTTTTGGCCTTCAGCGGGGATCAATTTTGGCAAGCTTTGCTGCTGCATGTGCCTGCGCCTATAGCGTATGGGAAAAATTTCTTCCTTTTTTTTTTTATTTTTTTCAGCATTCATGCCATGTCTATTATCTCTTCCCCCCAAGCTGTTTCTTCCTCCTTGACTCTTTCCCCTCCTTTTGCAGCGACTGTCAGCTTAGTTTTGGCATGTTTTGGTCCTTTGCCATGCAGCTCATTTCCTCAGAGACCATTTCTTGAAGACACTAAAACTCCTGATTTTCTGGTGTTTTTCGGCTTTTTTTCAATTGCATTTCATTTGATCCTATCTCCTTTCCAGAGTCTTTGTAAGCCTTTCTTTTTGGGTTCGCAAGATTCCGTTTCCTTCCCGAAAGGAAATGAAATTTCCTTTCGGGAAGTGAAACGGAATCTTGCGATTTCAATGGGCACCAAGACAGGAATCTTTGATGCATGTCCCGAGACTTGATGACATGCCATGCCTTTTGATGCCTTTGACTTTGGGAAAGATTTTTTCTTTTTTTTTTTCTTTTTTTAAGCATCCATGCCATGTCCTTCCTATCTTCTCCTGCAATTTTTTTCCTCCTCCTTAGCTTTTGGCCCTGCTTTTGCAAGGTGTGTGAGCTTAGTTTTGGCATGTTTTGCTATTTTGCAGTGCTCTGATATAATCCCGGTGCATTTTCTTATAGTCACTAAATGGCCCAAATTTCCAATTTTTTTTTTTTCTCCTGCAATTGCAATTCCTTTGATGGTATCTCCATTGCAGCCTGTTTGGCAGTCCTTCTTTTCTCTTTTGGCCTTCAGCGGGGATCAATTTTGGCAAGCTTTGCTGCTGCATGTGCCTGTACCTATAGCGCTTATAGTGTATGGGAAAGATTTCTTTTTTTTTTTTTTTTTTTCAGCATCCATGCCATGTCCCTCCTATCTTCTCCTGCAAGTTTTTACTTCCTCCTTGCCTTTTTGCCCTGCTTTTGCAAGGTGTGTGAGCTTAGTTTTGGCATGTTTTGCTATTTTGCAGTGCTCTGATATAATCCCGGTGCATTTTCTTATAGTCACTAAATGGCCCAAATTTCCAATTTTTTTTTTTTTCTCCTGCAATTGCAATTCCTTTGATGGTATCTCCATTGCAGCCTGTTTGGCAGTCCTTCTTTTCTCTTTTGGCCTTCAGCGGGGATCAATTTTGGCAAGCTTTGCTGCTGCATGTGCCTGTACCTATAGCGCTTATAGTGTATGGGAAAGATTTCTTTTTTTTTTTTTTTTTTCAGCATCCATGCCATGTCCCTCCTATCTTCTCCTGCAAGTTTTTACTTCCTCCTTGCCTTTTTGCCCTGCTTTTGCAAGGTGTGTGAGTATAGTTTTGGCATGTTTTGCTATTTTGCAGTGCTCTGATATAATCCCGGTGCATTTTCTTATAGTCACTAAATGGCCCAAATTTCCAATTTTTTTTTTTTTTCTCCTGCAATTGCAATTCCTTTGATGGTATCTCCATTGCAGCCTGTTTGGCAGTCCTTCTTTTCTCTTTTGGCCTTCAGCGGGGATCAATTTTGGCAAGCTTTGCTGCTGCATGTGCCTGCGCCTATAGCCTATGGGAAAAATTTCTTCCTTTTTTTTTTTATTTTTTTCAGCATTCATGCCATGTCTAATATCTCTTCCCCCCAAGCTGTTTCTTCCTCCTTGACTCTTTCCCCTCCTTTTGCAGCGACTGTCAGCTTAGTTTTGGCATGTTTTGCTCCTTTGCCATGCAGCTCATTTCCTCAGAGACCATTTTTTGAAGACACTAAAACTCCTGATTTTCTGGTGTTTTTCGGCTTTTTTTCAATTGCATTTCATTTGATCCTATCTCCTTTCCAGAGTCTTTGTAAGCCTTTCTTTTTGGGTTCACAAGATTCCGTTTCCTTCCCGAAAGGAAATGAAATTTCCTTTCGGGAAGGGAAACGGAATCTTGCGATTTCAATGGGCACCAAGAGAGCAATCTTTGGTGCATGTCCCGAGACTTGATGACATGCCATGCCTTTTGATGCCTTTGACTTTGGGAAAGATTTTTTCTTTTTTTTTTTTCTTTTTTTAAGCATCCATGCCATGTCCCTCCTATCTTCTCCTGCAAGTTTTTACTTCCTCCTTGCCTTTTTGCCCTGCTTTTGCAAGGTGTGTGAGCTTAGTTTTGGCATGTTTTGCTATTTTGCAGTGCTCTGATATAATCCCGGTGCATTTTCTTATAGTCACTAAATGGCCCAAATTTCCAATTTTTTTTTTTTTTCTCCTGCAATTGCAATTCCTTTGATGGTATCTCCATTGCAGCCTGTTTGGCAGTCCTTCTTTTCTCTTTTGGCCTTCAGCGGGGATCAATTTTGGCAAGCTTTGCTGCTGCATGTGCCTGCGCCTATAGCACTTATAGTGTATGGGAAAGATTTCTTTTTTTTTTTTTTTTTTTCAGCATCCATGCCATGTCCCTCCTATCTTCTCCTGCAAGTTTTTACTTCCTCCTTGCCTTTTTGCCCTGCTTTTGCAAGGTGTGTGAGCTTAGTTTTGGCATGTTTTGCTATTTTGCAGTGCTCTGATATAATCCCGGTGCATTTTCTTATAGTCACTAAATGGCCCAAATTTCCAATTTTTTTTTTTTTTCTCCTGCAATTGCAATTCCTTTGATGGTATCTCCATTGCAGCCTGTTTGGCAGTCCTTCTTTTCTCTTTTGGCCTTCAGCGGGGATCAATTTTGGCAAGCTTTGCTGCTGCATGTGCCTGCGCCTATAGCCTATGGGAAAAATTTCTTCCTTTTTTTTTTTTATTTTTTTCAGCATTCATGCCATGTCTATTATCTCTTCCCCCCAAGCTGTTTCTTCCTCCTTGACTCTTTCCCCTCCTTTTGCAGCGACTGTCAGCTTAGTTTTGGCATGTTTTGGTCCTTTGCCATGCAGCTCATTTCCTCAGAGACCATTTCTTGAAGACACTAAAACTCCTGATTTTCTGGTGTTTTTCGGCTTTTTTTCAATTGCATTTCATTTGATCCTATCTCCTTTCCAGAGTCTTTGTAAGCCTTTCTTTTTGGGTTCGCAAGATTCCGTTTCCTTCCCGAAAGGAAATGAAATTTCCTTTCGGGAAGGGAAACGGAATCTTGCGATTTCAATGGGCACCAAGAGAGGAATCTTTGGTGCATGTCCCGAGACTTGATGACATGCCATGCCTTTTGATGCCTTTGACTTTGGGAAAGATTTTTTCTTTTTTTTTTTTCTTTTTTTAAGCATCCATGCCATGTCCCTCCTATCTTCTCCTGCAAGTTTTTTCCTCCTCCTTAGCTTTTTGCCCTGCTTTTGCAAGGTCTGTGAGCTTAGTTTTGGCATGTTTTGCTATTTTGCAGTGCTCTGATATAATCCCGGTGCATTTTCTTATAGTCACTAAATGGCCCAAATTTCCCAGGTTTTTTTTTTTTTCTCCTGCAATTGCAATTCCTTTGATGGTATCTCCATTGCAGCCTGTTTGGCAGTCCTTCTTTTCTCTTTTGGCCTTCAGCGGGGATCAATTTTGGCAAGCTTTGCTGCTGCATGTGCCTGTACCTATAGCGCTTATAGTGTATGGGAAAGATTTCTTTTTTTTTTTTTTTTTTTTTTCAGCATCCATGCCATGTCCCTCCTATCTTCTCCTGCAAGTTTTTACTTCCTCCTTGCCTTTTTTGCCCTGCTTTTGCAAGGTGTGTGAGCTTAGTTTTGGCATGTTTTGCTATTTTGCAGTGCTCTGATATAATCCCGGTGCATTTCCTTATAGTCACTAAATGGCCCAAATTTCCCAGGTTTTTTTTTTTTTCTCCTGCAATTGCAATTCCTTTGATGTTATCTCCATTGCAGCCTGTTTGGCAGTCCTTCTTTTCTCTTTTGGCCTTCAGCGGGGATCAATTTTGGCAAGCTTTGCTGCTGCATGTGCCTGTACCTATAGCGCTTATAGTGTATGGGAAAGATTTCTTTTTTTTTTCTTTTTTTTTCAGCATCCATGCCATGTCCCTCCTATCTTCTCCTGCAAGTTTTTACTTCCTCCTTGCCTTTTTGCCCTGCTTTTGCAAGGTGTGTGAGCTTAGTTTTGGCATGTTTTGCTATTTTGCAGTGCTCTGATATAATCCCGGTGCATTTTCTTATAGTCACTAAATGGCCCAAATTTCCAATTTTTTTTTTTTTTCTCCTGCAATTGCAATTCCTTTGATGGTATCTCCATTGCAGCCTGTTTGGCAGTCCTTCTTTTCTCTTTTGGCCTTCAGCGGGGATCAATTTTGGCAAGCTTTGCTGCTGCATGTGCCTGCGCCTATAGCGTATGGGAAAAATTTCTTCCTTTTTTTTTTTATTTTTTTCAGCATTCATGCCATGTCTATTATCTCTTCCCCCCAAGCTGTTTCTTCCTCCTTGACTCTTTCCCCTCCTTTGCAGCGACTGTCAGCTTAGTTTTGGCATGTTTTGGTCCTTTGCCATGCAGCTCATTTCCTCAGAGACCATTTCTTGAAGACACTAAAACTCCTGATTTTCTGGTGTTTTTCGGCTTTTTTTCAATTGCATTTCATTTGATCCTATCTCCTTTCCAGAGTCTTTGTAAGCCTTTCGTTTTGGATTCGCAAGATTCCGTTTCCTTTCCGAAAGGAAATGAAATTTCCTTTCGGGAAGTGAAACGGAATCTTGCGATTTCAATGGGCACCAAGACAGGAATCTTTGGTGCATGTCCCGAGACTTGATGACATGCCATGCCTTTTGATGCCTTTGACTTTGGGAAAGATTTTTTCTTTTTTATTTTCTTTTTTTTTCAGCATCCATGCCATGTCCTTCCTATCTTCTCCTGCAATTTTTTTCCTCCTCCTTAGCTTTTTGCCCTGCTTTTGCAAGGTGTGTGAGCTTAGTTTTGGCATGTTTTGCTATTTTGCAGTGCTCTGATATAATCCCGGTGCATTTTCTTATAGTCACTAAATGGCCCAAATTTCCAATTTTTTTTTTTTTCTCCTGCAATTGCAATTCCTTTGATGGTATCTCCATTGCAGCCTGTTTGGCAGTCCTTCTTTTCTCTTTTGGCCTTCAGCGGGGATCAATTTTGGCAAGCTTTGCTGCTGCATGTGCCTGTACCTATAGCGCTTATAGTGTATGGGAAAGATTTCTTTTTTTTTTTTTTTTTTTTTCAGCATCCATGCCATGTCCCTCCTATCTTCTCCTGCAAGTTTTTACTTCCTCCTTGCCTTTTTTGCCCTGCTTTTGCAAGGTGTGTGAGCTTAGTTTTGGCATGTTTTGCTATTTTGCAGTGCTCTGATATAATCCCGGTGCATTTCCTTATAGTCACTAAATGGCCCAAATTTCCCAGGTTTTTTTTTTTTTCTCCTGCAATTGCAATTCCTTTGATGTTATCTCCATTGCAGCCTGTTTGGCAGTCCTTCTTTTCTCTTTTGGCCTTCAGCGGGGATCAATTTTGGCAAGCTTTGCTGCTGCATGTGCCTGTACCTATAGCGCTTATAGTGTATGGGAAAGATTTCTTTTTTTTTTCTTTTTTTTTCAGCATCCATGCCATGTCCCTCCTATCTTCTCCTGCAAGTTTTTACTTCCTCCTTGCCTTTTTGCCCTGCTTTTGCAAGGTGTGTGAGCTTAGTTTTGGCATGTTTTGCTATTTTGCAGTGCTCTGATATAATCCCGGTGCATTTTCTTATAGTCACTAAATGGCCCAAATTTCCAATTTTTTTTTTTTTTCTCCTGCAATTGCAATTCCTTTGATGGTATCTCCATTGCAGCCTGTTTGGCAGTCCTTCTTTTCTCTTTTGGCCTTCAGCGGGGATCAATTTTGGCAAGCTTTGCTGCTGCATGTGCCTGCGCCTATAGCCTATGGGAAAAATTTCTTCCTTTTTTTTTTTATTTTTTTCAGCATTCATGCCATGTCTATTATCTCTTCCCCCCAAGCTGTTTCTTCCTCCTTGACTCTTTCCCCTCCTTTGCAGCGACTGTCAGCTTAGTTTTGGCATGTTTTGGTCCTTTGCCATGCAGCTCATTTCCTCAGAGACCATTTCTTGAAGACACTAAAACTCCTGATTTTCTGGTGTTTTTCGGCTTTTTTTCAATTGCATTTCATTTGATCCTATCTCCTTTCCAGAGTCTTTGTAAGCCTTTCTTTTTGGATTCGCAAGATTCCGTTTCCTTTCCGAAAGGAAATGAAATTTCCTTTCGGGAAGTGAAACGGAATCTTGCGATTTCAATGGGCACCAAGAGAGGAATCTTTGGTGCATGTCCCGAGACTTGATGACATGCCATGCCTTTTGATGCCTTTGACTTTGGGAAAGATTTTTTCTTTTTTATTTTCTTTTTTTTTCAGCATCCATGCCATGTCCTTCCTATCTTCTCCTGCAATTTTTTTCCTCCTCCTTAGCTTTTTGCCCTGCTTTTGCAAGGTGTGTGAGCTTAGTTTTGGCATGTTTTGCTATTTTGCAGTGCTCTGATATAATCCCGGTGCATTTTCTTATAGTCACTAAATGGCCCAAATTTCCAATTTTTTTTTTTTCTCCTGCAATTGCAATTCCTTTGATGGTATCTCCATTGCAGCCTGTTTGGCAGTCCTTCTTTTCTCTTTTGGCCTTCAGCGGGGATCAATTTTGGCAAGCTTTGCTGCTGCATGTGCCTGTACCTATAGCGCTTATAGTGTATGGGAAAGATTTCTTTTTTTTTTTTTTTTTTTCAGCATCCATGCCATGTCCCTCCTATCTTCTCCTGCAAGTTTTTACTTCCTCCTTGCCTTTTTGCCCTGCTTTTGCAAGGTGTGTGAGCTTAGTTTTGGCATGTTTTGCTATTTTGCAGTGCTCTGATATAATCCCGGTGCATTTTCTTATAGTCACTAAATGGCCCAAATTTCCAATTTTTTTTTTTTTCTCCTGCAATTGCAATTCCTTTGATGGTATCTCCATTGCAGCCTGTTTGGCAGTCCTTCTTTTCTCTTTTGGCCTTCAGCGGGGATCAATTTTGGCAAGATTTGCTGCTGCATGTGCCTGTACCTATAGCGCTTATAGTGTATGGGAAAGATTTCTTTTTTTTTTTTTTTTTTCAGCATCCATGCCATGTCCCTCCTATCTTCTCCTGCAAGTTTTTACTTCCTCCTTGCCTTTTTGCCCTGCTTTTGCAAGGTGTGTGAGCTTAGTTTTGGCATGTTTTGCTATTTTGCAGTGCTCTGATATAATCCCGGTGCATTTTCTTATAGTCACTAAATGGCCCAAATTTCCAATTTTTTTTTTTTTCTCCTGCAATTGCAATTCCTTTGATGGTATCTCCATTGCAGCCTGTTTGGCAGTCCTTCTTTTCTCTTTTGGCCTTCAGCGGGGATCAATTTTGGCAAGCTTTGCTGCTGCATGTGCCTGCGCCTATAGCGTATGGGAAAAATTTCTTCCTTTTTTTTTTTTTTTTTTTCAGCATTCATGCCATGTCTATTATCTCTTCCCCCCAAGCTGTTTCTTCCTCCTTGACTCTTTCCCCTCCTTTTGCAGCGACTGTCAGCTTAGTTTTGGCATGTTTTGGTCCTTTGCCATGCAGCTCATTTCCTCAGAGACCATTTTTTGAAGACACTAAAACTCCTCATTTTCTGGTGTTTTTCGGCTTTTTTTCAATTGCATTTCATTTGATCCTATCTACTTTCCAGAGTCTTTGTAAGCCTTTCTTTTTGGGTTCGCAAGATTCCGTTTCCTTTCCGAAAGGAAATGAAATTTCCTTTCGGGAAGGGAAACGGAATCTTGCGATTTCAATGGGCACCAAGAGAGGAATCTTTGATGCATGTCCCGAGACTTGATGACATGCCATGCCTTTTGATGCCTTTGACTTTGGGAAAGATTTTTTCTTTTTTTTTTTCTTTTTTTAAGCATCCATGCCATGTCCTTCCTATCTTCTCCTGCAATTTTTTTCCTCCTCCTTAGCTTTTGGCCCTGCTTTTGCAAGGTGTGTGAGCTTAGTTTTGGCATGTTTTGCTATTTTGCAGTGCTCTGATATAATCCCGGTGCATTTTCTTATAGTCACTAAATGGCCCAAATTTCCCAGTTTTTTTTTTTTTCTCCTGCAATTGCAATTCCTTTGATGGTATCTCCATTGCAGCCTGTTTGGCAGTCCTTCTTTTCTCTTTTGGCCTTCAGCGGGGATCAATTTTGGCAAGCTTTGCTGCTGCATGTGCCTGTACCTATAGCGCTTATAGTGTATGGGAAAGATTTCTTTTTTTTGTCTTTTTTTTTCAGCATCCATGCCATGTCCCTCCTATCTTCTCCTGCAAGTTTTTACTTCCTCCTTGCCTTTTTGCCCTGCTTTTGCAAGGTGTGTGAGTATAGTTTTGGCATGTTTTGCTATTTTGCAGTGCTCTGATATAATCCCGGTGCATTTTCTTATAGTCACTAAATGGCCCAAATTTCCAATTTTTTTTTTTTTCTCCTGCAATTGCAATTCCTTTGATGGTATCTCCATTGCAGCCTGTTTGGCAGTCCTTCTTTTCTCTTTTGGCCTTCAGCGGGGATCAATTTTGGCAAGCTTTGCTGCTGCATGTGCCTGCGCCTATAGCCTATGGGAAAAATTTCTTCCTTTTTTTTTTTATTTTTTTCAGCATTCATGCCATGTCTATTATCTCTTCCCCCCAAGCTGTTTCTTCCTCCTTGACTCTTTCCCCTCCTTTTGCAGCGACTGTCAGCTTAGTTTTGGCATGTTTTGGTCCTTTGCCATGCAGCTCATTTCCTCAGAGACCATTTTTTGAAGACACTAAAACTCCTGATTTTCTGGTGTTTTTCGGCTTTTTTTCAATTGCATTTCATTTGATCCTATCTCCTTTCCAGAGTCTTTGTAAGCCTTTCTTTTTGGATTCGCAAGATTCCGTTTCCTTCCCGAAAGGAAATGAAATTTCCTTTCGGGAAGGGAAACGGAATCTTGCGATTTCAATGGGCACCAAGAGAGGAATCTTTGGTGCATGTCCCGAGACTTGATGACATGCCATGCCTTTTGATGCCTTTGACTTTGGGAAAGATTTTTTTCTTTTTTTTTTTTCTTTTTTTAAGCATCCATGCCATGTCCCTCCTATCTTCTCCTGCAAGTTTTTTCCTCCTCCTTAGCTTTTTGCCCTGCTTTTGCAAGGTGTGTGAGCTTAGTTTTGGCATGTTTTGCTATTTTGCAGTGCTCTGATATAATCCTGGTGCATTTTCTTATAGTCACTAAATGGCCCAAATTTCCAATTTTTTTTTTTTTTCTCCTGCAATTGCAATTCCTTTGATGGTATCTCCATTGCAGCCTGTTTGGCAGTCCTTCTTTTCTCTTTTGGCCTTCAGCGGGGATCAATTTTGGCAAGCTTTGCTGCTGCATGTGCCTGTACCTATAGCGCTTATAGTGTATGGGAAAGATTTCTTTTTTTTGTCTTTTTTTTTCAGCATCCATGCCATGTCCCTCCTATCTTCTCCTGCAAGTTTTTACTTCCTCCTTGCCTTTTTGCCCTGCTTTTGCAAGGTGTGTGAGTATAGTTTTGGCATGTTTTGCTATTTTGCAGTGCTCTGATATAATCCCGGTGCATTTTCTTATAGTCACTAAATGGCCCAAATTTCCAATTTTTTTTTTTTTCTCCTGCAATTGCAATTCCTTTGATGGTATCTCCATTGCAGCCTGTTTGGCAGTCCTTCTTTTCTCTTTTGGCCTTCAGCGGGGATCAATTTTGGCAAGCTTTGCTGCTGCATGTGCCTGTACCTATAGCGCTTATAGTGTATGGGAAAGATTTCTTTTTTTTTTTTTTTTTTCAGCATCCATGCCATGTCCCTCCTATCTTCTCCTGCAAGTTTTTACTTCCTCCTTGCCTTTTTGCCCTGCTTTTGCAAGGTGTGTGAGCTTAGTTTTGGCATGTTTTGCTATTTTGCAGTGCTCTGATATAATCCCGGTGCATTTTCTTATAGTCACTAAATGGCCCAAATTTCCAATTTTTTTTTTTTTCTCCTGCAATTGCAATTCCTTTGATGGTATCTCCATTGCAGCCTGTTTGGCAGTCCTTCTTTTCTCTTTTGGCCTTCAGCGGGGATCAATTTTGGCAAGCTTTGCTGCTGCATGTGCCTGTACCTATAGCGCTTATAGTGTATGGGAAAGATTTCTTTTTTTTTTTTTTTTTTTCAGCATCCATGCCATGTCCCTCCTATCTTCTCCTGCAAGTTTTTACTTCCTCCTTGCCTTTTTGCCCTGCTTTTGCAAGGTGTGTGAGCTTAGTTTTGGCATGTTTTGCTATTTTGCAGTGCTCTGATATAATCCCGGTGCATTTTCTTATAGTCACTAAATGGCCCAAATTTCCAATTTTTTTTTTTTTCTCCTGCAATTGCAATTCCTTTGATGGTATCTCCATTGCAGCCTGTTTGGCAGTCCTTCTTTTCTCTTTTGGCCTTCAGCGGGGATCAATTTTGGCAAGCTTTGCTGCTGCATGTGCCTGCGCCTATAGCGTATGGGAAAAATTTCTTCCTTTTTTTTTTTATTTTTTTCAGCATTCATGCCATGTCTATTATCTCTTCCCCCCAAGCTGTTTCTTCCTCCTTGACTCTTTCCCCTCCTTTTGCAGCGACTGTCAGCTTAGTTTTGGCATGTTTTGGTCCTTTGCCATGCAGCTCATTTCCTCAGAGACCATTTTTTGAAGACACTAAAACTCCTCATTTTCTGGTGTTTTTCGGCTTTTTTTCAATTGCATTTCATTTGATCCTATCTACTTTCCAGAGTCTTTGTAAGCCTTTCTTTTTGGGTTCGCAAGATTCCGTTTCCTTTCCGAAAGGAAATGAAATTTCCTTTCGGGAAGGGAAACGGAATCTTGCGATTTCAATGGGCACCAAGAGAGGAATCTTTGGTGCATGTCCCGAGACTTGATGACATGCCATGCCTTTTGATGCCTTTGACTTTGGGAAAGATTTTTTCTTTTTTTTTTTCTTTTTTTAAGCATCCATGCCATGTCCTTCCTATCTTCTCCTGCAATTTTTTTCCTCCTCCTTAGCTTTTGGCCCTGCTTTTGCAAGGTGTGTGAGCTTAGTTTTGGCATGTTTTGCTATTTTGCAGTGCTCTGATATAATCCCGGTGCATTTTCTTATAGTCACTAAATGGCCCAAATTTCCCAGGTTTTTTTTTTTCTCCTGCAATTGCAATTCCTTTGATGGTATCTCCATTGCAGCCTGTTTGGCAGTCCTTCTTTTCTCTTTTGGCCTTCAGCGGGGATCAATTTTGGCAAGCTTTGCTGCTGCATGTGCCTGTACCTATAGCGCTTATAGTGTATGGGAAAGATTTCTTTTTTTTGTCTTTTTTTTTCAGCATCCATGCCATGTCCCTCCTATCTTCTCCTGCAAGTTTTTACTTCCTCCTTGCCTTTTTGCCCTGCTTTTGCAAGGTGTGTGAGTATAGTTTTGGCATGTTTTGCTATTTTGCAGTGCTCTGATATAATCCCGGTGCATTTTCTTATAGTCACTAAATGGCCCAAATTTCCAATTTTTTTTTTTTTTCTCCTGCAATTGCAATTCCTTTGATGGTATCTCCATTGCAGCCTGTTTGGCAGTCCTTCTTTTCTCTTTTGGCCTTCAGCGGGGATCAATTTTGGCAAGCTTTGCTGCTGCATGTGCCTGCGCCTATAGCCTATGGGAAAAATTTCTTCCTTTTTTTTTTTATTTTTTTCAGCATTCATGCCATGTCTATTATCTCTTCCCCCCAAGCTGTTTCTTCCTCCTTGACTCTTTCCCCTCCTTTTGCAGCGACTGTCAGCTTAGTTTTGGCATGTTTTGGTCCTTTGCCATGCAGCTCATTTCCTCAGAGACCATTTTTTGAAGACACTAAAACTCCTGATTTTCTGGTGTTTTTCGGCTTTTTTTCAATTGCATTTCATTTGATCCTATCTCCTTTCCAGAGTCTTTGTAAGCCTTTCTTTTTGGGTTCACAAGATTCCGTTTCCTTCCCGAAAGGAAATGAAATTTCCTTTCGGGAAGGGAAACGGAATCTTGCGATTTCAATGGGCACCAAGAGAGCAATCTTTGGTGCATGTCCCGAGACTTGATGACATGCCATGCCTTTTGATGCCTTTGACTTTGGGAAAGATTTTTTCTTTTTTTTTTTTCTTTTTTTAAGCATCCGTGCCATGTCCCTCCTATCTTCTCCTGCAAGTTTTTACTTCCTCCTTGCCTTTTTGCCCTGCTTTTGCAAGGTGTGTGAGCTTAGTTTTGGCATGTTTTGCTATTTTGCAGTGCTCTGATATAATCCCGGTGCATTTTCTTATAGTCACTAAATGGCCCAAATTTCCAATTTTTTTTTTTTTTCTCCTGCAATTGCAATTCCTTTGATGGTATCTCCATTGCAGCCTGTTTGGCAGTCCTTCTTTTCTCTTTTGGCCTTCAGCGGGGATCAATTTTGGCAAGCTTTGCTGCTGCATGTGCCTGCGCCTATAGCACTTATAGTGTATGGGAAAGATTTCTTTTTTTTTTTTTTTTTTTCAGCATCCATGCCATGTCCCTCCTATCTTCTCCTGCAAGTTTTTACTTCCTCCTTGCCTTTTTGCCCTGCTTTTGCAAGGTGTGTGAGCTTAGTTTTGGCATGTTTTGCTATTTTGCAGTGCTCTGATATAATCCCGGTGCATTTTCTTATAGTCACTAAATGGCCCAAATTTCCAATTTTTTTTTTTTTTCTCCTGCAATTGCAATTCCTTTGATGGTATCTCCATTGCAGCCTGTTTGGCAGTCCTTCTTTTCTCTTTTGGCCTTCAGCGGGGATCAATTTTGGCAAGCTTTGCTGCTGCATGTGCCTGCGCCTATAGCGTATGGGAAAAATTTCTTCCTTTTTTTTTTTTATTTTTTTCAGCATTCATGCCATGTCTATTATCTCTTCCCCCCAAGCTGTTTCTTCCTCCTTGACTCTTTCCCCTCCTTTTGCAGCGACTGTCAGCTTAGTTTTGGCATGTTTTGGTCCTTTGCCATGCAGCTCATTTCCTCAGAGACCATTTCTTGAAGACACTAAAACTCCTGATTTTCTGGTGTTTTTCGGCTTTTTTTCAATTGCATTTCATTTGATCCTATCTCCTTTCCAGAGTCTTTGTAAGCCTTTCTTTTTGGGTTCGCAAGATTCCGTTTCCTTCCCGAAAGGAAATGAAATTTCCTTTCGGGAAGGGAAACGGAATCTTGCGATTTCAATGGGCACCAAGAGAGGAATCTTTGGTGCATGTCCCGAGACTTGATGACATGCCATGCCTTTTGATGCCTTTGACTTTGGGAAAGATTTTTTCTTTTTTTTTTTTCTTTTTTTAAGCATCCATGCCATGTCCCTCCTATCTTCTCCTGCAAGTTTTTTCCTCCTCCTTAGCTTTTTGCCCTGCTTTTGCAAGGTCTGTGAGCTTAGTTTTGGCATGTTTTGCTATTTTGCAGTGCTCTGATATAATCCCGGTGCATTTTCTTATAGTCACTAAATGGCCCAAATTTCCCAGGTTTTTTTTTTTTTCTCCTGCAATTGCAATTCCTTTGATGGTATCTCCATTGCAGCCTGTTTGGCAGTCCTTCTTTTCTCTTTTGGCCTTCAGCGGGGATCAATTTTGGCAAGCTTTGCTGCTGCATGTGCCTGCGCCTATAGCACTTATAGTGTATGGGAAAGATTTCTTTTTTTTTTTTTTTTTTTCAGCATCCATGCCATGTCCCTCCTATCTTCTCCTGCAAGTTTTTACTTCCTCCTTGCCTTTTTGCCCTGCTTTTGCAAGGTGTGTGAGCTTAGTTTTGGCATGTTTTGCTATTTTGCAGTGCTCTGATATAATCCCGGTGCATTTTCTTATAGTCACTAAATGGCCCAAATTTCCAATTTTTTTTTTTTTTCTCCTGCAATTGCAATTCCTTTGATGGTATCTCCATTGCAGCCTGTTTGGCAGTCCTTCTTTTCTCTTTTGGCCTTCAGCGGGGATCAATTTTGGCAAGCTTTGCTGCTGCATGTGCCTGCGCCTATAGCGTATGGGAAAAATTTCTTCCTTTTTTTTTTTTATTTTTTTCAGCATTCATGCCATGTCTATTATCTCTTCCCCCCAAGCTGTTTCTTCCTCCTTGACTCTTTCCCCTCCTTTTGCAGCGACTGTCAGCTTAGTTTTGGCATGTTTTGGTCCTTTGCCATGCAGCTCATTTCCTCAGAGACCATTTCTTGAAGACACTAAAACTCCTGATTTTCTGGTGTTTTTCGGCTTTTTTTCAATTGCATTTCATTTGATCCTATCTCCTTTCCAGAGTCTTTGTAAGCCTTTCTTTTTGGGTTCGCAAGATTCCGTTTCCTTCCCGAAAGGAAATGAAATTTCCTTTCGGGAAGGGAAACGGAATCTTGCGATTTCAATGGGCACCAAGAGAGGAATCTTTGGTGCATGTCCCGAGACTTGATGACATGCCATGCCTTTTGATGCCTTTGACTTTGGGAAAGATTTTTTCTTTTCTTTTTTTCTTTTTTTAAGCATCCATGCCATGTCCCTCCTATCTTCTCCTGCAAGTTTTTTCCTCCTCCTTAGCTTTTTGCCCTGCTTTTGCAAGGTGTGTGAGCTTAGTTTTGGCATGTTTTGCTATTTTGCAGTGCTCTGATATAATCCCGGTGCATTTTCTTATAGTCACTAAATGGCCCAAATTTCCAATTTTTTTTTTTTTTCTCCTGCAATTGCAATTCCTTTGATGGTATCTCCATTGCAGCCTGTTTGGCAGTCCTTCTTTTCTCTTTTGGCCTTCAGCGGGGATCAATTTTGGCAAGCTTTGCTGCTGCATGTGCCTGTACCTATAGCGCTTATAGTGTATGGGAAAGATTTCTTTTTTTTTTTTTTTTTTTTTCAGCATCCATGCCATGTCCCTCCTATCTTCTCCTGCAAGTTTTTACTTCCTCCTTGCCTTTTTTGCCCTGCTTTTGCAAGGTGTGTGAGCTTAGTTTTGGCATGTTTTGCTATTTTGCAGTGCTCTGATATAATCCCGGTGCATTTCCTTATAGTCACTAAATGGCCCAAATTTCCCAGGTTTTTTTTTTTTTCTCCTGCAATTGCAATTCCTTTGATGTTATCTCCATTGCAGCCTGTTTGGCAGTCCTTCTTTTCTCTTTTGGCCTTCAGCGGGGATCAATTTTGGCAAGCTTTGCTGCTGCATGTGCCTGTACCTATAGCGCTTATAGTGTATGGGAAAGATTTCTTTTTTTTTTCTTTTTTTTTCAGCATCCATGCCATGTCCCTCCTATCTTCTCCTGCAAGTTTTTACTTCCTCCTTGCCTTTTTGCCCTGCTTTTGCAAGGTGTGTGAGCTTAGTTTTGGCATGTTTTGCTATTTTGCAGTGCTCTGATATAATCCCGGTGCATTTTCTTATAGTCACTAAATGGCCCAAATTTCCAATTTTTTTTTTTTTTCTCCTGCAATTGCAATTCCTTTGATGGTATCTCCATTGCAGCCTGTTTGGCAGTCCTTCTTTTCTCTTTTGGCCTTCAGCGGGGATCAATTTTGGCAAGCTTTGCTGCTGCATGTGCCTGCGCCTATAGCGTATGGGAAAAATTTCTTCCTTTTTTTTTTTATTTTTTTCAGCATTCATGCCATGTCTATTATCTCTTCCCCCCAAGCTGTTTCTTCCTCCTTGACTCTTTCCCCTCCTTTTGCAGCGACTGTCAGCTTAGTTTTGGCATGTTTTGGTCCTTTGCCATGCAGCTCATTTCCTCAGAGACCATTTCTTGAAGACACTAAAACTCCTGATTTTCTGGTGTTTTTCGGCTTTTTTTCAATTGCATTTCATTTGATCCTATCTCCTTTCCAGAGTCTTTGTAAGCCTTTCTTTTTGGGTTCGCAAGATTCCGTTTCCTTCCCGAAAGGAAATGAAATTTCCTTTCGGGAAGGGAAACGGAATCTTGCGATTTCAATGGGCACCAAGAGAGGAATCTTTGGTGCATGTCCCGAGACTTGATGACATGCCATGCCTTTTGATGCCTTTGACTTTGGGAAAGATTTTTTCTTTTTTTTTTTTCTTTTTTTAAGCATCCATGCCATGTCCCTCCTATCTTCTCCTGCAAGTTTTTACTTCCTCCTTGCCTTTTTGCCCTGCTTTTGCAAGGTGTGTGAGCTTAGTTTTGGCATGTTTTGCTATTTTGCAGTGCTCTGATATAATCCCGGTGCATTTTCTTATAGTCACTAAATGGCCCAAATTTCCCAGGTTTTTTTTTTTTTCTCCTGCAATTGCAATTCCTTTGATGGTATCTCCATTGCAGCCTGTTTGGCAGTCCTTCTTTTCTCTTTTGGCCTTCAGCGGGGATCAATTTTGGCAAGCTTTGCTGCTGCATGTGCCTGTACCTATAGCGCTTATAGTGTATGGGAAAGATTTCTTTTTTTTTTTTTTTTTTCAGCATCCATGCCATGTCCCTCCTATCTTCTCCTGCAAGTTTTTACTTCCTCCTTGCCTTTTTGCCCTGCTTTTGCAAGGTGTGTGAGCTTAGTTTTGGCATGTTTTGCTATTTTGCAGTGCTCTGATATAATCCCGGTGCATTTTCTTATAGTCACTAAATGGCCCAAATTTCCATTTTTTTTTTTTTTTCTCCTGCAATTGCAATTCCTTTGATGGTATCTCCATTGCAGCCTGTTTGGCAGTCCTTCTTTTCTCTTTTGGCCTTCAGCGGGGATCAATTTTGGCAAGCTTTGCTGCTGCATGTGCCTGCGCCTATAGCGTATGGGAAAAATTTCTTCCTTTTTTTTTTTATTTTTTTCAGCATTCATGCCATGTCTATTATCTCTTCCCCCCAAGCTGTTTCTTCCTCCTTGACTCTTTCCCCTCCTTTTGCAGCGACTGTCAGCTTAGTTTTGGCATGTTTTGGTCCTTTGCCATGCAGCTCATTTCCTCAGAGACCATTTCTTGAAGACACTAAAACTCCTGATTTTCTGGTGTTTTTCGGCTTTTTTTCAATTGCATTTCATTTGATCCTATCTCCTTTCCAGAGTCTTTGTAAGCCTTTCTTTTTGGATTCGCAAGATTCCGTTTCCTTCCCGAAAGGAAATGAAATTTCCTTTCGGGAAGGGAAACGGAATCTTGCGATTTCAATGGGCACCAAGAGAGGAATCTTTGGTGCATGTCCCGAGACTTGATGACATGCCATGCCTTTTGATGCCTTTGACTTTGGGAAAGATTTTTTCTTTTTTTTTTTTCTTTTTTTAAGCATCCATGCCATGTCCCTCCTATCTTCTCCTGCAAGTTTTTTCCTCCTCCTTAGCTTTTTGCCCTGCTTTTGCAAGGTGTGTGAGCTTAGTTTTGGCATGTTTTGCTATTTTGCAGTGCTCTGATATAATCCCGGTGCATTTTCTTATAGTCACTAAATGGCCCAAATTTCCAATTTTTTTTTTTTTTCTCCTGCAATTGCAATTCCTTTGATGGTATCTCCATTGCAGCCTGTTTGGCAGTCCTTCTTTTCTCTTTTGGCCTTCAGCGGGGATCAATTTTGGCAAGCTTTGCTGCTGCATGTGCCTGTACCTATAGCGCTTATAGTGTATGGGAAAGATTTCTTTTTTTTTTTTTTTTTTTTCAGCATCCATGCCATGTCCCTCCTATCTTCTCCTGCAAGTTTTTACTTCCTCCTTGCCTTTTTTGCCCTGCTTTTGCAAGGTGTGTGAGCTTAGTTTTGGCATGTTTTGCTATTTTGCAGTGCTCTGATATAATCCCGGTGCATTTTCTTATAGTCACTAAATGGCCCAAATTTCCAATTTTTTTTTTTCTCCTGCAATTGCAATTCCTTTGATGTTATCTCCATTGCAGCCTGTTTGGCAGTCCTTCTTTTCTCTTTTGGCCTTCAGCGGGGATCAATTTTGGCAAGCTTTGCTGCTGCATGTGCCTGTACCTATAGCGCTTATAGTGTATGGGAAAGATTTCTTTTTTTTTTCTTTTTTTTTCAGCATCCATGCCATGTCCCTCCTATCTTCTCCTGCAAGTTTTTACTTCCTCCTTGCCTTTTTGCCCTGCTTTTGCAAGGTGTGTGAGCTTAGTTTTGGCATGTTTTGCTATTTTGCAGTGCTCTGATATAATCCCGGTGCATTTTCTTATAGTCACTAAATGGCCCAAATTTCCCAGGTTTTTTTTTTTTTCTCCTGCAATTGCAATTCCTTTGATGGTATCTCCATTGCAGCCTGTTTGGCAGTCCTTCTTTTCTCTTTTGGCCTTCAGCGGGGATCAATTTTGGCAAGCTTTGCTGCTGCATGTGCCTGCGCCTATAGCGTATGGGAAAAATTTCTTCCTTTTTTTTTTTATTTTTTTCAGCATTCATGCCATGTCTATTATCTCTTCCCCCCAAGCTGTTTCTTCCTCCTTGACTCTTTCCCCTCCTTTTGCAGAGACTGTCAGCTTAGTTTTGGCATGTTTTGGTCCTTTGCCATGCAGCTCATTTCCTCAGAGACCATTTTTTGAAGACACTAAAACTCCTGATTTTCTGGTGTTTTTCGGCTTTTTTTCAATTGCATTTCATTTGATCCTATCTCCTTTCCAGAGTCTTTGTAAGCCTTTCTTTTTCGGTTCACAAGATTCCGTTTCCTTCCCGAAAGGAAATGCAATTTCCTTTCGGGAAGGGAAACGGAATCTTGCGATTTCAATGGGCACCAAGAGAGGAATCTTTGGTGCATGTCCCGAGACTTGATGACATGCCATGCCTTTTGATGCCTTTGACTTTGGGAAAGATTTTTTCTTTTTTTTTTTTCTTTTTTTAAGCATCCATGCCATGTCCCTCCTATCTTCTCCTGCAAGTTTTTTCCTCCTCCTTAGCTTTTTGCCCTGCTTTTGCAAGGTCTGTGAGCTTAGTTTTGGCATGTTTTGCTATTTTGCAGTGCTCTGATATAATCCCGGTGCATTTTCTTATAGTCACTAAATGGCCCAAATTTCCAATTTTTTTTTTTTTTCTCCTGCAATTGCAATTCCTTTGATGGTATCTCCATTGCAGCCTGTTTGGCAGTCCTTCTTTTCTCTTTTGGCCTTCAGCGGGGATCAATTTTGGCAAGCTTTGCTGCTGCATGTGCCTGTACCTATAGCGCTTATAGTGTATGGGAAAGATTTCTTTTTTTTTTTTTTTTTTTTTCAGCATCCATGCCATGTCCCTCCTATCTTCTCCTGCAAGTTTTTACTTCCTCCTTGCCTTTTTGCCCTGCTTTTGCAAGGTCTGTGAGCTTAGTTTTGGCATGTTTTGCTATTTTGCAGTGCTCTGATATAATCCCGGTGCATTTTCTTATAGTCACTAAATGGCCCAAATTTCCAATTTTTTTTTTTTTCTCCTGCAATTGCAATTCCTTTGATGGTATCTCCATTGCAGCCTGTTTGGCAGTCCTTCTTTTCTCTTTTGGCCTTCAGCGGGGATCAATTTTGGCAAGCTTTGCTGCTGCATGTGCCTGTGCCTATAGCGTATGGGAAAAATTTCTTCCTTTTTTTTTTTATTTTTTTCAGCATTCATGCCATGTCTATTATCTCTTCCCCCCAAGCTGTTTCTTCCTCCTTGACTCTTTCCCCTCCTTTTGCAGCGACTGTCAGCTTAGTTTTGGCATGTTTTGGTCCTTTGCCATGCAGCTCATTTCCTCAGAGACCATTTCTTGAAGACACTAAAACTCCTGATTTTCTGGTGTTTTTCGGCTTTTTTTCAATTGCATTTCATTTGATCCTATCTCCTTTCCAGAGTGTTTGTAAGCCTTTCTTTTTGGTTTCGCAAGATTCCGTTTCCTTCCCGAAAGGAAATGAAATTTCCTTTCGGGAAGGGAAACGGAATCTTGCGATTTCAATGGGCACCAAGAGAGGAATCTTTGGTGCATGTCCCGAGACTTGATGACATGCCATGCCTTTTGATGCCTTTGACTTTGGGAAAGATTTTTTCTTTTTTTTTTTTCTTTTTTTAAGCATCCATGCCATGTCCCTCCTATCTTCTCCTGCAAGTTTTTTCCTCCTCCTTAGCTTTTTGCCCTGCTTTTGCAAGGTGTGTGAGCTTAGTTTTGGCATGTTTTGCTATTTTGCAGTGCTCTGATATAATCCCGGTGCATTTTCTTATAGTCACTAAATGGCCCAAATTTCCAATTTTTTTTTTTTTCTCCTGCAATTGCAATTCCTTTGATGGTATCTCCATTGCAGCCTGTTTGGCAGTCCTTCTTTTCTCTTTTGGCCTTCAGCGGGGATCAATTTTGGCAAGCTTTGCTGCTGCATGTGCCTGTACCTATAGCGCTTATAGTGTATGGGAAAGATTTCTTTTTTTTTTTTTTTTTTTTCAGCATCCATGCCATGTCCCTCTTATCTTCTCCTGCAAGTTTTTACTTCCTCCTTGCCTTTTTGCCCTGCTTTTGCAAGGTCTGTGAGCTTAGTTTTGGCATGTTTTGCTATTTTGCAGTGCTCTGATATAATCCCGGTGCATTTTCTTATAGTCACTAAATGGCCCAAATTTCCAATTTTTTTTTTTTTTCTCCTGCAATTGCAATTCCTTTGATGGTATCTCCATTGCAGCCTGTTTGGCAGTCCTTCTTTTCTCTTTTGGCCTTCAGCGGGGATCAATTTTGGCAAGCTTTGCTGCTGCATGTGCCTGCGCCTATAGCGTATGGGAAAAATTTCTTCCTTTTTTTTTTTATTTTTTTCAGCATTCATGCCATGTCTATTATCTCTTCCCCCCAAGCTGTTTCTTCCTCCTTGACTCTTTCCCCTCCTTTTGCAGCGTCTGTCAGCTTAGTTTTGGCATGTTTTGCTCCTTTGCCATGCAGCTCATTTCCTCAGAGACCATTTCTTGAAGACACTAAAACTCCTGATTTTCTGGTGTTTTTCGGCTTTTTTTCAATTGCATTTCATTTGATCCTATCTCCTTTCCAGAGTCTTTGTAAGCCTTTCTTTTTGGGTTCGCAAGATTCCGTTTCCTTCCCGAAAGGAAATGAAATTTCCTTTCGGGAAGGGAAACGGAATCTTGCGATTTCAATGGGCACCAAGAGAGGAATCTTTGGTGCATGTCCCGAGACTTGATGACATGCCATGCCTTTTGATGCCTTTGACTTTGGGAAAGATTTTTTCTTTTTTTTTTTTCTTTTTTTAAGCATCCATGCCATGTCCCTCCTATCTTCTCCTGCAAGTTTTTTCCTCCTCCTTAGCTTTTTGCCCTGCTTTTGCAAGGTGTGTGAGCTTAGTTTTGGCATGTTTTGCTATTTTGCAGTGCTCTGATATAATCCCGGTGCATTTTCTTATAGTCACTAAATGGCCCAAATTTCCAATTTTTTTTTTTTTCTCCTGCAATTGCAATTCCTTTGATGTTATCTCCATTGCAGCCTGTTTGGCAGTCCTTCTTTTCTCTTTTGGCCTTCAGCGGGGATCAATTTTGGCAAGCTTTGCTGCTGCATGTGCCTGTACCTATAGCGCTTATAGTGTATGGGAGAGATTTCTTTTTTTTTTTTTTTTTTTCAGCATCCATGCCATGTCCCTCTTATCTTCTCCTGCAAGTTTTTACTTCCTCCTTGCCTTTTTGCCCTGCTTTTGCAAGGTCTGTGAGCTTAGTTTTGGCATGTTTTGCTATTTTGCAGTGCTCTGATATAATCCCGGTGCATTTTCTTATAGTCACTAAATGGCCCAAATTTCCCAGGTTTTTTTTTTTTTCTCCTGCAATTGCAATTCCTTTGATGGTATCTCCATTGCAGCCTGTTTGGCAGTCCTTCTTTTCTCTTTTGGCCTTCAGCGGGGATCAATTTTGGCAAGCTTTGCTGCTGCATGTGCCTGTACCTATAGCGCTTATTGTGTATGGGAAAGATTTCTTTTTTTTTTTTTTTTTCAGCATCCATGCCATGTCCCTCCTATCTTCTCCTGCAAGTTTTTACTTCCTCCTTGCCTTTTTGCCCTGCTTTTGCAAGGTGTGTGAGCTTAGTTTTGGCATGTTTTGCTATTTTGCAGTGCTCTGATATAATCCCGGTGCATTTTCTTATAGTCACTAAATGGCCCAAATTTCCCAGGTTTTTTTTTTTTTCTCCTGCAATTGCAATTCCTTTGATGGTATCTCCATTGCAGCCTGTTTGGCAGTCCTTCTTTTCTCTTTTGGCCTTCAGCGGGGATCAATTTTGGCAAGCTTTGCTGCTGCATGTGCCTGCGCCTATAGCGTATGGGAAAAATTTCTTCCTTTTTTTTTTTATTTTTTTCAGCATTCATGCCATGTCTATTATCTCTTCCCCCCAAGCTGTTTCTTCCTCCTTGACTCTTTCCCCTCCTTTTGCAGCGACTGTCAGCTTAGTTTTGGCATGTTTTGGTCCTTTGCCATGCAGCTCATTTCCTCAGAGACCATTTCTTGAAGACACTAAAACTCCTGATTTTCTGGTGTTTTTCGGCTTTTTTTCAATTGCATTTCATTTGATCCTATCTCCTTTCCAGAGTCTTTGTAAGCCTTTCTTTTTGGGTTCGCAAGATTCCGTTTCCTTCCCGAAAGGAAATGAAATTTCCTTTCGGGAAGGGAAACGGAATCTTGCGATTTCAATGGGCACCAAGAGAGGAATCTTTGGTGCATGTCCCGAGACTTGATGACATGCCATGCCTTTTGATGCCTTTGACTTTGGGAAAGATTTTTTCTTTTTTTTTTTTCTTTTTTTAAGCATCCATGCCATGTCCCTCCTATCTTCTCCTGCAAGTTTTTTCCTCCTCCTTAGCTTTTTGCCCTGCTTTTGCAAGGTCTGTGAGCTTAGTTTTGGCATGTTTTGCTATTTTGCAGTGCTCTGATATAATCCCGGTGCATTTTCTTATAGTCACTAAATGGCCCAAATTTCCAATTTTTTTTTTTTTTCTCCTGCAATTGCAATTCCTTTGATGGTATCTCCATTGCAGCCTGTTTGGCAGTCCTTCTTTTCTCTTTTGGCCTTCAGCGGGGATCAATTTTGGCAAGCTTTGCTGCTGCATGTGCCTGTACCTATAGCGCTTATTGTGTATGGGAAAGATTTCTTTTTTTTTTTTTTTTTTTCAGCATCCATGCCATGTCCCTCCTATCTTCTCCTGCAAGTTTTTACTTCCTCCTTGCCTTTTTGCCCTGCTTTTGCAAGGTGTGTGAGCTTAGTTTTGGCATGTTTTGCTATTTTGCAGTGCTCTGATATAATCCCGGTGCATTTTCTTATAGTCACTAAATGGCCCAAATTTCCAATTTTTTTTTTTTTTCTCCTGCAATTGCAATTCCTTTGATGGTATCTCCATTGCAGCCTGTTTGGCAGTCCTTCTTTTCTCTTTTGGCCTTCAGCGGGGATCAATTTTGGCAAGCTTTGCTGCTGCATGTGCCTGCGCCTATAGCGTATGGGAAAAATTTCTTCCTTTTTTTTTTTATTTTTTTCAGCATTCATGCCATGTCTATTATCTCTTCCCCCCAAGCTGTTTCTTCCTCCTTGACTCTTTCCCCTCCTTTGCAGCGACTGTCAGCTTAGTTTTGGCATGTTTTGGTCCTTTGCCATGCAGCTCATTTCCTCAGAGACCATTTCTTGAAGACACTAAAACTCCTGATTTTCTGGTGTTTTTCGGCTTTTTTTCAATTGCATTTCATTTGATCCTATCTCCTTTCCAGAGTCTTTGTAAGCCTTTCTTTTTGGGTTCGCAAGATTCCGTTTCCTTCCCGAAAGGAAATGAAATTTCCTTTCGGGAAGGGAAACGGAATCTTGCGATTTCAATGGGCACCAAGAGAGGAATCTTTGGTGCATGTCCCGAGACTTGATGACATGCCATGCCTTTTGATGCCTTTGACTTTGGGAAAGATTTTTTCTTTTTTTTTTTTCTTTTTTTAAGCATCCATGCCATGTCCCTCCTATCTTCTCCTGCAAGTTTTTTCCTCCTCCTTAGCTTTTTGCCCTGCTTTTGCAAGGTCTGTGAGCTTAGTTTTGGCATGTTTTGCTATTTTGCAGTGCTCTGATATAATCCCGGTGCATTTTCTTATAGTCACTAAATGGCCCAAATTTCCAATTTTTTTTTTTTTTCTCCTGCAATTGCAATTCCTTTGATGGTATCTCCATTGCAGCCTGTTTGGCAGTCCTTCTTTTCTCTTTTGGCCTTCAGCGGGGATCAATTTTGGCAAGCTTTGTTGCTGCATGTGCCTGTACCTATAGCGCTTATAGTGTATGGGAAAGATTTCTTTTTTTTTTTTTTTTTTTTCAGCATCCATGCCATGTCTTTCTTATCTTCTCCTGCAAGTTTTTACTTCCTCCTTGCCTTTTTGCCCTGCTTTTGCAAGGTGTGTGAGCTTAGTTTTGGCATGTTTTGCTATTTTGCAGTGCTCTGATATAATCCCGGTGCATTTTCTTATAGTCACTAAATGGCCCAAATTTCCAATTTTTTTTTTTTTTCTCCTGCAATTGCAATTCCTTTGATGGTATCTCCATTGCAGCCTGTTTGGCAGTCCTTCTTTTCTCTTTTGGCCTTCAGCAGGGATCAATATTGGCAAGCTTTGCTGCTGCATGTGCCTGTACCTATACCGCTTATAGTGTATGGGAAAGATTTCTTTTTTTTTTCTTTTTTTTTCAGCATCCATGCCATGTCCCTCCTATCTTCTCCTGCAAGTTTTTACTTCCTCCTTGCCTTTTTGCCCTGCTTTTGCAAGGTGTGTGAGCTTAGTTTTGGCATGTTTTGCTATTTTGCAGTGCTCTGATATAATCCCGGTGCATTTTCTTATAGTCACTAAATGGCCCAAATTTCCAATTTTTTTTTTTTTCTCCTGCAATTGCAATTCCTTTGATGGTATCTCCATTGCAGCCTGTTTGGCAGTCCTTCTTTTCTCTTTTGGCCTTCAGCGGGGATCAATTTTGGCAAGCTTTGCTGCTGCATGTGCCTGCGCCTATAGCGTATGGGAAAAATTTCTTCCTTTTTTTTTTTATTTTTTTCAGCATTCATGCCATGTCTATTATCTCTTCCCCCCAAGCTGTTTCCTGCTCCTTGACTCTTTCCCCTCCTTTTGCAGCGACTGTCAGCTTAGTTTTGGCATGTTTTGGTCCTTTGCCATGCAGCTCATTTCCTCAGAGACCATTTCTTGAAGACACTAAAACTCCTGATTTTCTGGTGTTTTTCGGCTTTTTTTCAATTGCATTTCATTTGATCCTATCTCCTTTCCAGAGTCTTTGTAAGCCTTTCTTTTTGGATTCGCAAGATTCCGTTTCCTTCCCGAAAGGAAATGAAATTTCCTTTCGGGAAGGGAAACGGAATCTTGCGATTTCAATGGGCACCAAGAGAGGAATCTTTGGTGCATGTCCCGAGACTTGATGACATGCCATGCCTTTTGATGCCTTTGACTTTGGGAAAGATTTTTTCTTTTTTTTTTTTCTTTTTTTAAGCATCCATGCCATGTCCCTCCTATCTTCTCCTGCAAGTTTTTTCCTCCTCCTTAGCTTTTTGCCCTGCTTTTGCAAGGTGTGTGAGCTTAGTTTTGGCATGTTTTGCTATTTTGCAGTGCTCTGATATAATCCCGGTGCATTTTCTTATAGTCACTAAATGGCCCAAATTTCCAATTTTTTTTTTTTTCTCCTGCAATTGCAATTCCTTTGATGGTATCTCCATTGCAGCCTGTTTGGCAGTCCTTCTTTTCTCTTTTGGCCTTCAGCGGGGATCAATTTTGGCAAGCTTTGCTGCTGCATGTGCCTGCGCCTATAGCGTATGGGAAAAATTTCTTCCTTTTTTTTTTTATTTTTTTCAGCATTCATGCCATGTCTATTATCTCTTCCCCCCAAGCTGTTTCTTCCTCCTTGACTCTTTCCCCTCCTTTTGCAGCGTCTGTCAGCTTAGTTTTGGCATGTTTTGCTCCTTTGCCAGGCAGCTCATTTCCTCAGAGACCATTTCTTGAAGACACTAAAACTCCTGATTTTCTGGTGTTTTTCGGCTTTTTTTCAATTGCATTTCATTTGATCCTATCTCCTTTCCAGAGTCTTTGTAAGCCTTTCTTTTTGGATTCGCAAGATTCCGTTTCCTTCCCGAAAGGAAATGAAATTTCCTTTCGGGAAGGGAAACGGAATCTTGCGATTTCAATGGGCACCAAGAGAGGAATCTTTGGTGCATGTCCCGAGACTTGATGACATGCCATGCCTTTTGATGCCTTTGACTTTGGGAAAGATTTTTTCTTTTTTTTTTTTCTTTTTTTAAGCATCCATGCCATGTCCCTCCTATCTTCTCCTGCAAGTTTTTTCCTCCTCCTTAGCTTTTTGCCCTGCTTTTGCAAGGTGTGTGAGCTTAGTTTTGGCATGTTTTGCTATTTTGCAGTGCTCTGATATAATCCCGGTGCATTTTCTTATAGTCACTAAATGGCCCAAATTTCCAATTTTTTTTTTTTTCTCCTGCAATTGCAATTCCTTTGATGGTATCTCCATTGCAGCCTGTTTGGCAGTCCTTCTTTTCTCTTTTGGCCTTCAGCGGGGATCAATTTTGGCAAGCTTTGCTGCTGCATGTGCCTGTACCTATAGCGCTTATAGTGTATGGGAAAGATTTCTTTTTTTTTTTTTTTTTTTCAGCATCCATGCCATGTCCCTCCTATCTTCTCCTGCAAGTTTTTACTTCCTCCTTGCCTTTTTGCCCTGCTTTTGCAAGGTGTGTGAGCTTAGTTTTGGCATGTTTTGCTATTTTGCAGTGCTCTGATATAATCCCGGTGCATTTTCTTATAGTCACTAAATGGCCCAAATTTCCAATTTTTTTTTTTTTTCTCCTGCAATTGCAATTCCTTTGATGGTATCTCCATTGCAGCCTGTTTGGCAGTCCTTCTTTTCTCTTTTGGCCTTCAGCAGGGATCAATTTTGGCAAGCTTTGCTGCTGCATGTGCCTGTACCTCTACCGCTTATAGTGTATGGGAAAGATTTCTTTTTTTTTTCTTTTTTTTTCAGCATCCATGCCATGTCCCTCCTATCTTCTCCTGCAAGTTTTTACTTCCTCCTTGCCTTTTTGCCCTGCTTTTGCAAGGTGTGTGAGCTTAGTTTTGGCATGTTTTGCTATTTTGCAGTGCTCTGATATAATCCCGGTGCATTTTCTTATAGCCACTAAATGGCCCAAATTTCCCAGGTTTTTTTTTTTTTCTCCTGCAATTGCAATTCCTTTGATGGTATCTCCATTGCAGCCTGTTTGGCAGTCCTTCTTTTCTCTTTTGGCCTTCAGCGGGGATCAATTTTGGCAAGCTTTGCTGCTGCATGTGCCTGCGCCTATAGCGTATGGGAAAAATTTCTTCCTTTTTTTTTTTATTTTTTTCAGCATTCATGCCATGTCTATTATCTCTTCCCCCCAAGCTGTTTCTTCCTCCTTGACTCTTTCCCCTCCTTTGCAGCGACTGTCAGCTTAGTTTTGGCATGTTTTGGTCCTTTGCCATGCAGCTCATTTCCTCAGAGACCATTTCTTGAAGACACTAAAACTCCTGATTTTCTGGTGTTTTTCGGCTTTTTTTCAATTGCATTTCATTTGATCCTATCTCCTTTCCAGAGTCTTTGTAAGCCTTTCTTTTTGGATTCGCAAGATTCCGTTTCCTTCCCGAAAGGAAATGAAATTTCCTTTCGGGAAGGGAAACGGAATCTTGCGATTTCAATGGGCACCAAGAGAGGAATCTTTGGTGCATGTCCCGAGACTTGATGACATGCCATGCCTTTTGATGCCTTTGACTTTGGGAAAGATTTTTTCTTTTTTTTTTTTCTTTTTTTAAGCATCCATGCCATGTCCCTCCTATCTTCTCCTGCAAGTTTTATCCTCCTCCTTAGCTTTTTGCCCTGCTTTTGCAAGGTGTGTGAGCTTAGTTTTGGCATGTTTTGCTATTTTGCAGTGCTCTGATATAATCCCGGTGCATTTTCTTATAGTCACTAAATGGCCCAAATTTCCCAGGTTTTTTTTTTTTTTCTCCTGCAATTGCAATTCCTTTGATGGTATCTCCATTGCAGCCTGTTTGGCAGTCCTTCTTTTCTCTTTTGGCCTTCAGCGGGGATCAATTTTGGCAAGCTTTGCTGCTGCATGTGCCTGCGCCTATAGCGTATGGGAAAAATTTCTTCCTTTTTTTTTTTATTTTTTTCAGCATTCATGCCATGTCTATTATCTCTTCCCCCCAAGCTGTTTCTTCCTCCTTGACTCTTTCCCCTCCTTTTGCAGCGTCTGTCAGCTTAGTTTTGGCATGTTTTGCTCCTTTGCCATGCAGCTCATTTCCTCAGAGACCATTTCTTGAAGACACTAAAACTCCTGATTTTCTGGTGTTTTTCGGCTTTTTTTCAATTGCATTTCATTTGATCCTATCTCCTTTCCAGAGTCTTTGTAAGCCTTTCTTTTTGGGTTCGCAAGATTCCGTTTCCTTCCCGAAAGGAAATGAAATTTCCTTTCGGGAAGGGAAACGGAATCTTGCGATTTCAATGGGCACCAAGAGAGGAATCTTTGGTGCATGTCCCGAGACTTGATGACATGCCATGCCTTTTGATGCCTTTGACTTTGGGAAAGATTTTTTCTTTTTTTTTTTTCTTTTTTTAAGCATCCATGCCATGTCCCTCCTATCTTCTCCTGCAAGTTTTTACTTCCTCCTTGCCTTTTTGCCCTGCTTTTGCAAGGTGTGTGAGCTTAGTTTTGGCATGTTTTGCTATTTTGCAGTGCTCTGATATAATCCCGGTGCATTTTCTTATAGTCACTAAATGGCCCAAATTTCCAATTTTTTTTTTTTTCTCCTGCAATTGCAATTCCATTGATGGTATCTCCATTGCAGCCTGTTTGGCAGTCCTTCTTTTCTCTTTTGGCCTTCAGCGGGGATCAATTTTGGCAAGCTTTGCTGCTGCATGTGCCTGTACCTATAGCGCTTATAGTGTATGGGAAAGATTTCTTTTTTTTTTTTTTTTTTTTCAGCATCCATGCCATGTCCCTCTTATCTTCTCCTGCAAGTTTTTACTTCCTCCTTGCCTTTTTGCCCTGCTTTTGCAAGGTGTGTGAGCTTAGTTTTGGCATGTTTTGCTATTTTGCAGTGCTCTGATATAATCCCGGTGCATTTTCTTATAGTCACTAAATGGCCCAAATTTCCAATTTTTTTTTTTTTCTCCTCCAATTGCAATTCCTTTGATGGTATCTCCATTGCAGCCTGTTTGGCAGTCCTTCTTTTCTCTTTTGGCCTTCAGCGGGGATCAATTTTGGCAAGCTTTGCTGCTGCATGTGCCTGCGCCTATAGCGTATGGGAAAAATTTCTTCCTTTTTTTTTTTATTTTTTTCAGCATTCATGCCATGTCTATTATCTCTTCCCCCCAAGCTGTTTCTTCCTCCTTGACTCTTTCCCCTCCTTTTGCAGCGTCTGTCAGCTTAGTTTTGGCATGTTTTGCTCCTTTGCCATGCAGCTCATTTCCTCAGAGACCATTTCTTGAAGACACTAAAACTCCTGATTTTCTGGTGTTTTTCGGCTTTTTTTCAATTGCATTTCATTTGATCCTATCTCCTTTCCAGAGTCTTTGTAAGCCTTTCTTTTTGGATTCGCAAGATTCCGTTTCCTTCCCGAAAGGAAATGAAATTTCCTTTCGGGAAGGGAAACGGAATCTTGCGATTTCAATGGGCACCAAGAGAGGAATCTTTGGTGCATGTCCCGAGACTTGATGACATGCCATGCCTTTTGATGCCTTTGACTTTGGGAAAGATTTTTTCTTTTTTTTTTTTCTTTTTTTAAGCATCCATGCCATGTCCCTCCTATCTTCTCCTGCAAGTTTTTTCCTCCTCCTTAGCTTTTTGCCCTGCTTTTGCAAGGTGTGTGAGCTTAGTTTTGGCATGTTTTGCTATTTTGCAGTGCTCTGATATAATCCCGGTGCATTTTCTTATAGTCACTAAATGGCCCAAATTTCCAATTTTTTTTTTTTTCTCCTGCAATTGCAATTCCTTTGATGGTATCTCCATTGCAGCCTGTTTGGCAGTCCTTCTTTTCTCTTTTGGCCTTCAGCGGGGATCAATTTTGGCAAGCTTTGCTGCTGCATGTGCCTGTACCTATAGCGCTTATAGTGTATTGGAAAGATTTCTTTTTTTTTTTTTTTTTTTCAGCATCCATGCCATGTCCCTCCTATCTTCTCCTGCAAGTTTTTACTTCCTCCTTGCCTTTTTGCCCTGCTTTTGCAAGGTGTGTGAGCTTAGTTTTGGCATGTTTTGCTATTTTGCAGTGCTCTGATATAATCCCGGTGCATTTTCTTATAGTCACTAAATGGCCCAAATTTCCAATTTTTTTTTTTTTTCTCCTGCAATTGCAATTCCTTTGATGGTATCTCCATTGCAGCCTGTTTGGCAGTCCTTCTTTTCTCTTTTGGCCTTCAGCGGGGATCAATTTTGGCAAGCTTTGCTGCTGCATGTGCCTGTACCTCTACCGCTTATAGTGTATGGGAAAGATTTCTTTTTTTTTTCTTTTTTTTTCAGCATCCATGCCATGTCCCTCCTATCTTCTCCTGCAAGTTTTTACTTCCTCCTTGCCTTTTTGCCCTGCTTTTGCAAGGTGTGTGAGCTTAGTTTTGGCATGTTTTGCTATTTTGCAGTGCTCTGATATAATCCCGGTGCATTTTCTTATAGCCACTAAATGGCCCAAATTTCCCAGGTTTTTTTTTTTTTCTCCTGCAATTGCAATTCCTTTGATGGTATCTCCATTGCAGCCTGTTTGGCAGTCCTTCTTTTCTCTTTTGGCCTTCAGCGGGGATCAATTTTGGCAAGCTTTGCTGCTGCATGTGCCTGCGCCTATAGCGTATGGGAAAAATTTCTTCCTTTTTTTTTTTATTTTTTTCAGCATTCATGCCATGTCTATTATCTCTTCCCCCCAAGCTGTTTCTTCCTCCTTGACTCTTTCCCCTCCTTTGCAGCGACTGTCAGCTTAGTTTTGGCATGTTTTGGTCCTTTGCCATGCAGCTCATTTCCTCAGAGACCATTTCTTGAAGACACTAAAACTCCTGATTTTCTGGTGTTTTTCGGCTTTTTTTCAATTGCATTTCATTTGATCCTATCTCCTTTCCAGAGTCTTTGTAAGCCTTTCTTTTTGGATTCGCAAGATTCCGTTTCCTTCCCGAAAGGAAATGAAATTTCCTTTCGGGAAGGGAAACGGAATCTTGCGATTTCAATGGGCACCAAGAGAGGAATCTTTGGTGCATGTCCCGAGACTTGATGACATGCCATGCCTTTTGATGCCTTTGACTTTGGGAAAGATTTTTTCTTTTTTTTTTTTCTTTTTTTAAGCATCCATGCCATGTCCCTCCTATCTTCTCCTGCAAGTTTTATCCTCCTCCTTAGCTTTTTGCCCTGCTTTTGCAAGGTGTGTGAGCTTAGTTTTGGCATGTTTTGCTATTTTGCAGTGCTCTGATATAATCCCGGTGCATTTTCTTATAGTCACTAAATGGCCCAAATTTCCCAGGTTTTTTTTTTTTTTCTCCTGCAATTGCAATTCCTTTGATGGTATCTCCATTGCAGCCTGTTTGGCAGTCCTTCTTTTCTCTTTTGGCCTTCAGCGGGGATCAATTTTGGCAAGCTTTGCTGCTGCATGTGCCTGCGCCTATAGCGTATGGGAAAAATTTCTTCCTTTTTTTTTTTATTTTTTTCAGCATTCATGCCATGTCTATTATCTCTTCCCCCCAAGCTGTTTCTTCCTCCTTGACTCTTTCCCCTCCTTTTGCAGCGTCTGTCAGCTTAGTTTTGGCATGTTTTGCTCCTTTGCCATGCAGCTCATTTCCTCAGAGACCATTTCTTGAAGACACTAAAACTCCTGATTTTCTGGTGTTTTTCGGCTTTTTTTCAATTGCATTTCATTTGATCCTATCTCCTTTCCAGAGTCTTTGTAAGCCTTTCTTTTTGGATTCGCAAGATTCCGTTTCCTTCCCGAAAGGAAATGAAATTTCCTTTCGGGAAGGGAAACGGAATCTTGCGATTTCAATGGGCACCAAGAGAGGAATCTTTGGTGCATGTCCCGAGACTTGATGACATGCCATGCCTTTTGATGCCTTTGACTTTGGGAAAGATTTTTTCTTTTTTTTTTTTCTTTTTTTAAGCATCCATGCCATGTCCCTCCTATCTTCTCCTGCAAGTTTTTTCCTCCTCCTTAGCTTTTTGCCCTGCTTTTGCAAGGTCTGTGAGCTTAGTTTTGGCATGTTTTGCTATTTTGCAGTGCTCTGATATAATCCCGGTGCATTTTCTTATAGTCACTAAATGGCCCAAATTTCCAATTTTTTTTTTTTTCTCCTGCAATTGCAATTCCTTTGATGGTATCTCCATTGCAGCCTGTTTGGCAGTCCTTCTTTTCTCTTTTGGCCTTCAGCGGGGATCAATTTTGGCAAGCTTTGCTGCTGCATGTGCCTGTACCTATAGCGCTTATAGTGTATGGGAAAGATTTCTTTTTTTTTTTTTTTTTTTCAGCATCCATGCCATGTCCCTCCTATCTTCTCCTGCAAGTTTTTACTTCCTCCTTGCCTTTTTGCCCTGCTTTTGCAAGGTGTGTGAGCTTAGTTTTGGCATGTTTTGCTATTTTGCAGTGCTCTGATATAATCCCGGTGCATTTTCTTATAGTCACTAAATGGCCCAAATTTCCAATTTTTTTTTTTTTTCTCCTGCAATTGCAATTCCTTTGATGGTATCTCCATTGCAGCCTGTTTGGCAGTCCTTCTTTTCTCTTTTGGCCTTCAGCAGGGATCAATATTGGCAAGCTTTGCTGCTGCATGTGCCTGTACCTATACCGCTTATAGTGTATGGGAAAGATTTCTTTTTTTTTTCTTTTTTTTTCAGCATCCATGCCATGTCCCTCCTATCTTCTCCTGCAAGTTTTTACTTCCTCCTTGCCTTTTTGCCCTGCTTTTGCAAGGTGTGTGAGCTTAGTTTTGGCATGTTTTGCTATTTTGCAGTGCTCTGATATAATCCCGGTGCATTTTCTTATAGTCACTAAATGGCCCAAATTTCCAATTTTTTTTTTTTTTTCTCCTGCAATTGCAATTCCTTTGATGGTATCTCCATTGCAGCCTGTTTGGCAGTCCTTCTTTTCTCTTTTGGCCTTCAGCGGGGATCAATTTTGGCAAGCTTTGCTGCTGCATGTGCCTGCGCCTATAGCGTATGGGAAAAATTTCTTCCTTTTTTTTTTTATTTTTTTCAGCATTCATGCCATGTCTATTATCTCTTCCCCCCAAGCTGTTTCTTCCTCCTTGACTCTTTCCCCTCCTTTTGCAGCGTCTGTCAGCTTAGTTTTGGCATGTTTTGCTCCTTTGCCATGCAGCTCATTTCCTCAGAGACCATTTCTTGAAGACACTAAAACTCCTGATTTTCTGGTGTTTTTCGGCTTTTTTTCAATTGCATTTCATTTGATCCTATCTCCTTTCCAGAGTCTTTGTAAGCCTTTCTTTTTGGATTCGCAAGATTCCGTTTCCTTCCCGAAAGGAAATGAAATTTCCTTTCGGGAAGGGAAACGGAATCTTGCGATTTCAATGGGCACCAAGAGAGGAATCTTTGGTGCATGTCCCGAGACTTGATGACATGCCATGCCTTTTGATGCCTTTGACTTTGGGAAAGATTTTTTCTTTTTTTTTTTTCTTTTTTTAAGCATCCATGCCATGTCCCTCCTATCTTCTCCTGCAAGTTTTTTCCTCCTCCTTAGCTTTTTGCCCTGCTTTTGCAAGGTCTGTGAGCTTAGTTTTGGCATGTTTTGCTATTTTGCAGTGCTCTGATATAATCCCGGTGCATTTTCTTATAGTCACTAAATGGCCCAAATTTCCAATTTTTTTTTTTTCTCCTGCAATTGCAATTCCTTTGATGGTATCTCCATTGCAGCCTGTTTGGCAGTCCTTCTTTTCTCTTTTGGCCTTCAGCGGGGATCAATTTTGGCAAGCTTTGCTGCTGCATGTGCCTGTACCTATAGCGCTTATAGTGTATGGGAAAGATTTCTTTTTTTTTTCTTTTTTTTTCAGCATCCATGCCATGTCCCTCCTATCTTCTCCTGCAAGTTTTTACTTCCTCCTTGCCTTTTTGCCCTGCTTTTGCAAGGTGTGTGAGCTTAGTTTTGGCATGTTTTGCTATTTTGCAGTGCTCTGATATAATCCCGGTGCATTTTCTTATAGCCACTAAATGGCCCAAATTTCCCAGGTTTTTTTTTTTTTCTCCTGCAATTGCAATTCCTTTGATGGTATCTCCATTGCAGCCTGTTTGGCAGTCCTTCTTTTCTCTTTTGGCCTTCAGCGGGGATCAATTTTGGCAAGCTTTGCTGCTGCATGTGCCTGCGCCTATAGCGTATGGGAAAAATTTCTTCCTTTTTTTTTTTATTTTTTTCAGCATTCATGCCATGTCTATTATCTCTTCCCCCCAAGCTGTTTCTTCCTCCTTGACTCTTTCCCCTCCTTTGCAGCGACTGTCAGCTTAGTTTTGGCATGTTTTGGTCCTTTGCCATGCAGCTCATTTCCTCAGAGACCATTTCTTGAAGACACTAAAACTCCTGATTTTCTGGTGTTTTTCGGCTTTTTTTCAATTGCATTTCATTTGATCCTATCTCCTTTCCAGAGTCTTTGTAAGCCTTTCTTTTTGGATTCGCAAGATTCCGTTTCCTTCCCGAAAGGAAATGAAATTTCCTTTCGGGAAGGGAAACGGAATCTTGCGATTTCAATGGGCACCAAGAGAGGAATCTTTGGTGCATGTCCCGAGACTTGATGACATGCCATGCCTTTTGATGCCTTTGACTTTGGGAAAGATTTTTTCTTTTTTTTTTTTCTTTTTTTAAGCATCCATGCCATGTCCCTCCTATCTTCTCCTGCAAGTTTTATCCTCCTCCTTAGCTTTTTGCCCTGCTTTTGCAAGGTGTGTGAGCTTAGTTTTGGCATGTTTTGCTATTTTGCAGTGCTCTGATATAATCCCGGTGCATTTTCTTATAGTCACTAAATGGCCCAAATTTCCCAGGTTTTTTTTTTTTTTCTCCTGCAATTGCAATTCCTTTGATGGTATCTCCATTGCAGCCTGTTTGGCAGTCCTTCTTTTCTCTTTTGGCCTTCAGCGGGGATCAATTTTGGCAAGCTTTGCTGCTGCATGTGCCTGCGCCTATAGCGTATGGGAAAAATTTCTTCCTTTTTTTTTTTATTTTTTTCAGCATTCATGCCATGTCTATTATCTCTTCCCCCCAAGCTGTTTCTTCCTCCTTGACTCTTTCCCCTCCTTTTGCAGCGTCTGTCAGCTTAGTTTTGGCATGTTTTGCTCCTTTGCCATGCAGCTCATTTCCTCAGAGACCATTTCTTGAAGACACTAAAACTCCTGATTTTCTGGTGTTTTTCGGCTTTTTTTCAATTGCATTTCATTTGATCCTATCTCCTTTCCAGAGTCTTTGTAAGCCTTTCTTTTTGGATTCGCAAGATTCCGTTTCCTTCCCGAAAGGAAATGAAATTTCCTTTCGGGAAGGGAAACGGAATCTTGCGATTTCAATGGGCACCAAGAGAGGAATCTTTGGTGCATGTCCCGAGACTTGATGACATGCCATGCCTTTTGATGCCTTTGACTTTGGGAAAGATTTTTTCTTTTTTTTTTTTCTTTTTTTAAGCATCCATGCCATGTCCCTCCTATCTTCTCCTGCAAGTTTTTTCCTCCTCCTTAGCTTTTTGCCCTGCTTTTGCAAGGTCTGTGAGCTTAGTTTTGGCATGTTTTGCTATTTTGCAGTGCTCTGATATAATCCCGGTGCATTTTCTTATAGTCACTAAATGGCCCAAATTTCCAATTTTTTTTTTTTTCTCCTGCAATTGCAATTCCTTTGATGGTATCTCCATTGCAGCCTGTTTGGCAGTCCTTCTTTTCTCTTTTGGCCTTCAGCGGGGATCAATTTTGGCAAGCTTTGCTGCTGCATGTGCCTGTACCTATAGCGCTTATAGTGTATGGGAAAGATTTCTTTTTTTTTTTTTTTTTTTCAGCATCCATGCCATGTCCCTCCTATCTTCTCCTGCAAGTTTTTACTTCCTCCTTGCCTTTTTGCCCTGCTTTTGCAAGGTGTGTGAGCTTAGTTTTGGCATGTTTTGCTATTTTGCAGTGCTCTGATATAATCCCGGTGCATTTTCTTATAGTCACTAAATGGCCCAAATTTCCAATTTTTTTTTTTTTTCTCCTGCAATTGCAATTCCTTTGATGGTATCTCCATTGCAGCCTGTTTGGCAGTCCTTCTTTTCTCTTTTGGCCTTCAGCAGGGATCAATATTGGCAAGCTTTGCTGCTGCATGTGCCTGTACCTATACCGCTTATAGTGTATGGGAAAGATTTCTTTTTTTTTTCTTTTTTTTTCAGCATCCATGCCATGTCCCTCCTATCTTCTCCTGCAAGTTTTTACTTCCTCCTTGCCTTTTTGCCCTGCTTTTGCAAGGTGTGTGAGCTTAGTTTTGGCATGTTTTGCTATTTTGCAGTGCTCTGATATAATCCCGGTGCATTTTCTTATAGTCACTAAATGGCCCAAATTTCCAATTTTTTTTTTTTTTTCTCCTGCAATTGCAATTCCTTTGATGGTATCTCCATTGCAGCCTGTTTGGCAGTCCTTCTTTTCTCTTTTGGCCTTCAGCGGGGATCAATTTTGGCAAGCTTTGCTGCTGCATGTGCCTGCGCCTATAGCGTATGGGAAAAATTTCTTCCTTTTTTTTTTTATTTTTTTCAGCATTCATGCCATGTCTATTATCTCTTCCCCCCAAGCTGTTTCTTCCTCCTTGACTCTTTCCCCTCCTTTTGCAGCGTCTGTCAGCTTAGTTTTGGCATGTTTTGCTCCTTTGCCATGCAGCTCATTTCCTCAGAGACCATTTCTTGAAGACACTAAAACTCCTGATTTTCTGGTGTTTTTCGGCTTTTTTTCAATTGCATTTCATTTGATCCTATCTCCTTTCCAGAGTCTTTGTAAGCCTTTCTTTTTGGATTCGCAAGATTCCGTTTCCTTCCCGAAAGGAAATGAAATTTCCTTTCGGGAAGGGAAACGGAATCTTGCGATTTCAATGGGCACCAAGAGAGGAATCTTTGGTGCATGTCCCGAGACTTGATGACATGCCATGCCTTTTGATGCCTTTGACTTTGGGAAAGATTTTTTCTTTTTTTTTTTTCTTTTTTTAAGCATCCATGCCATGTCCCTCCTATCTTCTCCTGCAAGTTTTTTCCTCCTCCTTAGCTTTTTGCCCTGCTTTTGCAAGGTCTGTGAGCTTAGTTTTGGCATGTTTTGCTATTTTGCAGTGCTCTGATATAATCCCGGTGCATTTTCTTATAGTCACTAAATGGCCCAAATTTCCAATTTTTTTTTTTTTCTCCTGCAATTGCAATTCCTTTGATGGTATCTCCATTGCAGCCTGTTTGGCAGTCCTTCTTTTCTCTTTTGGCCTTCAGCGGGGATCAATTTTGGCAAGCTTTGCTGCTGCATGTGCCTGTACCTATAGCGCTTATAGTGTATGGGAAAGATTTCTTTTTTTTTTTTTTTTTTTCAGCATCCATGCCATGTCCCTCCTATCTTCTCCTGCAAGTTTTTACTTCCTCCTTGCCTTTTTGCCCTGCTTTTGCAAGGTGTGTGAGCTTAGTTTTGGCATGTTTTGCTATTTTGCAGTGCTCTGATATAATCCCGGTGCATTTTCTTATAGTCACTAAATGGCCCAAATTTCCAATTTTTTTTTTTTTTCTCCTGCAATTGCAATTCCTTTGATGGTATCTCCATTGCAGCCTGTTTGGCAGTCCTTCTTTTCTCTTTTGGCCTTCAGCAGGGATCAATTTTGGCAAGCTTTGCTGCTGCATGTGCCTGTACCTCTACCGCTTATAGTGTATGGGAAAGATTTCTTTTTTTTTTCTTTATTTTTCAGCATCCATGCCATGTCCCTCCTATCTTCTCCTGCAAGTTTTTACTTCCTCCTTGCCTTTTTGCCCTGCTTTTGCAAGGTGTGTGAGCTTAGTTTTGGCATGTTTTGCTATTTTGCAGTGCTCTGATATAATCCCGGTGCATTTTCTTATAGCCACTAAATGGCCCAAATTTCCCAGGTTTTTTTTTTTTTCTCCTGCAATTGCAATTCCTTTGATGGTATCTCCATTGCAGCCTGTTTGGCAGTCCTTCTTTTCTCTTTTGGCCTTCAGCGGGGATCAATTTTGGCAAGCTTTGCTGCTGCATGTGCCTGCGCCTATAGCGTATGGGAAAAATTTCTTCCTTTTTTTTTTTATTTTTTTCAGCATTCATGCCATGTCTATTATCTCTTCCCCCCAAGCTGTTTCTTCCTCCTTGACTCTTTCCCCTCCTTTTGCAGCGTCTGTCAGCTTAGTTTTGGCATGTTTTGGTCCTTTGCCATGCAGCTCATTTCCTCAGAGACCATTTCTTGAAGACACTAAAACTCCTGATTTTCTGGTGTTTTTCGGCTTTTTTTCAATTGCATTTCATTTGATCCTATCTCCTTTCCAGAGTCTTTGTAAGCCTTTCTTTTTGGATTCGCAAGATTCCGTTTCCTTCCCGAAAGGAAATGAAATTTCCTTTCGGGAAGGGAAACGGAATCTTGCGATTTCAATGGGCACCAAGAGAGGAATCTTTGGTGCATGTCCCGAGACTTGATGACATGCCATGCCTTTTGATGCCTTTGACTTTGGGAAAGATTTTTTCTTTTTTTTTTTTCTTTTTTTAAGCATCCATGCCATGTCCCTCCTATCTTCTCCTGCAAGTTTTATCCTCCTCCTTAGCTTTTTGCCCTGCTTTTGCAAGGTGTGTGAGCTTAGTTTTGGCATGTTTTGCTATTTTGCAGTGCTCTGATATAATCCCGGTGCATTTTCTTATAGTCACTAAATGGCCCAAATTTCCCAGGTTTTTTTTTTTTTTCTCCTGCAATTGCAATTCCTTTGATGGTATCTCCATTGCAGCCTGTTTGGCAGTCCTTCTTTTCTCTTTTGGCCTTCAGCGGGGATCAATTTTGGCAAGCTTTGCTGCTGCATGTGCCTGCGCCTATAGCGTATGGGAAAAATTTCTTCCTTTTTTTTTTTATTTTTTTCAGCATTCATGCCATGTCTATTATCTCTTCCCCCCAAGCTGTTTCTTCCTCCTTGACTCTTTCCCCTCCTTTTGCAGCGTCTGTCAGCTTAGTTTTGGCATGTTTTGCTCCTTTGCCATGCAGCTCATTTCCTCAGAGACCATTTCTTGAAGACACTAAAACTCCTGATTTTCTGGTGTTTTTCGGCTTTTTTTCAATTGCATTTCATTTGATCCTATCTCCTTTCCAGAGTCTTTGTAAGCCTTTCTTTTTGGGTTCGCAAGATTCCGTTTCCTTCCCGAAAGGAAATGAAATTTCCTTTCGGGAAGGGAAACGGAATCTTGCGATTTCAATGGGCACCAAGAGAGGAATCTTTGGTGCATGTCCCGAGACTTGATGACATGCCATGCCTTTTGATGCCTTTGACTTTGGGAAAGATTTTTTCTTTTTTTTTTTTCTTTTTTTAAGCATCCATGCCATGTCCCTCCTATCTTCTCCTGCAAGTTTTTACTTCCTCCTTGCCTTTTTGCCCTGCTTTTGCAAGGTGTGTGAGCTTAGTTTTGGCATGTTTTGCTATTTTGCAGTGCTCTGATATAATCCCGGTGCATTTTCTTATAGTCACTAAATGGCCCAAATTTCCAATTTTTTTTTTTTTCTCCTGCAATTGCAATTCCATTGATGGTATCTCCATTGCAGCCTGTTTGGCAGTCCTTCTTTTCTCTTTTGGCCTTCAGCGGGGATCAATTTTGGCAAGCTTTGCTGCTGCATGTGCCTGTACCTATAGCGCTTATAGTGTATGGGAAAGATTTCTTTTTTTTTTTTTTTTTTTTCAGCATCCATGCCATGTCCCTCTTATCTTCTCCTGCAAGTTTTTACTTCCTCCTTGCCTTTTTGCCCTGCTTTTGCAAGGTGTGTGAGCTTAGTTTTGGCATGTTTTGCTATTTTGCAGTGCTCTGATATAATCCCGGTGCATTTTCTTATAGTCACTAAATGGCCCAAATTTCCAATTTTTTTTTTTTTCTCCTGCAATTGCAATTCCTTTGATGGTATCTCCATTGCAGCCTGTTTGGCAGTCCTTCTTTTCTCTTTTGGCCTTCAGCGGGGATCAATTTTGGCAAGCTTTGCTGCTGCATGTGCCTGCGCCTATAGCGTATGGGAAAAATTTCTTCCTTTTTTTTTTTATTTTTTTCAGCATTCATGCCATGTCTATTATCTCTTCCCCCCAAGCTGTTTCTTCCTCCTTGACTCTTTCCCCTCCTTTTGCAGCGTCTGTCAGCTTAGTTTTGGCATGTTTTGCTCCTTTGCCATGCAGCTCATTTCCTCAGAGACCATTTCTTGAAGACACTAAAACTCCTGATTTTCTGGTGTTTTTCGGCTTTTTTTCAATTGCATTTCATTTGATCCTATCTCCTTTCCAGAGTCTTTGTAAGCCTTTCTTTTTGGATTCGCAAGATTCCGTTTCCTTCCCGAAAGGAAATGAAATTTCCTTTCGGGAAGGGAAACGGAATCTTGCGATTTCAATGGGCACCAAGAGAGGAATCTTTGGTGCATGTCCCGAGACTTGATGACATGCCATGCCTTTTGATGCCTTTGACTTTGGGAAAGATTTTTTCTTTTTTTTTTTTCTTTTTTTAAGCATCCATGCCATGTCCCTCCTATCTTCTCCTGCAAGTTTTTTCCTCCTCCTTAGCTTTTTGCCCTGCTTTTGCAAGGTGTGTGAGCTTAGTTTTGGCATGTTTTGCTATTTTGCAGTGCTCTGATATAATCCCGGTGCATTTTCTTATAGTCACTAAATGGCCCAAATTTCCAATTTTTTTTTTTTTCTCCTGCAATTGCAATTCCTTTGATGGTATCTCCATTGCAGCCTGTTTGGCAGTCCTTCTTTTCTCTTTTGGCCTTCAGCGGGGATCAATTTTGGCAAGCTTTGCTGCTGCATGTGCCTGTACCTATAGCGCTTATAGTGTATTGGAAAGATTTCTTTTTTTTTTTTTTTTTTTCAGCATCCATGCCATGTCCCTCCTATCTTCTCCTGCAAGTTTTTACTTCCTCCTTGCCTTTTTGCCCTGCTTTTGCAAGGTGTGTGAGCTTAGTTTTGGCATGTTTTGCTATTTTGCAGTGCTCTGATATAATCCCGGTGCATTTTCTTATAGTCACTAAATGGCCCAAATTTCCAATTTTTTTTTTTTTTCTCCTGCAATTGCAATTCCTTTGATGGTATCTCCATTGCAGCCTGTTTGGCAGTCCTTCTTTTCTCTTTTGGCCTTCAGCGGGGATCAATTTTGGCAAGCTTTGCTGCTGCATGTGCCTGTACCTCTACCGCTTATAGTGTATGGGAAAGATTTCTTTTTTTTTTCTTTTTTTTTCAGCATCCATGCCATGTCCCTCCTATCTTCTCCTGCAAGTTTTTACTTCCTCCTTGCCTTTTTGCCCTGCTTTTGCAAGGTGTGTGAGCTTAGTTTTGGCATGTTTTGCTATTTTGCAGTGCTCTGATATAATCCCGGTGCATTTTCTTATAGTCACTAAATGGCCCAAATTTCCAATTTTTTTTTTTTTTCTCCTGCAATTGCAATTCCTTTGATGGTATCTCCATTGCAGCCTGTTTGGCAGTCCTTCTTTTCTCTTTTGGCCTTCAGCAGGGATCAATATTGGCAAGCTTTGCTGCTGCATGTGCCTGTACCTATACCGCTTATAGTGTATGGGAAAGATTTCTTTTTTTTTTCTTTTTTTTTCAGCATCCATGCCATGTCCCTCCTATCTTCTCCTGCAAGTTTTTACTTCCTCCTTGCCTTTTTGCCCTGCTTTTGCAAGGTGTGTGAGCTTAGTTTTGGCATGTTTTGCTATTTTGCAGTGCTCTGATATAATCCCGGTGCATTTTCTTATAGTCACTAAATGGCCCAAATTTCCAATTTTTTTTTTTTTTTCTCCTGCAATTGCAATTCCTTTGATGGTATCTCCATTGCAGCCTGTTTGGCAGTCCTTCTTTTCTCTTTTGGCCTTCAGCGGGGATCAATTTTGGCAAGCTTTGCTGCTGCATGTGCCTGCGCCTATAGCGTATGGGAAAAATTTCTTCCTTTTTTTTTTTATTTTTTTCAGCATTCATGCCATGTCTATTATCTCTTCCCCCCAAGCTGTTTCTTCCTCCTTGACTCTTTCCCCTCCTTTTGCAGCGTCTGTCAGCTTAGTTTTGGCATGTTTTGCTCCTTTGCCATGCAGCTCATTTCCTCAGAGACCATTTCTTGAAGACACTAAAACTCCTGATTTTCTGGTGTTTTTCGGCTTTTTTTCAATTGCATTTCATTTGATCCTATCTCCTTTCCAGAGTCTTTGTAAGCCTTTCTTTTTGGATTCGCAAGATTCCGTTTCCTTCCCGAAAGGAAATGAAATTTCCTTTCGGGAAGGGAAACGGAATCTTGCGATTTCAATGGGCACCAAGAGAGGAATCTTTGGTGCATGTCCCGAGACTTGATGACATGCCATGCCTTTTGATGCCTTTGACTTTGGGAAAGATTTTTTCTTTTTTTTTTTTCTTTTTTTAAGCATCCATGCCATGTCCCTCCTATCTTCTCCTGCAAGTTTTTTCCTCCTCCTTAGCTTTTTGCCCTGCTTTTGCAAGGTCTGTGAGCTTAGTTTTGGCATGTTTTGCTATTTTGCAGTGCTCTGATATAATCCCGGTGCATTTTCTTATAGTCACTAAATGGCCCAAATTTCCAATTTTTTTTTTTTTTCTCCTGCAATTGCAATTCCTTTGATGGTATCTCCATTGCAGCCTGTTTGGCAGTCCTTCTTTTCTCTTTTGGCCTTCAGCAGGGATCAATTTTGGCAAGCTTTGCTGCTGCATGTGCCTGTACCTCTACCGCTTATAGTGTATGGGAAAGATTTCTTTTTTTTTTCTTTTTTTTTCAGCATCCATGCCATGTCCCTCCTATCTTCTCCTGCAAGTTTTTACTTCCTCCTTGCCTTTTTGCCCTGCTTTTGCAAGGTGTGTGAGCTTAGTTTTGGCATGTTTTGCTATTTTGCAGTGCTCTGATATAATCCCGGTGCATTTTCTTATAGCCACTAAATGGCCCAAATTTCCCAGGTTTTTTTTTTTTTCTCCTGCAATTGCAATTCCTTTGATGGTATCTCCATTGCAGCCTGTTTGGCAGTCCTTCTTTTCTCTTTTGGCCTTCAGCGGGGATCAATTTTGGCAAGCTTTGCTGCTGCATGTGCCTGCGCCTATAGCGTATGGGAAAAATTTCTTCCTTTTTTTTTTTATTTTTTTCAGCATTCATGCCATGTCTATTATCTCTTCCCCCCAAGCTGTTTCTTCCTCCTTGACTCTTTCCCCTCCTTTGCAGCGACTGTCAGCTTAGTTTTGGCATGTTTTGGTCCTTTGCCATGCAGCTCATTTCCTCAGAGACCATTTCTTGAAGACACTAAAACTCCTGATTTTCTGGTGTTTTTCGGCTTTTTTTCAATTGCATTTCATTTGATCCTATCTCCTTTCCAGAGTCTTTGTAAGCCTTTCTTTTTGGATTCGCAAGATTCCGTTTCCTTCCCGAAAGGAAATGAAATTTCCTTTCGGGAAGGGAAACGGAATCTTGCGATTTCAATGGGCACCAAGAGAGGAATCTTTGGTGCATGTCCCGAGACTTGATGACATGCCATGCCTTTTGATGCCTTTGACTTTGGGAAAGATTTTTTCTTTTTTTTTTTTCTTTTTTTAAGCATCCATGCCATGTCCCTCCTATCTTCTCCTGCAAGTTTTATCCTCCTCCTTAGCTTTTTGCCCTGCTTTTGCAAGGTGTGTGAGCTTAGTTTTGGCATGTTTTGCTATTTTGCAGTGCTCTGATATAATCCCGGTGCATTTTCTTATAGTCACTAAATGGCCCAAATTTCCCAGGTTTTTTTTTTTTTTCTCCTGCAATTGCAATTCCTTTGATGGTATCTCCATTGCAGCCTGTTTGGCAGTCCTTCTTTTCTCTTTTGGCCTTCAGCGGGGATCAATTTTGGCAAGCTTTGCTGCTGCATGTGCCTGCGCCTATAGCGTATGGGAAAAATTTCTTCCTTTTTTTTTTTATTTTTTTCAGCATTCATGCCATGTCTATTATCTCTTCCCCCCAAGCTGTTTCTTCCTCCTTGACTCTTTCCCCTCCTTTTGCAGCGTCTGTCAGCTTAGTTTTGGCATGTTTTGCTCCTTTGCCATGCAGCTCATTTCCTCAGAGACCATTTCTTGAAGACACTAAAACTCCTGATTTTCTGGTGTTTTTCGGCTTTTTTTCAATTGCATTTCATTTGATCCTATCTCCTTTCCAGAGTCTTTGTAAGCCTTTCTTTTTGGATTCGCAAGATTCCGTTTCCTTCCCGAAAGGAAATGAAATTTCCTTTCGGGAAGGGAAACGGAATCTTGCGATTTCAATGGGCACCAAGAGAGGAATCTTTGGTGCATGTCCCGAGACTTGATGACATGCCATGCCTTTTGATGCCTTTGACTTTGGGAAAGATTTTTTCTTTTTTTTTTTTCTTTTTTTAAGCATCCATGCCATGTCCCTCCTATCTTCTCCTGCAAGTTTTTTCCTCCTCCTTAGCTTTTTGCCCTGCTTTTGCAAGGTCTGTGAGCTTAGTTTTGGCATGTTTTGCTATTTTGCAGTGCTCTGATATAATCCCGGTGCATTTTCTTATAGTCACTAAATGGCCCAAATTTCCAATTTTTTTTTTTTTCTCCTGCAATTGCAATTCCTTTGATGGTATCTCCATTGCAGCCTGTTTGGCAGTCCTTCTTTTCTCTTTTGGCCTTCAGCGGGGATCAATTTTGGCAAGCTTTGCTGCTGCATGTGCCTGTACCTATAGCGCTTATAGTGTATGGGAAAGATTTCTTTTTTTTTTTTTTTTTTTCAGCATCCATGCCATGTCCCTCCTATCTTCTCCTGCAAGTTTTTACTTCCTCCTTGCCTTTTTGCCCTGCTTTTGCAAGGTGTGTGAGCTTAGTTTTGGCATGTTTTGCTATTTTGCAGTGCTCTGATATAATCCCGGTGCATTTTCTTATAGTCACTAAATGGCCCAAATTTCCAATTTTTTTTTTTTTTCTCCTGCAATTGCAATTCCTTTGATGGTATCTCCATTGCAGCCTGTTTGGCAGTCCTTCTTTTCTCTTTTGGCCTTCAGCAGGGATCAATATTGGCAAGCTTTGCTGCTGCATGTGCCTGCGCCTATAGCGTATGGGAAAAATTTCTTCCTTTTTTTTTTTATTTTTTTCAGCATTCATGCCATGTCTATTATCTCTTCCCCCCAAGCTGTTTCTTCCTCCTTGACTCTTTCCCCTCCTTTTGCAGCGTCTGTCAGCTTAGTTTTGGCATGTTTTGCTCCTTTGCCATGCAGCTCATTTCCTCAGAGACCATTTCTTGAAGACACTAAAACTCCTGATTTTCTGGTGTTTTTCGGCTTTTTTTCAATTGCATTTCATTTGATCCTATCTCCTTTCCAGAGTCTTTGTAAGCCTTTCTTTTTGGATTCGCAAGATTCCGTTTCCTTCCCGAAAGGAAATGAAATTTCCTTTCGGGAAGGGAAACGGAATCTTGCGATTTCAATGGGCACCAAGAGAGGAATCTTTGGTGCATGTCCCGAGACTTGATGACATGCCATGCCTTTTGATGCCTTTGACTTTGGGAAAGATTTTTTCTTTTTTTTTTTTCTTTTTTTAAGCATCCATGCCATGTCCCTCCTATCTTCTCCTGCAAGTTTTTTCCTCCTCCTTAGCTTTTTGCCCTGCTTTTGCAAGGTCTGTGAGCTTAGTTTTGGCATGTTTTGCTATTTTGCAGTGCTCTGATATAATCCCGGTGCATTTTCTTATAGTCACTAAATGGCCCAAATTTCCAATTTTTTTTTTTTCTCCTGCAATTGCAATTCCTTTGATGGTATCTCCATTGCAGCCTGTTTGGCAGTCCTTCTTTTCTCTTTTGGCCTTCAGCGGGGATCAATTTTGGCAAGCTTTGCTGCTGCATGTGCCTGTACCTATAGCGCTTATAGTGTATGGGAAAGATTTCTTTTTTTTTTCTTTTTTTTTCAGCATCCATGCCATGTCCCTCCTATCTTCTCCTGCAAGTTTTTACTTCCTCCTTGCCTTTTTGCCCTGCTTTTGCAAGGTGTGTGAGCTTAGTTTTGGCATGTTTTGCTATTTTGCAGTGCTCTGATATAATCCCGGTGCATTTTCTTATAGCCACTAAATGGCCCAAATTTCCCAGGTTTTTTTTTTTTTCTCCTGCAATTGCAATTCCTTTGATGGTATCTCCATTGCAGCCTGTTTGGCAGTCCTTCTTTTCTCTTTTGGCCTTCAGCGGGGATCAATTTTGGCAAGCTTTGCTGCTGCATGTGCCTGCGCCTATAGCGTATGGGAAAAATTTCTTCCTTTTTTTTTTTATTTTTTTCAGCATTCATGCCATGTCTATTATCTCTTCCCCCCAAGCTGTTTCTTCCTCCTTGACTCTTTCCCCTCCTTTGCAGCGACTGTCAGCTTAGTTTTGGCATGTTTTGGTCCTTTGCCATGCAGCTCATTTCCTCAGAGACCATTTCTTGAAGACACTAAAACTCCTGATTTTCTGGTGTTTTTCGGCTTTTTTTCAATTGCATTTCATTTGATCCTATCTCCTTTCCAGAGTCTTTGTAAGCCTTTCTTTTTGGATTCGCAAGATTCCGTTTCCTTCCCGAAAGGAAATGAAATTTCCTTTCGGGAAGGGAAACGGAATCTTGCGATTTCAATGGGCACCAAGAGAGGAATCTTTGGTGCATGTCCCGAGACTTGATGACATGCCATGCCTTTTGATGCCTTTGACTTTGGGAAAGATTTTTTCTTTTTTTTTTTTCTTTTTTTAAGCATCCATGCCATGTCCCTCCTATCTTCTCCTGCAAGTTTTATCCTCCTCCTTAGCTTTTTGCCCTGCTTTTGCAAGGTGTGTGAGCTTAGTTTTGGCATGTTTTGCTATTTTGCAGTGCTCTGATATAATCCCGGTGCATTTTCTTATAGTCACTAAATGGCCCAAATTTCCCAGGTTTTTTTTTTTTTTCTCCTGCAATTGCAATTCCTTTGATGGTATCTCCATTGCAGCCTGTTTGGCAGTCCTTCTTTTCTCTTTTGGCCTTCAGCGGGGATCAATTTTGGCAAGCTTTGCTGCTGCATGTGCCTGCGCCTATAGCGTATGGGAAAAATTTCTTCCTTTTTTTTTTTATTTTTTTCAGCATTCATGCCATGTCTATTATCTCTTCCCCCCAAGCTGTTTCTTCCTCCTTGACTCTTTCCCCTCCTTTTGCAGCGTCTGTCAGCTTAGTTTTGGCATGTTTTGCTCCTTTGCCATGCAGCTCATTTCCTCAGAGACCATTTCTTGAAGACACTAAAACTCCTGATTTTCTGGTGTTTTTCGGCTTTTTTTCAATTGCATTTCATTTGATCCTATCTCCTTTCCAGAGTCTTTGTAAGCCTTTCTTTTTGGATTCGCAAGATTCCGTTTCCTTCCCGAAAGGAAATGAAATTTCCTTTCGGGAAGGGAAACGGAATCTTGCGATTTCAATGGGCACCAAGAGAGGAATCTTTGGTGCATGTCCCGAGACTTGATGACATGCCATGCCTTTTGATGCCTTTGACTTTGGGAAAGATTTTTTCTTTTTTTTTTTTCTTTTTTTAAGCATCCATGCCATGTCCCTCCTATCTTCTCCTGCAAGTTTTTTCCTCCTCCTTAGCTTTTTGCCCTGCTTTTGCAAGGTCTGTGAGCTTAGTTTTGGCATGTTTTGCTATTTTGCAGTGCTCTGATATAATCCCGGTGCATTTTCTTATAGTCACTAAATGGCCCAAATTTCCAATTTTTTTTTTTTTCTCCTGCAATTGCAATTCCTTTGATGGTATCTCCATTGCAGCCTGTTTGGCAGTCCTTCTTTTCTCTTTTGGCCTTCAGCGGGGATCAATTTTGGCAAGCTTTGCTGCTGCATGTGCCTGTACCTATAGCGCTTATAGTGTATGGGAAAGATTTCTTTTTTTTTTTTTTTTTTTCAGCATCCATGCCATGTCCCTCCTATCTTCTCCTGCAAGTTTTTACTTCCTCCTTGCCTTTTTGCCCTGCTTTTGCAAGGTGTGTGAGCTTAGTTTTGGCATGTTTTGCTATTTTGCAGTGCTCTGATATAATCCCGGTGCATTTTCTTATAGTCACTAAATGGCCCAAATTTCCAATTTTTTTTTTTTTTCTCCTGCAATTGCAATTCCTTTGATGGTATCTCCATTGCAGCCTGTTTGGCAGTCCTTCTTTTCTCTTTTGGCCTTCAGCAGGGATCAATATTGGCAAGCTTTGCTGCTGCATGTGCCTGTACCTATACCGCTTATAGTGTATGGGAAAGATTTCTTTTTTTTTTCTTTTTTTTTCAGCATCCATGCCATGTCCCTCCTATCTTCTCCTGCAAGTTTTTACTTCCTCCTTGCCTTTTTGCCCTGCTTTTGCAAGGTGTGTGAGCTTAGTTTTGGCATGTTTTGCTATTTTGCAGTGCTCTGATATAATCCCGGTGCATTTTCTTATAGTCACTAAATGGCCCAAATTTCCAATTTTTTTTTTTTTTTCTCCTGCAATTGCAATTCCTTTGATGGTATCTCCATTGCAGCCTGTTTGGCAGTCCTTCTTTTCTCTTTTGGCCTTCAGCGGGGATCAATTTTGGCAAGCTTTGCTGCTGCATGTGCCTGCGCCTATAGCGTATGGGAAAAATTTCTTCCTTTTTTTTTTTATTTTTTTCAGCATTCATGCCATGTCTATTATCTCTTCCCCCCAAGCTGTTTCTTCCTCCTTGACTCTTTCCCCTCCTTTTGCAGCGTCTGTCAGCTTAGTTTTGGCATGTTTTGCTCCTTTGCCATGCAGCTCATTTCCTCAGAGACCATTTCTTGAAGACACTAAAACTCCTGATTTTCTGGTGTTTTTCGGCTTTTTTTCAATTGCATTTCATTTGATCCTATCTCCTTTCCAGAGTCTTTGTAAGCCTTTCTTTTTGGATTCGCAAGATTCCGTTTCCTTCCCGAAAGGAAATGAAATTTCCTTTCGGGAAGGGAAACGGAATCTTGCGATTTCAATGGGCACCAAGAGAGGAATCTTTGGTGCATGTCCCGAGACTTGATGACATGCCATGCCTTTTGATGCCTTTGACTTTGGGAAAGATTTTTTCTTTTTTTTTTTTCTTTTTTTAAGCATCCATGCCATGTCCCTCCTATCTTCTCCTGCAAGTTTTTTCCTCCTCCTTAGCTTTTTGCCCTGCTTTTGCAAGGTCTGTGAGCTTAGTTTTGGCATGTTTTGCTATTTTGCAGTGCTCTGATATAATCCCGGTGCATTTTCTTATAGTCACTAAATGGCCCAAATTTCCAATTTTTTTTTTTTCTCCTGCAATTGCAATTCCTTTGATGGTATCTCCATTGCAGCCTGTTTGGCAGTTCTTCTTTTCTCTTTTGGCCTTCAGCGGGGATCAATTTTGGCAAGCTTTGCTGCTGCATGTGCCTGTACCTATAGCGCTTATAGTGTATGGGAAAGATTTCTTTTTTTTTTCTTTTTTTTTCAGCATCCATGCCATGTCCCTCCTATCTTCTCCTGCAAGTTTTTACTTCCTCCTTGCCTTTTTGCCCTGCTTTTGCAAGGTGTGTGAGCTTAGTTTTGGCATGTTTTGCTATTTTGCAGTGCTCTGATATAATCCCGGTGCATTTTCTTATAGCCACTAAATGGCCCAAATTTCCCAGGTTTTTTTTTTTTTCTCCTGCAATTGCAATTCCTTTGATGGTATCTCCATTGCAGCCTGTTTGGCAGTCCTTCTTTTCTCTTTTGGCCTTCAGCGGGGATCAATTTTGGCAAGCTTTGCTGCTGCATGTGCCTGTACCTATAGCGCTTATAGTGTATGGGAAAGATTTCTTTTTTTTTTTTTTTTTTTTCAGCATCCATGCCATGTCCCTCTTATCTTCTCCTGCAAGTTTTTACTTCCTCCTTGCCTTTTTGCCCTGCTTTTGCAAGGTCTGTGAGCTTAGTTTTGGCATGTTTTGCTATTTTGCAGTGCTCTGATATAATCCCGGTGCATTTTCTTATAGTCACTAAATGGCCCAAATTTCCAATTTTTTTTTTTTTTCTCCTCCAATTGCAATTCCTTTGATGGTATCTCCATTGCAGCCTGTTTGGCAGTCCTTCTTTTCTCTTTTGGCCTTCAGCGGGGATCAATTTTGGCAAGCTTTGCTGCTGCATGTGCCTGCGCCTATAGCGTATGGGAAAAATTTCTTCCTTTTTTTTTTTATTTTTTTCAGCATTCATGCCATGTCTATTATCTCTTCCCCCCAAGCTGTTTCTTCCTCCTTGACTCTTTCCCCTCCTTTTGCAGCGTCTGTCAGCTTAGTTTTGGCATGTTTTGCTCCTTTGCCATGCAGCTCATTTCCTCAGAGACCATTTCTTGAAGACACTAAAACTCCTGATTTTCTGGTGTTTTTCGGCTTTTTTTCAATTGCATTTCATTTGATCCTATCTCCTTTCCAGAGTCTTTGTAAGCCTTTCTTTTTGGATTCGCAAGATTCCGTTTCCTTCCCGAAAGGAAATGAAATTTCCTTTCGGGAAGGGAAACGGAATCTTGCGATTTCAATGGGCACCAAGAGAGGAATCTTTGGTGCATGTCCCGAGACTTGATGACATGCCATGCCTTTTGATGCCTTTGACTTTGGGAAAGATTTTTTCTTTTTTTTTTTTCTTTTTTTAAGCATCCATGCCATGTCCCTCCTATCTTCTCCTGCAAGTTTTTTCCTCCTCCTTAGCTTTTTGCCCTGCTTTTGCAAGGTCTGTGAGCTTAGTTTTGGCATGTTTTGCTATTTTGCAGTGCTCTGATATAATCCCGGTGCATTTTCTTATAGTCACTAAATGGCCCAAATTTCCAATTTTTTTTTTTTTCTCCTGCAATTGCAATTCCTTTGATGGTATCTCCATTGCAGCCTGTTTGGCAGTCCTTCTTTTCTCTTTTGGCCTTCAGCGGGGATCAATTTTGGCAAGCTTTGCTGCTGCATGTGCCTGTACCTATAGCGCTTATAGTGTATGGGAAAGATTTCTTTTTTTTTTTTTTTTTTTCAGCATCCATGCCATGTCCCTCCTATCTTCTCCTGCAAGTTTTTACTTCCTTCTTGCCTTTTTGCCCTGCTTTTGCAAGGTGTGTGAGCTTAGTTTTGGCATGTTTTGCTATTTTGCAGTGCTCTGATATAATCCCGGTGCATTTTCTTATAGTCACTAAATGGCCCAAATTTCCAATTTTTTTTTTTTTCTCCTGCAATTGCAATTCCTTTGATGGTATCTCCATTGCAGCCTGTTTGGCAGTCCTTCTTTTCTCTTTTGGCCTTCAGCGGGGATCAATTTTGGCAAGCTTTGCTGCTGCATGTGCCTGCGCCTATAGCGTATGGGAAAAATTTCTTCCTTTTTTTTTTTATTTTTTTCAGCATTCATGCCATGTCTATTATCTCTTCCCCCCAAGCTGTTTCCTGCTCCTTGACTCTTTCCCCTCCTTTTGCAGCGTCTGTCAGCTTAGTTTTGGCATGTTTTGCTCCTTTGCCATGCAGCTCATTTCCTCAGAGACCATTTCTTGAAGACACTAAAACTCCTGATTTTCTGGTGTTTTTCGGCTTTTTTTCAATTGCATTTCATTTGATCCTATCTCCTTTCCAGAGTCTTTGTAAGCCTTTCTTTTTGGATTCGCAAGATTCCGTTTCCTTCCCGAAAGGAAATGAAATTTCCTTTCGGGAAGGGAAACGGAATCTTGCGATTTCAATGGGCACCAAGAGAGGAATCTTTGGTGCATGTCCCGAGACTTGATGACATGCCATGCCTTTTGATGCCTTTGACTTTGGGAAAGATTTTTTCTTTTTTTTTTTCTTTTTTTAAGCATCCGTGCCATGTCCCTCCTATCTTCTCCTGCAAGTTTTTACTTCCTCCTTGCCTTTTTGCCCTGCTTTTGCAAGGTCTGTGAGCTTAGTTTTGGCATGTTTTGCTATTTTGCAGTGCTCTGATATAATCCCGGTGCATTTTCTTATAGTTACTAAATGGCCCAAATTTCCCAGGTTTTTTTTTTTTCTCCTGCAATTGCAATTCCTTTGATGGTATCTCCATTGCAGCCTGTTTGGCAGTCCTTCTTTTCTCTTTTGGCCTTCAGCGGGGATCAATTTTGGCAAGCTTTGCTGCTGCATGTGCCTGCGCCTATAGCGTATGGGAAAAATTTCTTCCTTTTTTTTTTTATTTTTTTCAGCATTCATGCCATGTCTATTATCTCTTCCCCCCAAGCTGTTTCTTCCTCCTTGACTCTTTCCCCTCCTTTTGCAGCGTCTGTCAGCTTAGTTTTGGCATGTTTTGCTCCTTTGCCATGCAGCTCATTTCCTCAGAGACCATTTCTTGAAGACACTAAAACTCCTGATTTTCTGGTGTTTTTCGGCTTTTTTTCAATTGCATTTCATTTGATCCTATCTCCTTTCCAGAGTCTTTGTAAGCCTTTCTTTTTGGATTCGCAAGATTCCGTTTCCTTCCCGAAAGGAAATGAAATTTCCTTTCGGGAAGGGAAACGGAATCTTGCGATTTCAATGGGCACCAAGAGAGGAATCTTTGGTGCATGTCCCGAGACTTGATGACATGCCATGCCTTTTGATGCCTTTGACTTTGGGAAAGATTTTTTCTTTTTTTTTTTTCTTTTTTTAAGCATCCATGCCATGTCCCTCCTATCTTCTCCTGCAAGTTTTTTCCTCCTCCTTAGCTTTTTGCCCTGCTTTTGCAAGGTCTGTGAGCTTAGTTTTGGCATGTTTTGCTATTTTGCAGTGCTCTGATATAATCCCGGTGCATTTTCTTATAGTCACTAAATGGCCCAAATTTCCAATTTTTTTTTTTTCTCCTGCAATTGCAATTCCTTTGATGGTATCTCCATTGCAGCCTGTTTGGCAGTCCTTCTTTTCTCTTTTGGCCTTCAGCGGGGATCAATTTTGGCAAGCTTTGCTGCTGCATGTGCCTGTACCTATAGCGCTTATAGTGTATGGGAAAGATTTCTTTTTTTTTTCTTTTTTTTTCAGCATCCATGCCATGTCCCTCCTATCTTCTCCTGCAAGTTTTTACTTCCTCCTTGCCTTTTTGCCCTGCTTTTGCAAGGTGTGTGAGCTTAGTTTTGGCATGTTTTGCTATTTTGCAGTGCTCTGATATAATCCCGGTGCATTTTCTTATAGCCACTAAATGGCCCAAATTTCCCAGGTTTTTTTTTTTTTCTCCTGCAATTGCAATTCCTTTGATGGTATCTCCATTGCAGCCTGTTTGGCAGTCCTTCTTTTCTCTTTTGGCCTTCAGCGGGGATCAATTTTGGCAAGCTTTGCTGCTGCATGTGCCTGTACCTATAGCGCTTATAGTGTATGGGAAAGATTTCTTTTTTTTTTTTTTTTTTTTCAGCATCCATGCCATGTCCCTCTTATCTTCTCCTGCAAGTTTTTACTTCCTCCTTGCCTTTTTGCCCTGCTTTTGCAAGGTCTGTGAGCTTAGTTTTGGCATGTTTTGCTATTTTGCAGTGCTCTGATATAATCCCGGTGCATTTTCTTATAGTCACTAAATGGCCCAAATTTCCAATTTTTTTTTTTTTTCTCCTCCAATTGCAATTCCTTTGATGGTATCTCCATTGCAGCCTGTTTGGCAGTCCTTCTTTTCTCTTTTGGCCTTCAGCGGGGATCAATTTTGGCAAGCTTTGCTGCTGCATGTGCCTGCGCCTATAGCGTATGGGAAAAATTTCTTCCTTTTTTTTTTTATTTTTTTCAGCATTCATGCCATGTCTATTATCTCTTCCCCCCAAGCTGTTTCTTCCTCCTTGACTCTTTCCCCTCCTTTTGCAGCGTCTGTCAGCTTAGTTTTGGCATGTTTTGCTCCTTTGCCATGCAGCTCATTTCCTCAGAGACCATTTCTTGAAGACACTAAAACTCCTGATTTTCTGGTGTTTTTCGGCTTTTTTTCAATTGCATTTCATTTGATCCTATCTCCTTTCCAGAGTCTTTGTAAGCCTTTCTTTTTGGATTCGCAAGATTCCGTTTCCTTCCCGAAAGGAAATGAAATTTCCTTTCGGGAAGGGAAACGGAATCTTGCGATTTCAATGGGCACCAAGAGAGGAATCTTTGGTGCATGTCCCGAGACTTGATGACATGCCATGCCTTTTGATGCCTTTGACTTTGGGAAAGATTTTTTCTTTTTTTTTTTTCTTTTTTTAAGCATCCATGCCATGTCCCTCCTATCTTCTCCTGCAAGTTTTTTCCTCCTCCTTAGCTTTTTGCCCTGCTTTTGCAAGGTCTGTGAGCTTAGTTTTGGCATGTTTTGCTATTTTGCAGTGCTCTGATATAATCCCGGTGCATTTTCTTATAGTCACTAAATGGCCCAAATTTCCAATTTTTTTTTTTTTCTCCTGCAATTGCAATTCCTTTGATGGTATCTCCATTGCAGCCTGTTTGGCAGTCCTTCTTTTCTCTTTTGGCCTTCAGCGGGGATCAATTTTGGCAAGCTTTGCTGCTGCATGTGCCTGTACCTATAGCGCTTATAGTGTATGGGAAAGATTTCTTTTTTTTTTTTTTTTTTTCAGCATCCATGCCATGTCCCTCCTATCTTCTCCTGCAAGTTTTTACTTCCTTCTTGCCTTTTTGCCCTGCTTTTGCAAGGTGTGTGAGCTTAGTTTTGGCATGTTTTGCTATTTTGCAGTGCTCTGATATAATCCCGGTGCATTTTCTTATAGTCACTAAATGGCCCAAATTTCCAATTTTTTTTTTTTTCTCCTGCAATTGCAATTCCTTTGATGGTATCTCCATTGCAGCCTGTTTGGCAGTCCTTCTTTTCTCTTTTGGCCTTCAGCGGGGATCAATTTTGGCAAGCTTTGCTGCTGCATGTGCCTGCGCCTATAGCGTATGGGAAAAATTTCTTCCTTTTTTTTTTTATTTTTTTCAGCATTCATGCCATGTCTATTATCTCTTCCCCCCAAGCTGTTTCCTGCTCCTTGACTCTTTCCCCTCCTTTTGCAGCGTCTGTCAGCTTAGTTTTGGCATGTTTTGCTCCTTTGCCATGCAGCTCATTTCCTCAGAGACCATTTCTTGAAGACACTAAAACTCCTGATTTTCTGGTGTTTTTCGGCTTTTTTTCAATTGCATTTCATTTGATCCTATCTCCTTTCCAGAGTCTTTGTAAGCCTTTCTTTTTGGATTCGCAAGATTCCGTTTCCTTCCCGAAAGGAAATGAAATTTCCTTTCGGGAAGGGAAACGGAATCTTGCGATTTCAATGGGCACCAAGAGAGGAATCTTTGGTGCATGTCCCGAGACTTGATGACATGCCATGCCTTTTGATGCCTTTGACTTTGGGAAAGATTTTTTCTTTTTTTTTTTTCTTTTTTTAAGCATCCGTGCCATGTCCCTCCTATCTTCTCCTGCAAGTTTTTACTTCCTCCTTGCCTTTTTGCCCTGCTTTTGCAAGGTCTGTGAGCTTAGTTTTGGCATGTTTTGCTATTTTGCAGTGCTCTGATATAATCCCGGTGCATTTTCTTATAGTTACTAAATGGCCCAAATTTCCCAGGTTTTTTTTTTTTCTCCTGCAATTGCAATTCCTTTGATGGTATCTCCATTGCAGCCTGTTTGGCAGTCCTTCTTTTCTCTTTTGGCCTTCAGCGGGGATCAATTTTGGCAAGCTTTGCTGCTGCATGTGCCTGCGCCTATAGCGTATGGGAAAAATTTCTTCCTTTTTTTTTTTATTTTTTTCAGCATTCATGCCATGTCTATTATCTCTTCCCCCCAAGCTGTTTCTTCCTCCTTGACTCTTTCCCCTCCTTTTGCAGCGTCTGTCAGCTTAGTTTTGGCATGTTTTGCTCCTTTGCCATGCAGCTCATTTCCTCAGAGACCATTTCTTGAAGACACTAAAACTCCTGATTTTCTGGTGTTTTTCGGCTTTTTTTCAATTGCATTTCATTTGATCCTATCTCCTTTCCAGAGTCTTTGTAAGCCTTTCTTTTTGGATTCGCAAGATTCCGTTTCCTTCCCGAAAGGAAATGAAATTTCCTTTCGGGAAGGGAAACGGAATCTTGCGATTTCAATGGGCACCAAGAGAGGAATCTTTGGTGCATGTCCCGAGACTTGATGACATGCCATGCCTTTTGATGCCTTTGACTTTGGGAAAGATTTTTTCTTTTTTTTTTTTCTTTTTTTAAGCATCCATGCCATGTCCCTCCTATCTTCTCCTGCAAGTTTTTTCCTCCTCCTTAGCTTTTTGCCCTGCTTTTGCAAGGTCTGTGAGCTTAGTTTTGGCATGTTTTGCTATTTTGCAGTGCTCTGATATAATCCCGGTGCATTTTCTTATAGTCACTAAATGGCCCAAATTTCCAATTTTTTTTTTTCTCCTGCAATTGCAATTCCTTTGATGGTATCTCCATTGCAGCCTGTTTGGCAGTCCTTCTTTTCTCTTTTGGCCTTCAGCGGGGATCAATTTTGGCAAGCTTTGCTGCTGCATGTGCCTGTACCTATAGCGCTTATAGTGTATGGGAAAGATTTCTTTTTTTTTTCTTTTTTTTTCAGCATCCATGCCATGTCCCTCCTATCTTCTCCTGCAAGTTTTTACTTCCTCCTTGCCTTTTTGCCCTGCTTTTGCAAGGTGTGTGAGCTTAGTTTTGGCATGTTTTGCTATTTTGCAGTGCTCTGATATAATCCCGGTGCATTTTCTTATAGCCACTAAATGGCCCAAATTTCCCAGGTTTTTTTTTTTTTCTCCTGCAATTGCAATTCCTTTGATGGTATCTCCATTGCAGCCTGTTTGGCAGTCCTTCTTTTCTCTTTTGGCCTTCAGCGGGGATCAATTTTGGCAAGCTTTGCTGCTGCATGTGCCTGTACCTATAGCGCTTATAGTGTATGGGAAAGATTTCTTTTTTTTTTTCTTTTTTTTTCAGCATCCATGCCATGTCCCTCTTATCTTCTCCTGCAAGTTTTTACTTCCTCCTTGCCTTTTTGCCCTGCTTTTGCAAGGTCTGTGAGCTTAGTTTTGGCATGTTTTGCTATTTTGCAGTGCTCTGATATAATCCCGGTGCATTTTCTTATAGTCACTAAATGGCCCAAATTTCCAATTTTTTTTTTTTTCTCCTCCAATTGCAATTCCTTTGATGGTATCTCCATTGCAGCCTGTTTGGCAGTCCTTCTTTTCTCTTTTGGCCTTCAGCGGGGATCAATTTTGGCAAGCTTTGCTGCTGCATGTGCCTGCGCCTATAGCGTATGGGAAAAATTTCTTCCTTTTTTTTTTTATTTTTTTCAGCATTCATGCCATGTCTATTATCTCTTCCCCCCAAGCTGTTTCCTGCTCCTTGAGTCTTTCCCCTCCTTTTGCAGCGACTGTCAGCTTAGTTTTGGCATGTTTTGGTCCTTTGCCATGCAGCTCATTTCCTCAGAGACCATTTCTTGAAGACACTAAAACTCCTGATTTTCTGGTGTTTTTCGGCTTTTTTTCAATTGCATTTCATTTGATCCTATCTCCTTTCCAGAGTCTTTGTAAGCCTTTCTTTTTGGATTCGCAAGATTCCGTTTCCTTCCCGAAAGGAAATGAAATTTCCTTTCGGGAAGGGAAACGGAATCTTGCGATTTCAATGGGCACCAAGAGAGGAATCTTTGGTGCATGTCCCGAGACTTGATGACATGCCATGCCTTTTGATGCCTTTGACTTTGGGAAAGATTTTTTCTTTTTTTTTTTTCTTTTTTTAAGCATCCGTGCCATGTCCCTCCTATCTTCTCCTGCAAGTTTTATCCTCCTCCTTAGCTTTTTGCCCTGCTTTTGCAAGGTGTGTGAGCTTAGTTTTGGCATGTTTTGCTATTTTGCAGTGCTCTGATATAATCCCGGTGCATTTTCTTATAGTCACTAAATGGCCCAAATTTCCAATTTTTTTTTTTTTCTCCTGCAATTGCAATTCCTTTGATGGTATCTCCATTGCAGCCTGTTTGGCAGTCCTTCTTTTCTCTTTTGGCCTTCAGCGGGGATCAATTTTGGCAAGCTTTGCTGCTGCATGTGCCTGTACCTATAGCGCTTATAGTGTATGGGAAAGATTTCTTTTTTTTTTCTTTTTTTTTCAGCATCCATGCCATGTCCCTCCTATCTTCTCCTGCAAGTTTTTACTTCCTCCTTGCCTTTTTGCCCTGCTTTTGCAAGGTGTGTGAGCTTAGTTTTGGCATGTTTTGCTATTTTGCAGTGCTCTGATATAATCCCGGTGCATTTTCTTATAGCCACTAAATGGCCCAAATTTCCCAGGTTTTTTTTTTTTTCTCCTGCAATTGCAATTCCTTTGATGGTATCTCCATTGCAGCCTGTTTGGCAGTCCTTCTTTTCTCTTTTGGCCTTCAGCGGGGATCAATTTTGGCAAGCTTTGCTGCTGCATGTGCCTGCGCCTATAGCGTATGGGAAAAATTTCTTCCTTTTTTTTTTTATTTTTTTCAGCATTCATGCCATGTCTATTATCTCTTCCCCCCAAGCTGTTTCCTGCTCCTTGACTCTTTCCCCTCCTTTTGCAGCGACTGTCAGCTTAGTTTTGGCATGTTTTGGTCCTTTGCCATGCAGCTCATTTCCTCAGAGACCATTTCTTGAAGACACTAAAACTCCTGATTTTCTGGTGTTTTTCGGCTTTTTTTCAATTGCATTTCATTTGATCCTATCTCCTTTCCAGAGTCTTTGTAAGCCTTTCTTTTTGGATTCGCAAGATTCCGTTTCCTTCCCGAAAGGAAATGAAATTTCCTTTCGGGAAGGGAAACGGAATCTTGCGATTTCAATGGGCACCAAGAGAGGAATCTTTGGTGCATGTCCCGAGACTTGATGACATGCCATGCCTTTTGATGCCTTTGACTTTGGGAAAGATTTTTTCTTTTTTTTTTTTCTTTTTTTAAGCATCCGTGCCATGTCCCTCCTATCTTCTCCTGCAAGTTTTATCCTCCTCCTTAGCTTTTTGCCCTGCTTTTGCAAGGTGTGTGAGCTTAGTTTTGGCACGTTTTGCTATTTTGCAGTGCTCTGATATAATCCCGGTGCATTTTCTTATAGTCACTAAATGGCCCAAATTTCCAATTTTTTTTTTTTTCTCCTGCAATTGCAATTCCTTTGATGGTATCTCCATTGCAGCCTGTTTGGCAGTCCTTCTTTTCTCTTTTGGCCTTCAGCGGGGATCAATTTTGGCAAGCTTTGCTGCTGCATGTGCCTGTACCTATAGCGCTTATAGTGTATGGGAAAGATTTCTTTTTTTTTTCTTTTTTTTTCAGCATCCATGCCATGTCCCTCCTATCTTCTCCTGCAAGTTTTTACTTCCTCCTTGCCTTTTTGCCCTGCTTTTGCAAGGTGTGTGAGCTTAGTTTTGGCATGTTTTGCTATTTTGCAGTGCTCTGATATAATCCCGGTGCATTTTCTTATAGTCACTAAATGGCCCAAATTTCCAATTTTTTTTTTTTTTCTCCTGCAATTGCAATTCCTTTGATGGTATCTCCATTGCAGCCTGTTTGGCAGTCCTTCTTTTCTCTTTTGGCCTTCAGCGGGGATCAATTTTGGCAAGCTTTGCTGCTGCATGTGCCTGCGCCTATAGCGTATGGGAAAAATTTCTTCCTTTTTTTTTTTATTTTTTTCAGCATTCATGCCATGTCTATTATCTCTTCCCCCCAAGCTGTTTCCTGCTCCTTGACTCTTTCCCCTCCTTTTGCAGCGACTGTCAGCTTAGTTTTGGCATGTTTTGGTCCTTTGCCATGCAGCTCATTTCCTCAGAGACCATTTCTTGAAGACACTAAAACTCCTGATTTTCTGGTGTTTTTCGGCTTTTTTTCAATTGCATTTCATTTGATCCTATCTCCTTTCCAGAGTCTTTGTAAGCCTTTCTTTTTGGATTCGCAAGATTCCGTTTCCTTCCCGAAAGGAAATGAAATTTCCTTTCGGGAAGGGAAACGGAATCTTGCGATTTCAATGGGCACCAAGAGAGGAATCTTTGGTGCATGTCCCGAGACTTGATGACATGCCATGCCTTTTGATGCCTTTGACTTTGGGAAAGATTTTTTCTTTTTTTTTTTTCTTTTTTTAAGCATCCGTGCCATGTCCCTCCTATCTTCTCCTGCAAGTTTTATCCTCCTCCTTAGCTTTTTGCCCTGCTTTTGCAAGGTGTGTGAGCTTAGTTTTGGCATGTTTTGCTATTTTGCAGTGCTCTGATATAATCCCGGTGCATTTTCTTATAGCCACTAAATGGCCCAAATTTCCCAGGTTTTTTTTTTTTTCTCCTGCAATTGCAATTCCTTTGATGGTATCTCCATTGCAGCCTGTTTGGCAGTCCTTCTTTTCTCTTTTGGCCTTCAGCGGGGATCAATTTTGGCAAGCTTTGCTGCTGCATGTGCCTGTACCTCTACCGCTTATAGTGTATGGGAAAGATTTCTTTTTTTTTTCTTTTTTTTTCAGCATCCATGCCATGTCCCTCCTATCTTCTCCTGCAAGTTTTTACTTCCTCCTTGCCTTTTTGCCCTGCTTTTGCAAGGTGTGTGAGCTTAGTTTTGGCATGTTTTGCTATTTTGCAGTGCTCTGATATAATCCCGGTGCATTTTCTTATAGTCACTAAATGGCCCAAATTTCCAATTTTTTTTTTTTTTCTCCTGCAATTGCAATTCCTTTGATGGTATCTCCATTGCAGCCTGTTTGGCAGTCCTTCTTTTCTCTTTTGGCCTTCAGCGGGGATCAATTTTGGCAAGCTTTGCTGCTGCATGTGCCTGCGCCTATAGCGTATGGGAAAAATTTCTTCCTTTTTTTTTTTATTTTTTTCAGCATTCATGCCATGTCTATTATCTCTTCCCCCCAAGCTGTTTCCTGCTCCTTGACTCTTTCCCCTCCTTTTGCAGCGACTGTCAGCTTAGTTTTGGCATGTTTTGGTCCTTTGCCATGCAGCTCATTTCCTCAGAGACCATTTCTTGAAGACACTAAAACTCCTGATTTTCTGGTGTTTTTCGGCTTTTTTTCAATTGCATTTCATTTGATCCTATCTCCTTTCCAGAGTCTTTGTAAGCCTTTCTTTTTGGATTCGCAAGATTCCGTTTCCTTCCCGAAAGGAAATGAAATTTCCTTTCGGGAAGGGAAACGGAATCTTGCGATTTCAATGGGCACCAAGAGAGGAATCTTTGGTGCATGTCCCGAGACTTGATGACATGCCATGCCTTTTGATGCCTTTGACTTTGGGAAAGATTTTTTCTTTTTTTTTTTCTTTTTTTAAGCATCCGTGCCATGTCCCTCCTATCTTCTCCTGCAAGTTTTATCCTCCTCCTTAGCTTTTTGCCCTGCTTTTGCAAGGTGTGTGAGCTTAGTTTTGGCATGTTTTGCTATTTTGCAGTGCTCTGATATAATCCCGGTGCATTTTCTTATAGTCACTAAATGGCCCAAATTTCCAATTTTTTTTTTTTTCTCCTGCAATTGCAATTCCTTTGATGGTATCTCCATTGCAGCCTGTTTGGCAGTCCTTCTTTTCTCTTTTGGCCTTCAGCGGGGATCAATTTTGGCAAGCTTTGCTGCTGCATGTGCCTGTACCTATAGCGCTTATAGTGTATGGGAAAGATTTCTTTTTTTTTTCTTTTTTTTTCAGCATCCATGCCATGTCCCTCCTATCTTCTCCTGCAAGTTTTTACTTCCTCCTTGCCTTTTTGCCCTGCTTTTGCAAGGTGTGTGAGCTTAGTTTTGGCATGTTTTGCTATTTTGCAGTGCTCTGATATAATCCCGGTGCATTTTCTTATAGCCACTAAATGGCCCAAATTTCCCAGTTTTTTTTTTTTTTCTCCTGCAATTGCAATTCCTTTGATGGTATCTCCATTGCAGCCTGTTTGGCAGTCCTTCTTTTCTCTTTTGGCCTTCAGCGGGGATCAATTTTGGCAAGCTTTGCTGCTGCATGTGCCTGCGCCTATAGCGTATGGGAAAAATTTCTTCCTTTTTTTTTTTATTTTTTTCAGCATTCATGCCATGTCTATTATCTCTTCCCCCCAAGCTGTTTCTTCCTCCTTGACTCTTTCCCCTCCTTTTGCAGCGTCTGTCAGCTTAGTTTTGGCATGTTTTGCTCCTTTGCCATGCAGCTCATTTCCTCAGAGACCATTTCTTGAAGACACTAAAACTCCTGATTTTCTGGTGTTTTTCGGCTTTTTTTCAATTGCATTTCATTTGATCCTATCTCCTTTCCAGAGTCTTTGTAAGCCTTTCTTTTTGGATTCGCAAGATTCCGTTTCCTTCCCGAAAGGAAATGAAATTTCCTTTCGGGAAGGGAAACGGAATCTTGCGATTTCAATGGGCACCAAGAGAGGAATCTTTGGTGCATGTCCCGAGACTTGATG